>NW_028318628.1:0-308750 GCF_062004578.1 Staurois parvus
AAGGGAGGTATGGGTGGAAGGAAAGAAGGGGCAGGTGGAAGGAAGGGAGGGAGGGTGGAAAGAAGGAAGCAGTGGGTGGAAGGAAGGAAGGGAGGGAGGAAGGGGAGGGTGGAAGGAAGCCGCTTCTATTCCCCTGCTCTCCCTCTCACGACTTCCAGGTGCTTCATTGAAAGCCATACAGGAGATCGCTGCTTGTCACTGCCCCCACCAACGCCCCTCCCACACAACCCTAGCCCTAGCACTGCCCCCCCCCCCCCCCACCATATTTCCACTCGCCCAATGTGAGCGGGTGAGTGGAAATTTCGAGGGCTTGCATATACAATTGTGACTCAAGTCATATTGTAGTTGAATGTTATTAAAAATTACCTTTCCTTTTCAATCTGAAGCATTGTAATTTTCTATAAAATGCACTTCAATACGGCTACCTGGAGGTGTTCTTAACACAGACGGTGTACAGAACGCTCCCTGGAAATGTAATTTCCTGCTTGTGTGATTGGCTTACCGATTTTCCCAGAAGTCTGCACTAAGATACAAGTCAGTTTTTTGCCATCCCCTAAAAGAAAAATTTAATTTTTAGTGAGATACTCCGAAAGGGAAATCACATCTAAAAGAATGCGGCCCTTGCCAATTTCCTCATTAGAGCCCTGCAAGTGCAGCAGCTGATTCATAATTGTAAAACTACTCCCATACATATTCACTCTGCCATTGGACACAGACAAACAAACAGGTATTTCTTCAGAATAATAAAAGGTAGGATTCTGCCACAAAGTTTATTAAAATCCCTGCAATGTATTTAGATTTTTTTCTCAACAAAAGTAGAGTTACTCTTTAACCACTAGCCTACAGGGCACTTATACCCCCTTCCTGCCCAGGCCAATTTCCAGTTTTCAGTGCTGTTGCACTTTGAATGAAAATTGCGTGGCCATACAACATTGTACCCATATGAAATTTTTATCATTTTTTTGTGACAGATATAGCTTTATTTTGGTGGTATTTAATCACCTCTTGGTTTTTTATTTTTCTTAAACAAACCAAAAACCACTGAAAATTCTGGGAAAAAACATTTTTTCTTAGTTTTTGTTATAAAATAAGTGATTTTTCTCCTTCACTGATATGCGCTAATGAGGCTGCAGTGGTGGGCACTGATAGGCTGCACTGATGGACACTGATAGGTGGCACTAATGGGCACTGATGAGGAGGCACTGGTAGAAGGCACTGATGGGCATTGACAGGCAGCACTGATATATGGCACTGATAGGCAGCACTGACTGGTACTGATAGGCGGCACTGATTGGCAGCACTGATAGGCGGCACTGATTGGCATTGATAGGTGGCACTGACTGGCACTGATGGGTGACACTGAAAGGAAGCTCAGATGGGCACTGATATGTAGCATTGATGTGCACTGATAGGCACTGATATGTGGCATTGATGTGGCACTGATGGGCACTGGCACGAGGCACTGATGAGCACTGACACAAGGCACTGATGGACACTGACAGGTGGCACTGCTGGGGCTACACTGATCATCAGTGCCCTAATGATCAGTGTACATGTCCCCTCTGCAGAAAGTCGATTACCGGCTCTCCTCTCCTCTCGAGCTGTCAGCGTGACCGCTTGAGAGGAGAGACATGCCGATAACTGGCATTTCCCTGTTTACATGTGATCAGCTGTCATTGGACACAGCTGATCACATGACTGAGCCGACATCTTCGGCTCTTTCCGTGATCGGTGATCCGCTGTGTCCGAGGGACACAGCGCACCTCCGATCGCCGCTCTCTGCGCTCCCTGAGCCGCGCATGCGCGGTGAGAATAGGAAGATGTCATATGACGTCCTCCCAGAACGAGAGAACCGCCTTGCGCCCATCATTGGACTATATGGCGGGCAGGAGGTAGTTAAGGATGGATGCTTATTACACTGCCAGATTACAGACTGTCACTAGAGGGATAATCCACAAGTCTGCCTATGAAATAAAGAACAGAAAAAATTAAAAATATGTGACAGTCATGTCAAAATAACGTTTAAAGTGTTACTAAACCCAGGAACCTGCGCTCACTATATCTGATCTCCCACAGTACACAGAACATGGAAATGCAATTTTAGTAAATACAAACTGCTAATTATCTTTTCTCATCAGCAATATATAGCAGTCTATATCAGTGTCTGGCTGAGCACTGGTTAATCTTGGAGAAGGAGTTTTCATTCTCCTGACTGTCCTATGAGACTGCATGACCCCTGACCCTCCATTTGGACAGTGCTGATTGTCCCTGTGCAGATCACATGCACCCTCCAAACAAAAACTCTCTAGCGATACACACCAAACTGAGCATGTACAGAGTGTCTCCTAGGGCTCTCTACTATCAGAAGATGGATTGGGGACTGTGGAAGAAGAGGAAGATCAGAGAAGACAGGAGCAAACAGCCTTTTTACATAATACAGAGGATTAACCACTTAGGGTCCACATTGAGTATATCAAGCATGCTTTACTGCATACACAAACTGATTTTACTGTTTAGTAACGCTTTAAGTAGACATAACAATAACATTTTATCATGTAAAAATATATCATATATAGTAAAGAACATAATTATCTTGTTAGTTAGGAACATGATTCTTCATCAATATTTTGTTTTTCCTGGCAATAAAATCATTGCTAAAGCTTCTGGCCATCTGAGACCTGTGATTTATTACATTACAGCTGGTGAATAGAGCATAGCTGCCTCTGCTGGTAAAAGGTAGAAAGCAATTTGCTCATACTAAAGGGGTAATGAAGATTCAGCTCAGACTACTCCTTTATGACAATGAACACTTAATCCACTGTTGATGCCACACTCAGCAGGCAACAAGAGGGCTGGTGGAAACTTCACATACAAGTAATAATGGGAGTGTCATATTATGCAGATTTATAGCAATGCATGGCATTATAGCCAGAAGGGACTTGGATTTATGACACCTTAATGTCTGAATCTAGGTCCCAAGTGGCTAACACCCATATACCAGCTGGGACAGTCTATCATACCTCAAACTGCAGCTGTGACATTCATTAACTGTTCCACTGCCTCAGGGAGCATGAACACAGCACTATGCTCATGTCACGCTAATAAAAAAGACTTTAATATTGCAGCTGTATACCTGCCAATTAAGTGCTCTTTGTAGTGTTTAACTTAAGAACACACACACTTATTCACTAGTTATCAGACACAACTTTAAAACAAGCCCATACTGCAAATAATTATATCAGATGCATACTTTTTGTTGCTGTGTATTCTACCACAAGACTGAGAGATGAGAGTACTGGCTGGTTTCACTGCAGAAAAAAAGGGATGCTATATGTTATGCAGCTTCTTAGTCAGGAATGTTGTGCTATTTTATTTTCACTGTAAACTCACTGTGATGCTGCCTGACAATACCCTGAAAATTCCAAGATATAACAGCTTTGGGGAAAAACCTGCACAAGCAGGCATATTTATAAACTTTTCAAATCACTTTTGTCATACATATAACACAGCAAATGTTCATTTAGTGAAAGTCATACCCAATCAATACAATTTGTAATGTTAGCTGCTTCGGCAGCTCAGAAACCAGGTGGAGCTCTCCATAGTCCTGAAACATTTTTACACAGAATTAGCACATGGAGAGAATAATACAAAAGAAAAGAAAATAATACAAAATATGTGGCTTCCCATCCCTGAGAACTCATGGGCTGGTATTTCTTTGCCAAGGGGGCAGTAAGCATCTGATCCTCTGTCAAACAGTCCAGTCATTAGTCCAGATCACATGCCTTTCATACATAAGGAAGTCCTTAAAAATGGAATACCCCCTTTCCCCCCAAAAAAACAACAGACAAAAGTAGTTTACAATCTTTAATACACAAGAGTTGGTGCTGGCAAAAAAGGATGGGGACATCTGGTCTGGCATTTACTTCTAATAACGTGGCTAACCCCTTTGGCAAATAGCTCTTATACAGGTCACACTGCATATAGGTATGAAAATGTTAAAAAGCTCATTTTTATAAAACAAATCAGGTAACACACATAATTCAGGCAAACTTTCTTTCTTGTCCATTGAGGAGCAAAGAATTTAGAGACTGTTCAGCTATACTGCTACCTACAGGAGGCCTGGACACCTGCAAACAAAAAACTGTGCGCTAGCCCAGTACAACCCCTCCTACATCCAGTGTTCCTTGTTTTTTTGCAAGGGTCCTAGGAGGATGGACATCTTCCCTCAGATCTGCTTTGAAAAGTCTACCTTTTTGCCACTACCGTTTTTCTTTAATTAAAGGATAAGTTCACCTTTTAGTAAAAAATAATCAGTGCACATTTTTTGCAGGTAAAAAAACGTGCATTTATTATTTTTGTCTGCAGGAGCATGCACCAGCATTGCACCAGCGATCAGCAGATCTGCCATGCAGGTCTTCTGCAGATCTGTCAGAATATCTGCTTGCTTCTACAGGATGTATGAGCAAGCAGATATACTGACAGGAAGAATCAATTAACTACCACGGTGCTCCGCAGCGCCGTGGTAGTTAATTGAGAACTACATGCTGACAGACACTAAGGCTGCTGGGATTTGTCTCTCATTCACAGAATGCTGTTATTGAGTGACGTGGCCGCTGCCACTTTTTTTAAAATTTGACAGCTAGCAGGGGGGAGAAGAGCTGTCAAAGTGGTAAGCAGGGGCCGGTCAGATCGTAACATGTTACACCCTGAATATGGGTGTAACATGTACCATGTTACAAAAGGTGAACTTATCTTTTAAGGCTAGCTCTCTACTGAGCTGATCTTTATATGCAGCTCTCTGGATTGGCTTTTCTTTAGCATGACCTTGGAGTGCTGTACCCAGACCCTACAGGACTGGAGATTGCAAAGCTAGCATGGAATATTGCCTTTGGGCAGTAGATTCTGTATTGTGGCAGTTTCCAGACCAGAATGTACTAGTAAAGTTAGCTGCAGAGCAATCTCCAAATCCAGATCCATTGCACAGCTCCAAGTGTGACTATATTTCTAAAGACTCACTTTGTGAGAAAGCTGTGCAGGCCAAGCACCAGGATCTACCTTGTTACTAGGACCTCTGGGCACTGTTTAAAATTCTTGCTTTCTGTGGGCTTCACCACAGAAGAGATTAATGCTAAGGGATTAAGCGACAACATCATGCACTGGGTGGAGTGTTGTATATGCCCTAATGTTCCTTTCTCACCATTCAAAATTGAGGAAGCACTTTCTTGCTGTTCCTGATCACAAGTGACATGCGGAACTCTCTTCAGTGTGTCTTTGCTGCCTGCCTACAGTGAGTTGGTCACCATCAGCTGCCTGACCCTTCTTCTGCTATGCAGCAGCTGAGTACATAAGTATCTAAGGCCTAGCCTTGTACCCTGAGCCTTGCAGTGCAACATGACAGGTTCTAGACTAATGGGGACAGCCCTGGTGTACCAGATGGCTCCAGCACACATTCCACTAATGGTTCAGCTATGCCGGACACCGGCAGTCTGGAATTTGCCAGTTACCACATTTAAATGCTGACTCTGATCGCAAAGGTCATATGCATGTCTTCTACGACTTACCCTACAGAACCCCTATGACTAATTATTTACCATTTATCATTTACCAATGACAGAATACATGGAAGGTGGAGGTTCCTTAAGAATCAATTTAAAGAACTAGACTGCAAGTTGAAGGGAAGGACCTCCAAGGTAATATTCTCTGAAATATTACCTGTGCCATGCACAACTCAGGAAAGACAGAGGGAGATTAGAGAACTCAATGAATGGATAAAAACATGGTGTAAGAGGGAAGGAATTGGGTTTCTAGAGCACTGGGCCGACTTTTCATTGGGGTGCAGCTTATATGCTAGAGATAGTTTGCACCTAGATGGAAGGGGGTCTGCTGTGCTAGGAAAGACATTTATGGGAAGGCTGGAGGTGTATTTAAACTAGGATCAAGGGGGGAGGGAGAATTAGATTATAACTGGGTAGTTAGATCAGATAGGAGTCAATACTTATTGGTGGGTGGAATGGGGAAAGATGGGGGGAGGGCTATGGCAGATGATGAGAAGGTACCCATGTTACAAATAACTAATGGAATTGGTACCATTTGTATAAAAATAAAACGTATGCAAAATACGTGTGCACAAGGTGTCAATTGATTAAAGTGTTTGTTCACCAATGCCAAAAGTCTGCCAAGCAAAATAGGTGAGTTGGAAGCTTTGGTGCATGAACAGAACTATGATTTAATTGGTATTGCTGAATCTTGGCTTCATTCTTCACATGACTGGTCCATTAATATTCATGGCTATGTTCTCTTTCGGAGAGACAGGGTAAATAGGAAAGGTGGTCGTATCTGTCTCTATGTGAGAAGTGATCTCAGAGCGAGTGTGATAGAGGACCTAGTTGATGGAGAGTGTGATGAGGCTGAAGAATTATGGGTGGAACTGCACATGGGCGGTGCGTACTATAAAGGTAATCATTGGAGTTTGTTATAGGCCTCCCAGTGTTAATGAGGAGGTGGAGACTCAGCTCCTTGCACAGATCAAAAGAGCATCAAGGGCTGGGACAGTGATAATAATGGGGGATTTTAACTACCCAGAAACTGACTGTAGTAATGGTACTGCAGGAACAGTAAAAGGGCAAATGTTTTTAAACCTACTACAGGACAATTTTATGGTACAGTTCATAGAGGCCCCTACTAGGAATGATGCTCTGATGGACCTGGTAATCTCAAACCATGCAGAGCTTATTATGAATATCCATATAAAGGAATATCTGGGTAGCAGTGGCCATAACATGATTTAATTTATTGAGCACATACGGGAAAAATAAAACCGCTCAATTTTAAAAGAGCTAATTTTCCAAGGCTGAGAGCTGCTCTCCAAGACTTAGACTGAGAGGAAATATTGGCATCGATGAACACAACGCAGAAATGGGAGTTCTTCAAAAAGACTGTATGTGAACACACTGCAATATATATTCCCATGGGCAACAAGTTTAAAAGGCTAAAAATCAAACTTATGTGGCTTACGGCCAAAGTTAAAAAAGCTATAGATAATAAGAAAAGAGCTTTTATTACATATAAAAATGAAGGAATGCTATCATAGTTTAAACATTACAAAGACTGTAACAGAATATGTAAAAAGGAAATAAAGGCAGCAAAAATTGAAAACGAATGACAGATTGCAAAGGATAGCAGGACCAACCCCAAAAAATTCTTCAAATATATTAATAGTAAAAAGATCTGGTCTGAGCATGTAGGCCCTTTACAAAATAATCTAGAGTGGGTGACTGGGGACAAAGAGAAGGCAAATTAATTAAATATCTTCTTCAGCTCTGTGTATACAAAGAAGCATGGGGGAGCTCTTGTCCATAATGGTATGGTATTGACACAGCTCCAGATAATCCACATTGGCTCACAATTGATATGATCAAAAATTATTTAGACAGAATAAAGGTTAATAATGCACCTGGACCGGATGGCATACAGCCACGGGTCCTTAAAGAATTGAGCTCTGTCATTTCAAAGCCATTGTTTCTAATTTATAGGAACTCTTTAATGACTGGCATAGTACCACTGGATTGGTGTAAGGCCAATGTGGTGCAAATATTTAAAAAAGGGTCAAAATCTTTACCAAGTAATTATAGACCTGTTAGTTTAACTTCTATAGTTGGGAAGATACTGGAGAGTTTAATAAAAGACCACAAAGATGAGCTCTTGCTGGAAAAAATTATTTTAAGCAACAGACAGAATAGATTCATGAAAGACAGAAGTTGCCAAACAAATCTGATTTCTTTTTATGAGGAGGTGAGCAAAACCTTGGACAGAGGGGTGACGGTGGACGTGGCATACTTGGATTTTGCAAAAGCATTTGACAAAGTTCTCCACACATGGCTAATGTATAAGGTAAAGTCTACGGGCTTGGAAAAATCCGTATTCAAATGGATAGAAAACTGGCTAAAAGATCGTATTCAGAGAGTAGTGGTTAATGATTCATACTCTGAATGGTCTAGGGTTGTCAGTTGTGTACCCCAAGGTTCAGGTTGGGACCCTTACTGTTTATTATATTTATAAACGATATAGGGTCTGGGATTATAAATACCATTTCAGTCTTCGCAGATGACACCAAGCTGTGCAGTGGAAAAACGTCCGTTCAGGATGTCTCCAACTTGCAAGCCGACCTCAATGCACTGTTTAATTGAGCAACTATGTGCAAATGAGCTTTAGTGTTGATAAATGTAAGGTTATGCACTTATGGGCTATGAATATGCATGCATCATACATACTAGGGGTGGAACAACTGGGGGAATCAATGGTGGAGAAGGATCTGTAAGTTCTGGTAGATCACAAGCTTAATAATTGCATGCAATGCCAAGCTGCGGTTTCTACAGCGAGCAAAATCCTCTCTTGTATTAAAAGACTTATAGACTCCAGAGTGAGAGAGATAATTTTTACCCCTGTAAAAATCATTAGAAAGATCTGGAATATGCAGTTCAGTTTTGGGCACCAATACACAAAAAGAACATTGGGGAACTGGAGAAAGTACAGAGAAGGGCAACCAAACTGATAAGAGGCATGGAGGAGCTCAGCTATGAGGAAAGATTAGAGGAACTGAATTTATTCTCTATTCAGAAGAGAGGATTAAGGGGGTATTTGATCAACATGTATAAATACATCAGTGGTTCATATAGTGAACTCAGTGTAGAGTTATTCACCCTGAGGTCATCACAGAGGACAAGGGGGCACTCTTCACATCTAGAGGAAAAGAGATTTAATCTCCAAACACGGAAAGGTTTCTTCACAGTGAGAGCTGTGAAAATGTGGAATAGACTCCCTCAAGAGTTGGTTCTGGCCAGCTCAGTGGATTGCTTTAAAAAAGGCCTGGATTCTTTCTTGGATACACAGAATATAACTGGACATTAACATTTATAGATAAAGTTGATCCAGGGAATATCCGATTGCCTCTCGAGGGATCAGGAAGGAATTTTTTACCCTGCAGAAGCAAATTGAATCATGCTTTGCTGGGTTTTTTTTGCTTTCCTCTGGATCAACTGTGAATGTAGGATTATAACTTTTTTTTTAATGGTTGAACTGGATGGACTTTTGTCTTTTTTCAGCCAGACTAACTATATAACTATGTAACCCCTATCTGATCTGCCTACAGCCTCAACTGCCTCTGAGTCCTTAACTGCCGACACCCTGTCTGATGCTGAGTCTTTCCTTATGAGGACTACAGTAGAGGAGTTGCTGTCTTTTCCCCACCATTCCAAAATTAAAGGAGACATTATTAACATGGTACATACCACTTTAAAACATGAGGATTAGCTTGTAGCTTCAACCAGTTTTGTCCTCAATCTAGGGTCATTTAGGGCTTCCAAGACCACTAAGATCTTTTCTTCACTTTGCAGTTGGAGACTGGAAGAACTATAACAAACGTTTTGAGCTTCTAAAGTGCCTATCAGCCTTGTACACATTTGAGAAGAACTTTATTAAAAAGTGGACTTCCCCCTCTGTGGATCTGGTATTATCCATTCTTAACAAAGCATTACCATCCCAATGGAAGTTGCATTTATCTTTAAGACCCTTACAGACCACTACTCCCTCTGACAGGACCTGCATTACAGCCTCTATTGGCCATGACATTAGTCTGTCAGACCCTAGCTGATTGGGCTAAGGCCATTAGAAGGCATCTGATCATTCTGGCAGTTAAGTACCTGGCATTCATGCCCTTGCCCTACAGCAGTGGACTCCAAACTTTCTAAACAAAGGGCCAATTTACAGTCCTTGAAACTTTTGGGGGGCTGGACTGTGGCCGATGGGAGAAGAAAATGTCCTGGCATCAGAGGGAGTGAACATTTCCCCATCGTTGGTATTAGAGGGAGTATTAGTGCTCCATCAATGGTATCAATGGGAAGAATAGTGCCCCATTATTGGTGTCAATGTTAGGAATAGCATCCCATTGTTGGTGTTAGTGAGAGGAATAATGCCCCATCGTTGGTGTCAACTGGAGGAATAGTTCCCCTTCGTTGGTGTCAATGGGAGGAATAGTTCCCCATTGTTGGTGTCAATGGGAGGAATAGTTCCCCATCATTGGTGCTAGTGGGAGGAATAGTTCCCCATCATTGGTGTTAGTGGGAGGAATAGTTCCCCATCATTGGTGTTAGTGGGAGGAATAGTGCCCCATCATTGATGTCAATGGGAGAAATAGTGCCCCATCATTGGTGTCAATGGCAGGAATAGTGCCCCATCATTGGTATCAATAGGAGGAATAGTGAACCATCATTGGTATCAATAGGAGGAAATTTTGTCCTTTTGTCGGTGTCAGTAGCAGGAACTATGCCCCACTGTTTCTGACAGTGGGGGGAATAATGCCTCGAGGGCCACATAAAACCGAGCAAAAGGCCACATCCAGCCCCCCGGGCCACAGTTTGGAGACCACTGCCCTACAGTAAGGATGAGTTGCTAGGGCTCTCATGTCTCGTTTCCTGGATAAGCCTAATATCAATGAACATGAGGCTAAAGTGTAGGGCTGAAAAACACACATTCACAAAGTGCTTGCTTTGCATGCCCTTCGAGGGACAACATCTCTTTAGAGCTGCCATGGATACCCTCATCAAAGATGTTACTGGGGGTTAAGAGTACCCACCTTTCCAGCGTAAAAAAGCCTAGGTCTGAATTTGGGAAAACCCACTCATCATCGGAGGCCATGTAGAGTCTTTTTTTACTTACTTCCAGGCCACAACTTCCAAACCCATACCCTGCTCCCAGTCCGCCCACAAACCATGAACTTCCAAGTCCCCCAGAACCCTCAGATAAATCTTCTTCAGCATGAGGGTGCAGCCCACTTTCCAACAGAGGGTAACATCTGTTAACCTGTGATAACACTTGGAAAACCAGCATCTCGGGTGCTGGAGGTAGTTTTCTGGGGCTACAAGCTAGAAGTTTATTCCCTGGTTTATTATTTTCAACCTGCCTGTATGATCGCAGAGATTAACAGATCTTTATTTGGCCCTAGTGGATCTTCTGGAGCAGAGGATTATTGCCCTAGTCCCTACTGTTTCAGGGGTTCTACCCCAACCTCTTCACATTTCCCAAACAAAAGGGATATCCTGGATCTCAAGGCCTAAATGCCTTCATTAAGGTGCAAAACGTTCACATGGAATCTACCAGGTCTGTCATAGCCTTCCTTCATCAGGAAGACTTTCTGGCCTCTGTGGATATCAAGAACATGTGCCTGCATGTGCCCATTTTTCTGAGGCATCAGTGATTCTTTCACTTTTCTGTGTGTCCCCTACATTTGTGACCCTTCCGTACACTATGTAATAAATCCTGGACTTTTTTGCAAATGGGCTTGACCAGCATGTGTCCCTTATCAAGGGCCCTATCTCTGACCACTGGCTTCCATTCTTTGATCAAGAACTTCGTACAGGGTGTCTCCCATGTGGCTCCCCCTGTGCACTGTGGGAGACTCCATGGGATGCTAAATGCAGTTGTCCTGCTGCATCAAAAATCATTGTTTGGACCGTCAGGAAAATTCTTATTTCTACTTTTACTCAGAAAGTTGTGTTCCTGGTTGTTACTGAGCTGGCAGTCCTATCTGGTCCTACATAAGCATAAGGTAGTGTTCAGGCCAAAAACCTCCTTCTTTCCTAGGACAGTTTTGTTCTGTTGGATTGCTTTTGGAGACCCTGACAATCTGTGGATTCCTATGTCCCTCAATGAATAAAAAAAGAAAATGGGATTTTTATACTCTATGATTATGATCACGTTTCCACATACTGAGAGTAGGATGGGTTATATTGGGCTGGTCTACAATTTTTATGACTGCCAGTGTCCAGTCCTTCTTTAGGCAACAGTATAACCTGATAGTCTCTAAATTCCTGTGATCCTCAAGGGACTCCAAGAAATTATTTAATGGTACATTTTAGGATGTAACATGTCTTAGGGGAACTTAAAAGTTACTTAGAAAGTGCAACATATATGTATACATTTTTATACAAATACATACTAATTTCTAGGTACATCTTTCACAAAGTTGTCTAAATGTCAAAGTTTTGCCCATTTGTAAGGGACAAAATGATTGCAACACAAAATGTGCAGCTGTGATGTTTTTAAACTACCCAGAAGCAATAAATACTCTTTGGAATATGTTTTTTTTTTCAAATCCAGAAAGATACTTTCTTTCTCAAAAGGGAATACGATTCATCCATTACATTGTAGACCTATAGCTACAGCTAAACAGAATTGTAGTAGTGTTCATTATTCATATAGCAGGAATATATCCTGGTAAGGTACTTATGTTCCAAATGAAAAACTGACATTTCAGAAAGGGGGCAGAGGAGAGGGCAGAAGGAGGGGCACCCATTCTCTCCTCCATCAAGATGACACACATGAGAGAATAAGACAGGACTCATTTAGACGTCTGGCTGGAATCAGACCGTCCTCTCAGGGTGAGCCTTTCTGTTCATTCATTTCTGCCCTTCTCACTGCCAACGCCTGCCAGGGAATTAGCACAGATACCATGCCGGATTTTGCAGGAATCTGGAAAATGAAAAGCAGCGAGAATTTTGATGAACTTCTGAAAGCCCTTGGTAAGACTGGCAGACCACTAATTGTATAGGATGTAAGCATCTTTGTCTTATGCTTAAGGTTTTTTGCTGTAGTAATGTATTAGCTGTCCTTGTCTATTACCTATCTTTGATTTATACACTGTACATGGGAAATTAATAGCTATTGCTAACTTTTCAGAGGACTAGAAAGTTTCGCCTTTATTTTGTCTTTTATGAGATCACACCATAACTACACAGAAACATCCTTTGCACATTTTTTTAAAGATAAATAGATAGATAGATAGATAGATAGATAGATAGATAGATAGATAGATAGATAGCTGAATGTGTGATTTGTTTGAGGAATGGCAAGAGTCTCTCTATGTTCAAGAATCATTTTGTACACGTTAATAGATAATGTTACCTTTAGAAATGTACTTTCTTCTAGCAGGCTAACATCTACAGGTATGGATCCAGGCAGGTAGTAGTATTATTGTAAAACAGCAGAAGTGGTTTTGGGTTGGTTATTTGCTGAAAGCAAAGTAAAGTAAGGGAATATACGAAAAGCATGTGTGTTATATGTATAAAGCAGTGACTGTGACATACACCAATCATTCACTGCAGGTGTATCTTTTTGCTGTGTTTTAAGTTACAGTAATTGATGTCACATTTACTGCTTATTTATACCATAAGTGATGCAATGTATAGCAACACAAAGGATTTCCTCTGCCAGGCAGCATATACATTAAAATGTTACATAGAATTCAAAGGAAGGAGGTATTTGGTAAAGTGATCTGATTTTTGTTCCAAACAAAAGTTCTTGTTTTTTATTCCCCTGGGTACATACAGTGAATACAGGTGCACTGCTCCAAGGGAATAAAATAACTTGAGAATTTCAATTCATGTGATGTGAAAATGAGAAGAAGCTGTATAATTTAATTTGGTTTGTATCTCTACTTTTATGGGGCACACCTGTAATATAGCAATGTTAGAAAAAAATGAAAAAGACTCACCGTGAAAGTCATACTTTGATTCTTAATAAAGCAATAGCAATATATTTTATAATTTTCCCAAGATACAATAAACATTTGGTGATATTATACTGAGTCAAAATATTTTAAACCCAAAACAGAGACTGACACACAATGTAATGTGATTAAACTATACATAATGTCTCATAAACACATGATAAAAAAAACATTGAAAACATTGATTTAGCTGTCATTCTGGTTCTTTCATAAACCACTGTATGTACCAGCAAAAGTCAAGCTTGTGGCTTTGATTACCAAGGGATACTGATGCCTCAAGATGTCTTGTTTATCGTGTTTTATTTTATTGGCTTGTTTATTGGCTATTACATAAGTTCTTAAAGATTATGTAAATTTTCGCTAAGATAAAACACATGCTTAAGAACAGTTAAAACGATTAGATCTCAATGATTTTTTAACATCAGCTAATTTGTGCTCCATAAAAGTCGACAAAAAACATCTCTACAAGCCTATTTTTAGACACGTCTCCTGGTATTGTGTCTCCAATGCTTTAAAATATTTATCAATAGCAACAGATTGCAGTTGCACGCTCTCCTGTAAATGTTGGGTGGTTAAAAAAAGATCTTTGGAGAGTCTGCTTGTTGTCTCATGTTAAAAAGCTTGACCACAGAATATGGGTTGCTATAGGCAACTACTATAAATACTGGTTTTTACTAAAAAGAATTCTACATTAACTCCACCCACCACAATCTGAGTTATACAATACCAATAGTGAGTAACTGATCTAGAGGTGCGTTTTTTTTTTCAGCTTTTGTCATTTATTGAATATCATCTTTCTTATGAATTACTCTGAGATGGTTAATGCCTAAAATATACATGTAAAATGTAGGTGTGTTAAACACAGAAATCAGCTAATTTTATATATTGCAGGTTTCTAGTCCTTAAATGTGGTTGCATTTGTTTTAATTTCTGAAGCTTTTTTTCTTTATTTAACCTTGTAATCCTACAAGTAACACTTTCTATCTATATCCACTTTCTCGTCTATACTCATTTCTCTATTGAATCTATGGTGGCATCCATGGTTGTCACACAGGCTGGACTTCAAACATGTCTGCCTTTGTTCATCTCCATTACATGATGGATTGATAGGACTAGCAGTTTACAAAATAAAGATAAGGTTATTTGTGCTTTCTTTTAAGCTCACAGGAAGTGACAAGAACATTGCACTTCTTACAAGATCAGCAGACATTTTCGGTACTTGCTGAATGTGTTCACAGCCAGAGAAATAAAACAAATGCAACCACCATATCTATAGATTGGTAAGCTGCAATATATTCAATTTTGGATTTTAGGTTGAGATACATTTTAAAGGAAACCTTACCATTAACCTTAAGAAAACTTCAATATTTTCTGATTTATTGATGCAGAACAAAAAATGACTGTAGTTAAGTGCATTATAATGTATATTTCATGGAACATAAGTATATCATGTATGGCTATTACAGTTTTTGCCACTGAAATTAATATCTGTAGAGCAGTTAAGGAGTTTAGGAGGAGCCCAGAAGCACCCTGAACTAAACCAAACATTTAGGCCTCTTCTAAAATAGGTCTTTAGTTGCATAAGAACAGCTAAACCTTAAAATAGATGATAATTGTTTATTAGGTATTTTCTAAATTTCTCAATGAATTCAACAACACAGGTGTGAATGCTATGCTCAGGAAAGTAGCAGTGGCTGCAGCTTCTAAACCTCACGTTGAGATCCGTCAGAATGGAGACCAGTTTTATATTAAAACATCTACCACAGTTAGAACTACAGAGATCCAGTTCACAGTTGGAGAAGAGTTTGATGAGGAGACTGTGGATGGCAGAAAATGCAAGGTAGTTTATATATTAATCTCCCATAATCTACTATAACACTGTGATCCCATGTTTGTGACAGATGGCTAACCCAAATGTGTTTAGGAAATGTCAAGGTGTCTTAATGTCTCACTGATCAAGTGAAAGGAGTAATGTAAATGACTTTGGTTGCAACTAATAAGTGTTGCAATCAATACGAATTTCACAACTCCAGTCCTCAAGTATATCACTTATGTGATAACTTAGATCAGTAATAAATATTCATAAAACTAGAAATTTTAATTGAGAAACCTGTTTGAGGTACCAGAGGAATGGAGTTGAAAACCAGAAATTTACATTTACATTCACAAAAACAAAATCCTGACATAGTTTTCAATTATTCCACACTGTATATTAGACCCCACCCCCATATTATGGTAAATTTCCCCTATTTTGCCCCCAGTGACTACCTGCCACAAGAATAGGAAGAGGGAGAAAATCTTCTCTAAGGGGACACAAACATTAATCAAAACCATACAGAACTTGTAACCCTTACCTCTTCTGTTTAAAGCAAAAAGAAAATGTGTTGGCTGAATTTTTTTCATCAATAGATTACAGTTTGTTGCATGCTGAAAGAGAAGAGGTCACAATTTGATCAGTTCGAAGAGTAAAAATATGATTTGTGCCCCGAAGAGTTGAGAAGGTAGCAGGAAAAGAAGCACACCACCACCGCTTGTGTCTACCATACTTGTGTTGCTTACACATATACACATATACAATAATTTGGGGCTGCTGGTGCCATATAGGGGACAAGGATGCAAGAGATTGCATTTGTGGTCTCCTATACAACAAAAAAATTTAAATTACTGTTCACAAGTAGGATACAAAAATATTATGGAAGCAAATGTAGATATGGTAGAAAACACTGTGGCAAAAATGCCTCCTGGAGTATGGTACAAGCCCATGCCTATTTAAATGTGCTAGAAGTAACTTTATCGAGTACACTTTCCAAAAGATGATCCAATGTTTAGATATTTGTCTGTTACATAAAGCTCAGCCAAGCCTTCATAAACATCCCCTTCTTCAAATGCTGTTGTATAATTTGTTTATAACTTTAAAAAATTGCCCTGCACCAACCCTATTAATTTAACACTAGGTAAATGATTACAAAAGGAATAATTGAGACCCTTTAACCACATCCAGTCCGGACACTTTTACCCCCCTCCTGCCCAGGCCAATTTTCAGCTTTCAGCGCTATCACACTTTGAATGACAATTGCATGGTCATGCAACACTGTACCCATATGAATATTTTAGCATTTTTTTAAGACAGATAAAGCTTTATTTTGGTGGTATTTATTCACCACTGGGATTTTTATTTTTTTTGCTATGTAAATGAAAATGTCCAAATATTTTGCAAATAAATAATATTTCATCATAAATCTTGGCCAAAATTTATTCCGTTATCTTTTTAGTAAAAAAATAAACAAAACCCAAATTAGTTTATAACCAAAAATTATAATTTTTAAACTTTTTTTTTTACATTTTTATTTTATTTTTATATTATTATTTGTTTTTTTTACATACTGTCACCCTAGCAGTACAGTGTCACCCATATAGGCTGTAAAAGCAATCATTTCTCCTTCTCTCTGGCTGCATTCTTGCATCCATTGAGAACTACTGTGTGAGCTGTGATTGGTCACAGCTTGTCACATGGTACAAGGCTGTTGTGAATAGCCTTGTACCATGTGACCTCTGTGATCATTCACAGATTTCACACATAGTAAGCAATGATGTCAGAAGTGACATCTTGCTTACTACTCTGCATGTGATCACTGATTGGCCAATCAGTGATCAGATGATTGGGACCATCCGACAATTGGTGTTCCACTGTGTTCGGAGGACACAGCGGGCACCGGATCGCGGTGCGGCGCGCTCCCAGGGAGCGCACACAAGCAGGGGGCGGGGAGGCCATTTATAAATGGCCACCCGACCCTGCACTGCCACCGTCCGGCCGTTTATATACAACAGCCAGAAGTGAAGTGGTTAAAAAAAAAAATTAGGACACATTTTCAAAGATATTTCTTTCACGAAACCTGTTGTCATCCTGAATTACTAAACTAGTACTTCTACACTGCCCTGTTTTCTTTTCAGATGCCCAATCAGATTCAATGGAATTTAAAAAAAAAATTAAGTTTGCCCTGTACCTGATTGGATGACTGTGGTGAATGCAGGGAAAAATATTTCTTTAGTAAAAGACCCCCTGGGGCTTTCTCACAAGGGAGAGAAAGGAAAGTCATATGTATAAACCATTAATCATTTCACTGCAGTTTAGCTATAAGGTACAAGAAGGATCCTCAGACAGTGAAGTCCATGCATAGAGATCCTTTGGCTATGTGAGACACACTTCCCACCAATCAATACACAGTGTCTGCACACACCAGATCATAGGACCTCATATGCACAGAGGTCAATATACGCTGGTTTTCCCACCCAAGGGGAAAGAAGGGCAACTCTCCTCTATTACTACAGAGAACAATCCTTCTCTTTCTCAGTTTGCACCATCTCCACTCCTAAAAGATGGTATCTATCCGCACATTAATCCTAAAATTCCTCCATTAGTCCATTAAACTATGACATTAGTATCAAAACTACCAGAGGGACCTTAGTACACATCATAAAATCAATTAAGGGATACAGAAAGCCTTCACCCTTGGATTATACTGCCACCTACAAGAAGACTGGACACTAGCAAACAAACAACTCTAGACCAGACCAGGATAACACCTTCTACTACTTGCATGCCTTCAATTTAGTGGCAAAAAAAAAGGAAGGACAGAGACTGAAGCAGAATGATAAATAAGTTCTTGAGATCCTGATGACTTGGAAGAACCAATGGAGATTCACCAGAGGTTTTAGCAGGTCAGTGTGCCAAATCTGCCATGGATAATCTGGAGCAATGAGGATCATCAAAATGCTCTGCATTCCAATCCTGTCACATAATTGAAGGAGAGGTTTCAAGGGAGGAAAGACATAGATCAGTGTGTATTGATCCTGTGGAGCCACCAGAGCATCCAATGCTTGTGATAGAGGATTTCTGTACCTAGAGACATTCCTGCCCAGTCTGGCAATGAAACTGGCAGCCAAGAGGTCCACTTCCAAGGTCCCTCACCTGCGACGTAGATCCACACCTCTGAATGTAGAAGACACTCACCTGGGTCCAGTTGCTGCTGGCTGAGGAAGTCTGCCTGTCTTTGGATGTACATGGCTGACAAGGATGGAACAGGAACTTTTGCTCAGGACAGGATTTGATTTACCCTAGTGGCTGATGTATGCACCACCTGTGGCATTGTCCAACTGAGTCCAGATAAGATGATCTTTCAGAATAGATGTTCTTTCAAATGACAGGAAGGAAGGACTTCACCAGTACCAGTAAATTGCTGCACCACCAAACCAGGAACAGCCTGTTCCTCTGTGCCAAATGAGTTGGTCTGTCTAAACAATGAGTCGGTCCTGAAGGTTCAGGATCCATCTTAACTGCTGTAATATCAGGACAATGAAAGCCATATTGTCCAACAGGGCCTGTGCGGACTGTTCCCTCAACAGAAAGTTATCTAAGAATCTCAAAATGGGGATGCCATGACAGCACAGCAGAGTTAATACAATACCAGCACCTTGGTGAACATTCCTGGTGCAGAGGAAAGGTAGTACGGCAGGGCTACTGATTGGCAGTGTAGGTCTCCAACAGCAAAGCGTAGGAAATACTGATATGCTGGAAAGATGGGGGCACGTAGGTATGTATCCTGGATGTCCACTGAAGCTAGAAAATCTCCCTGGTAAACAGAGGTGTAGATGGACCTGGTAGATTCCTTACAGAATTTTTGAGCTTCAATAAAGACATTTAGCATTTTTAGATCAAAGATGAAGTGGATGCCCCTTTTGGATTTAGGAACAGTGAACAGGTTGGAGTAAATCCCCTGAAACTGTTCTGCCACATGATCTACCACAAAAACACCTTTATCTAAAGGAACAGGAGGGCTCGATGGAGATCTGTTAATCTGTGCAGTGACACAGGAAGGTTGGAGGTGAGAAACCGAGGAGGGTGCAGGGAGCATGAATACGACCTTCAACACGCAGGCATCAGAGATGCAAGCAGTTCAAGTGTCTGAAAAGGTTAACAAACTTACCCCCACTTTGGAAAGTGGGGGTACACCTTTATGTCGAGGAAATTTTGTCAGAGAATTTGGCGACTTAGAGTCCCAGACCTTGTTAGTGGACTGGCAGTCAAGCTTCGGGAGTCTGGATGTGGATGGTGCAGGAGTGGAGAAGCAAAAGGGACGTTTCTTAACCAACAGCAAAGGAAAAGACTTTGGAGTCTGTTCCTTATGCTTCATCTGCTGAGAAAGTAGTACTCTTGACACCAGCAGCATCCTTGAGAATCAAAACTGGATTTGAAGAGACGTTATCACTGCAAGGTCATACAGACCAGACACTTCTTAGACATGAGCTCCACACTACAGCGCTTTAACCAAAGTATCCTCAACATGTGTATTGACAGGAGACCCATGCAGGAGATGAAACAGGAAGCCTCGAGCAGCCCCTCAAAAGTGTAGATTCAAATATCTGTTTTAAAGAATTTTGAATAGTTAGCTTAGATTTGACAAAGTAAGATCGCAGCCAAGATGGAGTAAAGAGTAGAACCAGCAAACGAAAACAGAGCTCTAGAGAGGGTTTCCAACCATTTATCAGTTGGGTCTTTAAAGAAAGGTGCATCCTCTACCATGTTGGTCACTTAGGGTGGGACACTGCCGGATCCACAACGAGAGCAGACTACGTTTTAACAGAACCCTCTTCAAACAGGTCCAAGGCTAACAAGCACTTAGGAGAGGGGGAGCAAACACCTTGTTATGGTGTTTCCAATCTCCATAAAGGAAGATTTGGAATAGTGGGCACACTGGGAAAGTCTTTGCAATTTTAGGAGCTGTAGCTGACCCAAGACTGGGAACAGCACTGGCAAAGGCAACATGTTGATCCTCTAATTTCAGAGTAGTGCATACCACATTAATAGGAGTCAAAATAGTCTCTTTCAATTTGGGAGTAATGGCAGAGGATTGTGACTCCTCAGATACAAGCTCATCACATAAAGACTGAAGTGAAAGACAGAAAAAGTCTTAGCAGTCCATGGCTCAGTGGGTGCAAATACTGGCTCTGGCATTGTCATAAATCAGGTACAAAATCTGCAGGAGAAGGAATGAGAGTGTATTTGTGGACTCTGTAGTAAGAGTCAGCAAAACCATGGGTAATTTGGGCCATAAAGTCTTGAACCACTGTAGTAAAAACCTCACCTGAGGGGGGGAAGTGGCAGCAGCCACACCCAATGTAGCTAAGGAAGACTCTGAAGACAAAATAGAGGGCAACAAGATTCCAGATGCTGACTATAGCATCTTCAGTAGGCACACTGTAAGCAACTCTAGAGCCTTTAGCAGAGTTTAACCTGGGGGCACCACATTCAGCAGAGTTGCCCACCCATGTCTAAAATAAGATGTTGTGACCACATGGCAGTAAAGCAATGTAAGGCTCTGAGTACGATGCAACAATAAGGGTAAGTTGGCACTGTTGGCTTGGACCTGAAAAGCGTTTCGTGGCAAAATTGTTACCAGAACAGAAACTGGAAAGCATACTATGTGGAACCCAGAGGCTCAATGTCACAGCCAGGCTTTTCCCACACTGTTCAAGTTAGAGGGATGCAAATGCAGCAATCCAAAGTCAAGGTAGATGACAGCTGTTCCAGATAGCCGCATTTGGAAAGACTAGCTCTAGCAGTGATATAGAGATGTGTCCTGGTCAAACAAAAAAAAGAGTAAAAAATCTGCTAGCATAGTAAGTTAGTCTTTGACACACCAGAGCTGAAGAAATAACATCAATCCTTCTAAGACACTAGCAAAAACTGAGGCTGTTAGTAAAAGTGGTTATTCTAGGCTAGCCTATAGGTTTTTTATTCGCCAGTGTACAGTCTTCTGTAGGTGGCAATATAAACTGAAGGTGAAGTAATACTCAACTAAACATTTTGTGAGGATACTACCATAAAAGTTTTGTTCAGGCACTTTTTGATTTACCATTCGGTTTTTCAGCTTGTTTGTTCACATTTTTTTTACCGTTTCATCCTCCATAACCACCATATTTAACTTTTTACTATCATCACACCTACCTTTCTTTATATAAATCCCTTCACCTGTACTACTATTTTTCTATTTCTTATTTTGTCAAAATCTAGCCACAGACAGAACAGAAATTTGAGTTCCTAACATTTTCTGTAAGTGCTTACTCGTATCTGCATGTTTTCTCATAGATAAGACTCCCCATTATCTAGAGGACACAATAAGGATCAAGTAAAAAAAAGTAAAAAATTCCAATCCAGCTCAAAGTATAATTTATATTTCTCATACCACATAAGTTTACCTAGAATTCATGTTTATTGATTGAAAGTGCAAGCTCTGATCTACAAATTATACCTAATATCACATGGTCACTTTGTATCTCTTTTACGTGTGAAGTGTATATATATATATATATATATATATATATATATAGGTATTTTAATATATACACACATTTTGCAATTCGATATATTAATTAAAGCATACCATATGCGGTACTTTGGTTGAAGTCTAATATTTTTTATATTTCAAATTATGTTTTCCATTCTCTGTAGGTTTTCTTACACAAATCAGTTACATTTCTTATGACTAATTTTTTTTGTATGTAAAAATCCACTCACAAGAACAGTTGCATGCTTTTTCTTACCTTACAAACTGCTGACTGGTGATAACTGTGAGGTCCTATGAGGTGTATATTAAGGAGAGCAGAAAATGGAGGTATTAAGGGTGCAGGTAAAATAAGGTTTTAGGAAACAAAATACTGATTCATAGGAAATAAAGGCTTGCATTGATTGAATAACTATTTAATGGAAAGAATAAATAATGGTTGTACACCTATGCAATATTTACTGCATGTATGTGCATTAAAAACGTTGATGAATGAAATAAATACAAGCAAACAAGCAATGATAAAGTAGCTCCATCAATGTATAAAGAATTAATTTGTAAAATGTAAAACTAGTAAAAAATGTTGTGATTCAGAAATGCTGTCCTGATCCAGACTGGCATATAAATTTGGAATCTTAACACATTAGGGTTGATTTACTAAAACTGGAACGTGCAAAATTTGGTCCAGGTCTTCATGGAAACCAATCATCTTACTGTTTTTTTTTTTGTCAAAGCTTAATTGAACAAGCTGAAGTTAGAAGCTGATTGGCTACCATGCCCCCGATTTTGCACTCTCCAATTTTAGTAAGTCAACCCCTTTGTGTACTGTTTTTTTCTCCCATGAACATACAAGTACTTTAGGCATTTATAGTGGATTGAACATCCTGTCAGAAACTCTGGAAAGGGTCAGCAAACAGGTATTGCCTCAGCTCCAAAGCAATAAAGGAAAACATAAAATGCAGTCATATTTATGCTAAATACAGTAAATGGTTACATATCTGGGCCTCAATTTTTCATACATTTTTGGGCCTGTAGTAGGAAATTAAGCCCATCAGAGATAATTATCTTCTTCTGCTGATTCCAAACAACAGCCTTTCATAAGTGCATCTACTGCTAATTGCTTAGAAAACAAATGATCAATATAAAATAACATAGCGCATAACCAAGAATGCAGTGTAGTACCCAGAGCTATTTCAACGTGTAACCCACCATAAAGACAGAGACCTCATTTTAATTATACGGATAAGCCACATAAAAATAACCATAAAATAATATATTCCCCACTTAAGTGCTGAAAGTGTAAGTGCTTTAATTTAACACAATGACGGCAGAGTGAGTGAAATAGCTGGACACGTTACAGCTGTCAGTGGAAGTACATTAGTGTAACAGATGATACGCATAATGGCCTACAATGCGCTATATATTTCTTTGGCTGTCACACTGAACGTGAATTGGCTACATGATTACATCCCAGACGTTACACAGACCACACGATGTACAGTTTATTAATCCTGACATGGCACAGCATGAAGCCATGATTTATATGGCCGCCTCACATCTGCCCTTTTATAGAGATCACATAGAAAACATGGGGTGGGTTTACCAGAGTATTCATCCTGCAAGAATATTATAACAATGAAAGATACAGTGGAACAAATTACCAAAGGACAGAATGAAAATAATAATTTATAATATCCATTTACTACAGATGGAGCATGCTGTAGAAACTTCATAATGTATAGTTTTATAGTTGTACACTTTACTTTACTTCTAAATGTAATTTCCCAGTAAACCCTGCACACCACCCCACCCCTTTCCCTTGTAGTTGGCACCCAGAGCTCTTTACTGCTTTGTTTTGGTGATATACACCATGGAACTGTCCTATGATTATCACAGTGTGTATGTCCAACTTTGATTTACATTATTAAAAAAATAATAATCTGTTTTTGTTCTCAAAGTAGCTGTAGACTATTGCACCCCAATAGTTGTATCCATCTCCCCTTATAAATATTTCAGGGCACAACTATTTTAGCCAAGTCACAGCACATTGCCACATTCCTTTTGCATTTTTTAAAAATAAAGATTGCGGTAAAAAAAAAGGATTTCATTAATGTCAGTTCCTCTGTTCATTTAGAACCTGTTTTGCTCTTTTTTTGTTTATAGTGCAAAAAATAAAACACCCAGTGGTGATTAAACACCACCAAAAGAAAGCTCTCTTTGTGTGAAAAAAATTATAAAAATTTCATATGGGTAAAGTGTTGCATGACCGCACAATTGTCATTCAAAGTGTGACAGCGCTGAAAGCTGAAAATTGGCCTGGGCACGAAGGGGGTAAACGTATCCGGTAGGCAAGTGGTTAAGGGAACGTGGCAGGGGGTCTGTCCTATACCTACATACTTTTGCTAATAGATGTCCCTCGTTCCCATCTCAAAAAGTTGGGAGGTATGTGAGTGATTTCAATAGGCCATGGGACTCACAAGTGGCACTGGACATTTTTACCTTATGCATGCACTGCCTGGTTGGCTCACTCAGTCACTGGCTATTTATATTGTTTGCATCAGTTACCTTCTTACCACATCTTATATTCTTCTTGCCTATGGCCTTGGATACAGTGAGTAAAACATACTGGGGTTTATTTACTAAAGCTGGAGAGTGTAAAATCAGACTCATTTCGGCATAGAAACCAATCAGATTCTAACCTCAGCTTGTTCAATTAAGCTTTGGCAATAAAACCGGGAAGCTGATTGGTTTCTATTCAGAAGTGAGCCTGATTTTGCACTCTTCGGCTTTAGTAAGTAAACCCCACAGAAAACTTTTAAGGGGAGCAGGATTTTATACATCTCCCTCCAACTGCCTTCTCTGACATGGTAGGCCAATTAGTATTATAAATCTTCAGCCTGACTGATGGAGAGAAATGCATTTCTGGAGAGCTACACATTTGTAATTAAGTGAAACTATACAGTGGATCTCTCATTTGCATTTTCCATTAATATCACATCAATTTTTATTAGGATGGATGCTTTCCATTGTGTAGATTGCTTAGCAAATACTCCTGGAGATGAGGTTTCACATGCCTTTTTTGTTATGTTTTGTGCTCTTTGTTTTCTGTATCCCTTTACACATGAGTATTAGTTGTCTCCTTTGTATCCCTTGTTATTAGAGTTTTCCTATCTGGGAGAAGGAAAAAAAGATCTACTGTAAACAGACTCTAGTGGATGGGACAGGGCCCAAGACGTTTTGGACTCGGGAACTTGCAGGGGATGAACTGATTCTGGTAAGAAAATTTACATTGATTTGTGAGGCCTGTTTCACACTGATGTGGTGTGGGATTCACAGCAAATTCACTGTATCAAAATCGCACTTTGTTCATGCAGACCGCTGCGGGTGTCAATGTCAATGACACCCCCAAAATGGTTCGTAAAATGCAATGTGATTGGGTGAATCGGATCACATTGGTGTGAACACCCATGCGATCTGATGCCAGTGCGTTTGTGTGATTGGAGCTGTACAAAATGAATGGCTCAAATCGCACTGCAAAAGACTGACATGTGATTTGAACAGCAATTCCTGTCCAAATCACATGCAGTTTCCTGCACCGCATCAATGTGAACCGGCCCTTAACATACATTGGTTTATGTAATGAAATGAAGGTCTAAGAAGTCCCAAATGAAAATTCATAAACACCTGGGCACCAGTGAACCTGACCTAAAAGCCATCTTCCAGTGTGGTTTTCATTTCCACATTTAAAGTAAACCTGTCAGAAGATAAATACAGAGGCTGCATCTGAATACTTCTTTTTAAAAAAGCTAATTGAGTGTTGTTGTGTTATGTTATCTTACTTAATCAGTGACCCCCAGCACAATTACTTGGTTATAGAGGCAGAGCTAAGTCCTTACCTTGGAGTCAGTGACTCCAAGCTTTGAAGCCAAAGGGTCAACATGACAGCCAGGCCACTAACATTTTCTATAGGAATAGAAATAGTATAGAATAGAATAGAATAGAAATAGTCAGCAATAATAGCTTCCATTTTTCACTCATGATTGTGCTTTTTTTTTAAAGGAATGAAAGTTTACCTTTTTTAACCTTTGCCAGCAAAAAAGATGCGTCTGTGCATCAAACCAATCCACAATTTATCCAACAAACTTTCAAAATGACCAAGATGCAGTGAGGCTTATCAATGGTCCGTGTGTGTCAATTCCAAAGCCCATTGTGACAACTGGAAAAGGACTGGGCTTTATATGATTTTAAAGGGTAATTAATTTCTCCTAACCGTAAGAAGCGCTTATTTTTGTACACGTAGGAAAATATTGGTGCAAAGACCTGATACTTAACTCTTCTTCTCACTAAGAAAGATGCAGTGCACTTGTACGTAGATTGTGTGGTTCTACATACAACAAAATCAGCATGGAGCAATGGCAAATTGGCTGAACATTTACTGCACATACTATAGCAAGATATGCATATTTACATTATATTATATTATATTACATAATACATACGGCTCATGGCTCAACATACATCTTATTACTCAGAAGGGCACACATCCATGTAAGATGAATTGGCCAGTTGCTGTGACCTGTTCTCTGTGTGCCTTACAATATACAGTTTGTGTTACTACTGCGTTACCAACAGTGAGTTACAACATCAGAACCGCAGGCAGAAGGCAGCATTTATAAAGACATATAAAGCACAAAAAAGACCTACGTCTTTCACATAAAAAAATCATGCCACAGATAATAGTACTAACGATCAGATAATTTGAACTGGAGACTCAAATGACAATATCATTTGTTAAATTTATCTAAATTCATATTGCAGTGCTATACGTATTACAGAATACTTTTAACCATTAGCACCAATCCCTGCTCCAGACAGGAACTTGCAGTCTAGTACAACCAGCTCAGTTATACAAAAGAATACATATGCACACACAATGGACAATATGGATAGAAGATAGTTAATCTACCAGACTGTATTTTGGTTTTAGGAGGAAAAGATTTGGAAATGCAAACAAATGTGTTGGAAAATATACAAACTCCACATAGATTCTGTTTCTGCTGGTCATGCATTCTAGCACTACAACCCCGCTGCAATTGGTGGCCGAGGAGGATGGAGGAAAAGAGCACACTAGGAAAAGTAGTCTGGTGAGCCACGCATAGGCCATTTTAGCTGGAAAGCAGAGAGCAGGAGGAATGAGTGAGCCGGAGGAATGAGTGAGCCGGAGGACTGTGACAACCAGATATACTCTGGGTGCCCTAGGTATGCAGTGCAGCACTCACTGGGAATGGACCTGACAGGAAAGTGGTGTGCATAGTATCAGAAGAGTGATGTCAGCACATGTCACTTATTGTACCCTGTGTGTGCCTGATACCTCACCTTATCATGGCACCCATAGTTTGCACCGACCTGTGTGTACCCACACCCACTGTGAACACCCACCGACAGTACTGTCATCGGTGCCCCATCCCTCTATGCTTTCTTCAATGTCCTATCCTGTTGTATGTATATCCCCCTGTATGTATACTGACCGACTGTACTGTTATCCTAACCCTCCGTGTACTGACCTTTCTGGTCTGCCCCTGGTCCCCTCTCCCTCTGGTCTGGCCTCAATGCCCTGTCCCTCTGGCCTGCCCCCCATACCCTGTCCCTCTAGTCTGCCCCCGACGGCCTGTCCTCCAGGTTTCGCTGAAGAACACTGTCACCTCACTGAAGGAAATAGATCCATCTATCTACTGGCAACATCAAAGCCTAGTAAAACTGTTACAGGGATGACTCGGATAACAAATAAATGCTATCCTATTACTAATGACAAACTGTATCACATGTGTAATGTTTTCCTTTGACATGGGCTGCTCAGTCTAAATTGCCCGGAGCTATTTATTTTGACCCAGGCCAAGGCTGACTACAAATCAAGAGTGTAAAACTGTGTGCTGCATTTTTGTAGGGAGATGATGTTAAACTCAAAATGTTTGGTATTGGCAAAGGTTACTGTTATTCTGCTAATGGGTTTGTGTGGCAATGACAAAGAGCACACTGCTGTTTCTCACCCCCACTGTGGCCAATGAAGGCAGCATCATTAAATCACATTGTACCCAGCCCCCATTTACACTTAGCAATATTAATGCCCCTCATTAGTATATAAAGATGATCTGGCCAGACAGTCAGGTCAACAAAAACATATCAACACAAGAAAGCCTTTGTTAGCTGACCAAGCGCTCGTTAACACCACATATACAAAGAGGTTGTTGTGCTATTGCTCATTAAAATCGTGGCCTAAAAAAAGGCCTTTTCAGAATTGCCTTTATTATTATTTTCAACATTTTCTAAAAAAAAAAAAAATCACTTCCAGATCTTCATTTCAACCCCAAACCTGACTTGCTTGTCTTTCTGCCATGGGTCACACCCCAGCCTGGCAGCAAAAGACATTTCTGGAATATAGCAGATTAGCCATGTGAGAAAATTGCTAGTCTATTTTTAGCCTATGATTCTCTAGAGCTAATTTAAGAAAAACTGGATGGAAAGAAAGCAGAGAAGTTGTTCATACCATGCAGTTTTTACTTTTGAAGCATGGACTAAAAATGCTTTTTTTCAGCTTATTTTCATAAAATATATTAAACTATCAATCTCTAGGAGTTGGAGAATGTGCAAAAACAAAATTATGGTTAGTTATGGACTCAACCAGAATGGGGTTTGTTGATATGTATTGGTAATGCAAAAGCAATAATTCAAAAGGGGCTAGTGGTCAATGGCGCACAATGATTTCTTTATTTAACATAGACCAGTGTTTCTCAACCTTTTTTTAGTCAAGGCACCCTTTAAAATTGTGGACAGTCCCAAGGCTCCCTTTAAAATTATGAATAGTCTTGAGGCACCCCGTTCTAAAATAGGGTGCCTCTAGAATGTCCATTAAAAGGGTACCCTATTCTAAATGTGAAACACTATTCTAATATTTTTATATAATGCAGCAACATCCACACATGTAAGACACCCAACATTGGAGGTGATTTATTCTTCCAAAGCAAATACACTTTTGCATACTGCTACTGACTAGTATTCCAGTGTTTCTCTTTTCCTTCAGTTTTTCTCCATCACTGAGCTAATGTGACCTCAGTACTGACATCCTCCTTATCAACTGATGATGTCATTGGTTGTCAGGATGCCAGCGGCTAGTAGGTTGTAATGGTGACAATGAAAACCTATGGCTTTGTGCAACTGAAAGGCAGATTTGTCCCACCCGCTGGCTCGTATACAAGTTTTGGGCAATTTTTAAATATTTTGCCAAGGCACCGCTGAAGAAACCTCAAGGCATCCGAGGGTGCTAGGGCACCCTGGTTGAGAAAGGCTGACATAGACAGTTCTAAAAACAATAATGCAAAGAATCATACCACACTCCACAGGTCCCAAACAACAGTCCCCAAAAGGGACTACCCACTTATATGTATATGGTAATGATAACTTTCCTCATGAATTGCACATGTGCTCCATATAACAAAATTGCAGAAACATAATGATTCAAAAAGCTCCTGAAAGGGGAGCATGCTCTTTGCCACCTATGGTATTTCTGCCAGGCCAAAATCACCAGGAAAAAACTAATTGTTGAACATCTCATGTAAAGGTTAGTGTAATGCAGGGATGATATTGTAAACTGTGCGGGCCTCCCTCTTACACTAAGCTGGCATTGAACCATGTCACATGAGGAAATGACAACATACAGTCCCAGATAATGCATCAACATGTAGTCCAGAGGAGGATATTACTGGTGATAATAATATACATGTAATGGCTTCAACTCCCTCAGACTCCTGATAATGGGGCACATCCAAGAGAGATTTGTGAGCCAAAAGGACCTCCCTCATACATGGAAAAATAATAGCATCCTTGGTCCGGGGCCCATCTGTAGAAGATTCCTGGTATAAATGTGATAATCTTAAAGATAAGGTTGCTCCAAAGTCAATTAAGTAATATGGAAGACATTAGATGCACTCCCTTTGTAAGGCACAGTGTTCAACAGTCAAGTTATCTCTTGCAAGATTGACAGAGTAGAGCGATAAACATATATGCAGTCCCTTGAATGTGAATAAACATCTCAGCAAGGAGACTTCTTGATTAATTGATTGCCAAAATTGATTAGAGTGACAAGGGAGCATATGAAACAACTAATTTTATTCAAAATGAGATGGTAATGGAACAATCCCTTCAGATGCATAAGGATAGACATGGCAGTCCCTTTAGGTATTCAGCATATGAGGCAACTCATTTTGTTCAGAGTGAGGTGGTTATAAGACAATCCCTTCAGATGCATAAGGATAGACATGGCAGTCACTTTAGGTATTCAATATTAATCAAAAGAAGTATCTTCCAAGTTAAGCAAAGCAGAGTAGACAGAGTTTAGGCAGAAAGTACAACACAGGAAGTTCCTTCAGATGTATATCAGTAGACCAGCAAGAGATAGTGAGATTGGAGCATCAAAAAGGAGTATCCAAAGTTGAGTGGTAGTACTTATCATGTGATGGAAGTCCATGGAGAGTTCACTGGGGAGCCTGGGAGTGTGGTATCAGCCCATTCCTGACCGCTACAACCGACTGCCTCAGAGGTAGGCTCAAGATTGTTTGACAGGTTGTTTCAGAGCTGGGTGCCTAAAATGGCCACCTCATCTCAACTGCTCATGCGTGGGACGTGGCCATGTCATGACGTGGCGTGTGTGCGAGCACGAGCAGTGCACAGAAGCCCATATAAGCTTCCAGGAAGGCAATATGGTTAATACAAAATATCCAGTGCACCATCTAGTAGATACTTCTGGTAATACAATGATTCATCTAGAAAACCATGCACTTTTTTGGACAGCATGAAGAAAAAGGGGAGAAGATGTCCCATAAATGCCAATCCAAAATCCTCCCGTCCCCAATCCCTCCCTCTTCGCAAGGAGAGAACCAGAAGGGAGGAGAAACGTAAAAACCTAAAAGGCATCCAGCCAGGAAAACACAACCACATCAACATTCTAAAAGGAGAAAAAGACCACATAACTCCATGTTATATAAAAAAAACGTAAATCAATGACAAAAACAAAACCCAAATGTAATATATATGAATATGTGAAAAAAAAAAGGGGGGGGAAGGGGAATCTGCAGATAGAGGAGGGCTAAGGCCGGCAGAAAGGGGGCAAAGCTAAGGCTTTCGCTCAAACCTGGAGGTTTTGTGTTCTCCAGCTCTCATATCCACCTCGTCTCATGTTGGAGTACCACTTTGTCGAAGTCCCCCTCCCCCCCGGTATCATGAGGGACAACTTCCAGTACCCAACATCGGAGGTGTTGGGGATTGCTATTATGTTCAAGACATACATGTCTTGCAAATGAAAATTTGAGGTGGTAGGTGGAGATCTCATAAAGATGATCTTGAAAGCTCTTGTGGATGGTACGTATGGTTTTGCCAACATAGAAGGATCCGCAGGCACAGAGAATAATATATACAACTCAAGACATGCCACAACTGGCTCTCTGTCTGCACCTAGGGCACCCTACCGATCGGCAACATTAGACTATAACCCTCGATCATAGAGGGGCAAACATCACAACAACCGCACCTATATATACCTGATGACAGACGTAGCTTACGGGGGGACCAATTAATGTGACTGTGGACCAGGAGGTCTGCTAGAGATGTAGCCTTTCTATAGATTAGATTTGGGTGGTTGTAAATGTATTTCTAAACCGAGGAATCCTCCTTGAGAATGTGCCAATGTTTGGCACAAATATCCCTTATATTTTCTGATAGTTCTGTGTACTGTATATTGATTTTAATTGTTTCCTGATCACTCAAGGGTTTCGCCCTAGGTCCAAAGATTAATTTCTCTCGGTCAAACACCCTTGCTCTATGATACGCCTTCGCCAACCATTTTTTATTGTATCCTCGCTTAGTAAATCATTCACATAGATTGGAAGCTTCCTCCTCGAAGTCCAGAGGATCCGAACAGTTCCTCCGAGCCCTTAAGTATTGTCCGACTGGAATATCCTGAATGAGGGAGTGGGGATGAAAGCTACTCGCATCCAATAGATTATTGGTCACTGTGGGTTTGCTAAACAGCTTGGTCTTAATACCTCCATTTCCATTAAGTTCAATCTCTAGATCCAAAAAAGTCACTGTTTGGGTATTGCATTTGCTAGTGAACTTAAGGTTGTATGGGTTTGGGGCGAGTTCCTCCACAAATTGTTGGGCTTGTTCTATTATGCCTGTCCAAAGAACAAAGACGTCGACGATGTATCTGTCCCAGGACAGTATCCTGGACAGATGCAGCGGCGAGACCCCACCTCCCCCCCTGAAAAGCCAAGATTCCCAATCTCCCAGGTAGATGTTGGCATAGGCTGGGGCACATTTGTACCCATAGCTGTGCCCTGAGCCTGGCAGAATGTCCTGTCACCAAATTGGAATATATAGTAAGGAGAAATTCCAACAACCCAACAATTAAGTGATTGTGTTTTTGCTTTCCAGTGGCTCTACTGCTCAATATTTTCTTAATGACTTGGAGGCCCTTGGAGTGTGGAATTGAAGAATACAGAGCTTCAATATCAATGGTAAGCAAAATGGTGTCGGGGGGAATGGTGAGGTCATGCAGAAGTGTCAAGAGATGCAAGGTGTTCTTAATATAGGAAAATTGGTCTACCACAAAGGGCTGGAGGATCTTATCTATGTATTCACTGGATTTCTCCATCAGGAATCCCATTCCAGAAATTATAGGATGGCCAGGAGGGTCCTCAACAGACTTGTGAACCTTCGGGAGGGCATAGAAAATCGGGTTGCGGGGATTTGTGACCCTTAGGAATTCCATTGTTTGTTTGTCAATTATGCATTCGTGATATGCTTGGTCTATTATAGCAAACAAATGTGCCTTCTCTCTCTCCAAATTAATGCTGGGGATAGGGGTATACCCTCCAATTTAATGCTAGGGGTAGGAGTATGTGTATTCCATGAACGTAAGTCACAAACTTCTCCTTTAGGTCCTTTGGGGGACTGGACACATTTGAGTCAACGTGAGTATAGAGCAGTGATGGCGAACCTTTTTGAGCCCGAGTGCCCAAACTGCAACCCAAAACCAACTTATTTCTTTCAAAGTGCCAACACTGCAATGAAACCTGAATATCGAGCTTTTGGTTTAGAAAAAACAACTCGTACAGTAGTGCAAACTAATTAACAGTACAGGGATGACCAGAGACTGCGGACACAGTACAGGGATGACCAGAGACTGCGGACACAGTACAGGGATGACCAGAGACTGCGGACACAGTACAGGGATGACCAGAGACTGCGGACAGTACAGGGATGACCAGAGACTGTGGACAGTACAGGGATGACCAGAGACTGCGGACAGTACAGGGATGACCAGAGACTGCGGACACAGTACAGGGATGACCAGAGACTGCGGACACAGTACAGGGATGCCCAGAGACTGCGGACACAGTACAGGGATGACCAGAGACTGCGGACACAGTACAGGAGATGACCAGAGACTGCGGACAGTACAGGGATGACCAGAGACTGCGGACAGTACAGGGATGACCAGAGACTGCGGACACAGTACAGGGATGACCAGAGACTGTGGACACAGTACAGGGATGACCAGAGACTGCGGACACAGTACAGGGATGACCAGAGACTGCGGACAGTACAGGGATGACCAGAGACTGCGGACAGTACAGGGATGACCAGAGACTGCGGACACAGTACAGGGATGACCAGAGACTGCGGACACAGTACAGGGATGACCAGAGACTGCGGACACAGTACAGGGATGCCCAGAGACTGCGGACACAGTACAGGGATGACCAGAGACTGCAGACACAGTACAGGGATGACCAGAGACTGCGGACAGTACAGGGATGACCAGAGACTGCGGACACAGTACAGGGATGACCAGAGACTGCGGACAGTACAGGAGATGACCAGAGACTGCGGACACAGTACAGGAGATGACCAGAGACTGCGGACACAGTACAGGAGATGACCAGAGACTGCGAACAGTACAGAAGATGACCAGAGACTGCAGACAGTACAGGAGATGACCAGAGACTGCGGACAGTACAGGGATGACCAGAGACTGCGGACACAGTACAGGGATGACCAGAGACTGCGGACAGTACAGGGATGACCAGAGACTGCGGACACAGTACAGGAGATGACCAGAGACTGCGGACACAGTACAGGGATGACCAGTGACTGCGGACAGTACAGGGATGACCAGAGACTGCGGAAAGTACAGGAGATGACCAGAGACTGCGGACAGTACAGGGATGACCAGAGACTGCGGACATAGTACAGGGATGACCAGTGACTGCGGACAGTACAGGGATGACCAGAGACTGCGGACAGTACAGGGATGACCAGAGACTGCGGACACAGTACAGGGATGACCAGAGACTGCGGACAGTACAGGGATGACCAGAGACTGCGGACACAGTACAGGGATGACCAGAGACTGCGGACACAGTACAGGGATGACCAGAGACTGCGGACACAGTACAGGAGATGACCAGAGACTGCGGACACAGTACAGGGATGACCAGAGACTGCGGACACAGTACAGGAGATGACCAGAGACTGCGGACAGCACAGGGATGACCAGAGACTGCGGACACAGTACAGGGATGACCAGAGACTGCGGACAGCACAGGGATGACCAGAGACTGCGGACAGCACAGGGATGACCAGAGACTGCGGACAGCACAGGGATGACCAGAGACTGCGGACAGTACAGAGATGACTGCTGACCTTTGGGGAGGGAGGGGGAGCGGGTACCTGAATTTGACAGGTACCCGATCTTACTTCCGCAGAGTTTTTTTTATCTTACCTGTTCCTTTATCCAGCCGCGCGCTGTCTTCCTGGCTTCTGTAGTGTGGGCGCTCGTCGGACTGCCGGATGCCCAGTGCGCATGTGCGAGAAGCGCTGCGCTTTGTGATTGGTCCGGCGGCTTCTGGGATCTGTCATGTGTCCCAGGTACCGCCTTACCATTCACAAAGAGCACTGCTTCTTGTGCATGCGCACTTGGGACCCGGCTGTCACGCACACTACAGCCGGGAAGACAGCGCGCCGCTGGATTCTCCTGGCGTGCCCACAGATAAGGCTCGGCGTGCCGGCTGTGGCACGCGTGCCACGGGTTCGCCATCACTGGTATAGAGCCTTATGAGATTTGATGAGTCTATGGGAGGAGGGACAGACTACTGATCAGGATGATATAGCTGATGAGGAATTTTCTAAATTAATGTTGGATCTAGCATTAGAAGCAAGTGGTGAGGCCTTGGGAACGCAACTACTACAGATTGACACTGTGACTTTACAAGAAGCCAGTTTATTTAAAAGATCCGGTGCATCTCCCCCTCTGTCTGCTGTTCCAGGAGTATCGTGTTTTGTTAAAGCTGTTACCAAGGATTTAGGAGATTAAGAAGGAAAAGTGTATCCAATGACAATCTGACTCCCAGTGAACGCAATGCTTTGCAGGAACTGCGTTTAAATCCCGATTTGGTGATTAAAATGGCAGACAAAGGGGGAAATATTGTAATCATGGATAGGAAAAAATATATAGAAATGTGCAGATGTATTTTGAATAATAAGGATTAGTATACTCCTATTCCCAGCATTAATTTAAAGAAAGAGCAGGCGTTTGTTTGCTATAATAGACCGAGCGCATCACGAACACGTCATTGACAAACAAACAATGGAATTCCTAAGGGTTACACATCCCCGCAACCTGGTTTTCTATGCCCTCCCAAAGGTTCACAAGTCTGTTGAGGACCCTCCTGGCCATCCTAAAATTTCTGCAATGGGATACCTGATGGAGAAATCAAGTAAATACATAGATAGGATCCTCCAGCCCTTTGTGGTAGACCAATTTTCCTATATTATTATTATTATTACACAGCATTTATATAGCGCCAACAGTTTGCTCGGCGCTGTACATTACAATGGGAGACCATACATGAGACAGTACAGTAACAATACAATAAAATACACGTGGGGTTTGAGGGCCCTGCTCCTTGGAGCTTACAATCTAGGAGGGAGGGGAGAGTGGTACAGGAGGAAATAGCTGTGGGGGATGGAGTGGTGGGGAGAACGGAGGAGATCAGCAGTTAGGTGAGGGCGGGGTAGGCTTCTCTGAAGAGATTGGTTTTCAGGGTGCGCCTAAAGGTGAGGAGGGTAGGTGACAGTCTGATAGATTGGGGTAGTGAGTTCCAGAGGATGGGGGAAGCCCTGGAGAAGTCCTGGAGACGGCATTGGGAGGAGGAGACCAGGGAGCTGGAGAGTAGGACACCTTGCATCTCGACACTTCTGCATCACCTCACCATTCCCCCCGACACCATTCTCCTTACCCTTGATATTAAAGCTCTGTATTCTTCAATTCCACACGCCAAGGGCCTCCAGGTCATTAAGAAAATATTTTACTCACAATAAATTCCAATTTGGTGACAGGACATTTTGCCAGGCTCAGGGCACAGCTATGGGTACAAATGTGCCCCAGCCTATGCCAACATCCACCTGGGAGAGGAACTCACCCCCACTCATACAACCTTAAGTTCACAAGCGAATGCAATACCCAAAAAGTGACTTTTTTGGATCTAGAGATTGAACTTAATGGAAATGGAGGTATTAAGACCAAGCTGTTTAGGAAACCCACAGTGACCAATAATCTATTGAATGCGAGTAGCTTTCATCCTCGCTGCCTTCTTCAGGGTATTCCAGTCAGACAATACTTAAGGGTTCGGAGGAACTGTTCGGATCCTCTGGACTTCGAGTAGGAAGCTTCCAATCTATGTGAATGATTTACTAAGCGAGGATACAATAAAAAATGGTTGGCGAAGGCGTATCATAAAGCAAGGGAGTCTGACCATGAGAAATTAATCTTCGGACCTAGGGCGAAACCCTTGAGTGATCAGGCAACAATTAATATCAATTTTCAGTACACAGAACTATCAGAAAATATAAGGGATATTTGTGCCAAACATTGGCACATTCTCAAGGAGGATTCCTTGGTTGAGAAATACATTAACAACCGCCCGAATCTAATCTATAGGAAGGGTAAATCTCTAGCAGACCTCCTGGTCCACAGTGATATTAATTGGTCTCCCCCTAAGCTACGTCTGTCATCAGGTATATATAGGTGCGGTTGTTGTGATGTTTGCCCCTCTATGATCGAGGGTGATAGTCTAACCTTGTTGACTGGTAGGATCCTTAGGTGCAGACAGAGAGCCAATTGTGGCACGTCTTGAGTTGTATATATTATTCTCTGTGTCTGCGGATCCTTCTATGTTGGCAAAACCATACATACCATCCACAAGAGATTTCAAGATCATCATTATGAGATCTCCACCTACCACCTCAAATTTCCATTGGCAAGAAATGCATGTCTTGAACATAATAGCGATGTTGGGTACTGGAGGCTGTCCCCCATGATACCGGGGGGGGGGGAGACTACGACAAAGTGGAACTCCAACATGAGACGAGATGGATATGGAAGCTGGAGGCCACAACACCTCTAGGTTTGAACGAAAGCCTTAGCTTTGCCCCCTTTCTGCCTGCCTAAAGCCCTCCTCCATCTCCAGTTGTCCCTCCCTTCCCCTTTTTTTTCACATATTCTTATATATATTTACATTTGGGTTTTGTTTTTGTCATTGATTTATGTTTTTTTTTATATAACATTGAACTATGTGGTCTTTAGTGCACCATTTCGATAGGAATTTTAACAATTTGCTGTTTCTCCTTTTAGAATGTTGATGTGGTTTTCTGGGCTGGGTGCCTTTTGGCTTTAACGTTTCTCCTCCCTTCAGGTTCTTTCCCTGCGAAGGGGGACAGATTGGGGACAGAGGGGAAAACTTTGGATTGGCATTTATGGGACAACTTCTCCCCTTTTTCTTTATGCTGTCCAAAAAAGTGTATGGTTTTCTAGAGGAATCATTGTATTACTGGAAAGATCCACTAGATGGTGCAATGGATATTTTGGATTAACCATATTGCCTTCCTGGAAGCTTATATAGGCTTCTTTGCACTGCGCATGCTTGTGACGTCACACGCATGCCACGTCATGACGTGGCCATGTCCCGAACATGCGCAGTTGAGATGAGGTGGCCATTTTAGGCACCCAGCTCTGAAACAACCTGTCAAACAATCTTGAGCCTACCTCTGAGACAGCCGGTTGTACCGGTGAAACCAGTCAGGAATGGGCTGATACCACACTCCCAGGCCCCCCCAGTGAACTCTCCATGGATGTCCATCACATGATAAGTACTACCACTCAACTTCAGATGCTCCTTTTTGATGCTTCAATCTCACTATCTCTTGCTGGTCTACTAATATACATCTGAAGGGACTGCCTATATTGTACTTTCTGCCTAAACTCTGCCTACTCTGCTTTGCCTAACTTAAAAGATACTTCTTTTGATTAATATTGAATACCTAAAGGGACTGCCATGTCTATCCTTATGCATCTGAATGGATTGTCTTATAACCACCTCACTCTGAACAAAATGAGTTGCCTTATATGTTGAATACCTTAAGGGACTGCCATGTCTATCCTTATGCATTTGAAGGGATCGTTAAATTACCATCTTGCTTTGCATAAAATTAGTTGTTTCATATGCTCCCTTGTCACTCTACTCTACCCAATTTTGGCAAGAAGTCTCCTTGCTGACATGTTTATTCACATTCAAGGGACTGCATATATGTTTATCGCTCTACTCTGTCAATCTTGCAAGAGATAACTTGACTGTTGAACACTGTGCCTTACAAGGGGAGTGCATCTAATGTCTTCCATATTACTTAATTGAATTTGGAGCAACCTTATCTTTAAGATTATCACATTTATACCAGGAATCTTCTACAGATGGGCCCCGGACCAAGGATGCTATTATTTTTCCATGTATGAGGGAGGTCCTTTTGGCTCACAAATCTCCCCTGGATGTGCCCCATTATCAGGAGCCTGAGGGAGTTGAAGCCATTACATGTATATTATTATCACCAGTAATATCCTCCTCTGGACTACATGTTGATGCATTGTCTGGGACTGTATGTTGTCATTTCCTCATGTGACATGGTTCAATGCCAGCTTAGTGTAAGAGGGAGGCCCGCACAGTTTACAATATCCTCCCCTGCATTACACTAACCTTTACATGAGATATTCAACAATTAGTTTTTTCCTGGTGATTTTGGCCTGGCAGAAATACCATATGTGACAAAGAGCATGCTCCCCTTTCAGGATCTTTTTGAATCATTATGTTTCTGCAATTTTGTTATATGGAGCACATGTGCAATTCATGAGGAAAGTTATCATTACCAACAATTGATCTACACATAAGTGGGTAGTCCCCTTTGGGGACTGTTATTTGGGACCTGTGGAGTGTGGTATGATTCTTTGTGTTATTGTTTTTAGAACTGTCTATGTTAAATAAAGAAATCATTGTGCGTCATTGACCACTAGCCCCTTTTGAATTATTGCTTTTGCATTACCAATATATAAACAAACCCCACATTCTGGTTGAGTCCATAACTAGCCATATTTTTCATGTAGCTTTTCCATATTTTGGTGTCTAGGTTCTCCCAGTTTACTTAATAATAGCTACACATTTAGGTACCTTGAGGAATTCTCTTGGAGGTTTTGCAAAAACAAAATTATGTTGTCTTGTTAAAGCACAACTCCACTGCATCTGAGCACCACAAACCAAAAACGCTGTTTAATTCATTTTTAATATTCAAAGCAAACTCACCCACCTATTCATGGCTCCATGCTTTATTTTGCTGAGAGATCGCTTTGAAAAACACCTTAACATTTCCTGGTGTGGCCATCTTCAGTAAATTAAGTTACATGATTAATGTAGCATTTAATTCCTGGAATCCATCTGCCCTTAGCAAACCCTTCTTTCCCTCCTGAATACTTCTGGAACATATGACATCATTAGCCTAGGCCAGAAACCAGGACATAACTGAAGAAATGTGAAAAAAACAAGTATAAAACAAGTAAATATGATATACCTTCCTATGTATTACCTAATGCTAGTAGAACAAGGAATACAAATAATCAATGTTGATTGAGAGAGTGATGTTTCACTTTAATGTCTGCTTAAAATAGGAAACAGTCTTTCATTAGGCACCTCTTAGCTTTCATCAGCTTACCAACCAGCTGCAGTCACCGTCCCCCCTCTCCTCGTCCATTCAAAGAACACATCTCCAAATTGTCCAAACAGCGAATGATCAAAGAAGGCTTCGTATTCATTGACCCAAAAAAATTACAGCTATCACTGTAGTATCTTCAACTACTACAGTGATTTCCAGCTTTCCCAGTGGTCCCTCAGGTGTAAGTAATGCTGACTTACATTTGCCAAGCTGGACCAATGTTAAGTATGCAATACAAATAATTCCTGGAGTTCAGCTTTAAAAGGTAGCTCCATTTTCATGGGAAAAAAATTAGCAAATACAAAAAAACATATTGTATAAAATTGCAAAACAAGTCTTATTTTAATTGAATGCTATTAAAAATTACCTTTCCTTTTCAATCTGCAGCATAATTTTCTGTAAAATGCAATGAAATATGGCTACCTGGAGGTGTTCTGTACACAAGATATGTCATTTTCTGCTTATGTGATTGGCTTACTGATTTTCCCAGAAGTCTGCACTAAGATACAAGTCAGATTTTGAGCATCCCCTGCAACACAAATGTCATTTTTGGTGGGAAACTCCAAAAGGAAATCACATCTAAAGGGATGCAGATCCTGCAATTTTCTTCATTAGAGCCCTGTAGGTGCAGCAGCTGATAGATAATTATGAAGTCATTCCCATACAGATTCACTCTGCGCATGGTCACAGACAAACAAACAGCTATTTCCTCAGAATACCAAAAGGTAGGAATCTGCAACAAAGTTTGTTAAAATTCTTGCAATGTACATAGATCATCAAGAAGGGAATGTTTTTTTCTCAACAAAAGTGGAGTTACTTTTTAAGCTGTTACAAAAAATAGTTGCACCCTCTATTTAGTAGAATATTTTTTTATAAATATTGTTTAACTGAAACCATAAAGTAACCATACATTTCATAGTATCTTACCTAATGTAGGAGGAAAATCTTGCACATAGGATTTTCTTTTGTGTATTGTGGATAAGCCATAAATTAATACTTTTAACAATGCAGCCAAGCAGTTTGTTGGAAAACATTTCAAAAGTAATTTTCTTATCAGTTCTGTCTACCATGGGAGGATTTTAACAAAGGGTTTTAAAAAGGTAGTAATAAGATAACATGTGCCCACTCACAAAGAAATGATCAGTCTAAAAATTGAATAGTAGGTGTATTGTAACACTGAGAGACAAAATAGCAACAAAAAATTCTAACAAATTATGCACTGATTTGCATGTTCATGACGGAAATAAGTATTTGATCCCCTATCATTCAGTAGGATTTCTGGCTACCAGGTGTCTTTCATGCAGGTAACAAGCTGAGATTAGAAGCAGTCTCTTAAAGGGAGTGCTGCTAATCTAATTTTTTTACCTGTATAAAAAAAGACACCTGTCCACAGGAGCAATCAATCAGATTCCAAACTCCCCACCATGGCAAAGACCAAAGAGCTGTCCAAGGATGTCAAGGACAAGATTGTAGACCTACAACCTGGACTGGCCTACCAAGAAGGTGACAACAGTTGGTGCAATCATTCGCAAATGGAAGAAACACAAAACAGCTGTCAGTCTCCCTAGGTCTGGTGCACCATGCAAGATCTCACCTCGTGGAGTGTCAATGATCATCCCAGAACTACACGTGAGGATCTTGTCAATGATCTCCAGGCAGCTGGGACCACAGTCACCAAGAAAACAATTGGTAACACACTACGCCGACAAGGATTGAAATACTGCAGTGCCCGCAAGGTCCCTCTGCTCAAGACAGCACATGACCAGGCCCGTCTGACGTTTGCCACTGAACATCTGAATGATGCAGAGGTGGACTGGTTGCAAGTGTTGTGGTCAGATGAGATCAACATCAAGCTCTTTGGAATCAACTCAACTCGCCGTGTTTGGAGGAGGAGGAATGCTGCCTATGACCCCAAGAACACCATCCCAACTGTCAAACATGGTGGTGGAAACATTCTGCTTTGGGGGTGTTTTTCTGCTAAGGGGACAGGACAACTGCACCACTTCAAAGGGAAGATGGACGGGGCAATTTACCGCCAAATCTTGTGTGAGAACCTTCTGCCCTCAGCCAGGGCATTGAAAATGGGTCGTGGATGGGTGTTCCAGCATGACAATGACCCAAAACACACGGCCAAGGCAACAAAGGAGTGGCTCAAGAAGAAGCACATTAAGGTCCTGGAGTGGCCTAGCCAGTTTCCAGACCTTAATCTGATTGAAAATCTGTGGAGGGAGCTGAAAGTTCGAGTTGCCAAACGTCAGCCACCAAACATCAATGACTTGGAGAGGATCTGCCAAGAGTAGTGGGCCAAAATCCCTCCTGAGATGTGTGCAAACCTGGTGGCCAACTACAGGAAACGTCTGACCTCTGTGATTGCCAACAAGGGATTTGCCACCAAGTACTAAGTCATGTTTTGTGAAGGGGATCAAATACTTATTTCTCTCATAAACATGCAAGTCAGTGCATAATTTGTTAGACATGCATTTCTTTTGAATTTTTTGTTGCTACTCTGTCTCTCAGTGTTACAATACATATACTATTCGACTTTTAGACTGATCATTTCTTTGTGAGTGGGCAAACATTCAAAATCAGCAGGGGATCAAATACTTATTTCCTTCACTGTATATATATATATATATATATATATACAGTTGTGTTCAAAATAATAGCAGCGTGTTGAAAAAAGTGAATAAAGCTCAAAATCCTTCTAATAGCTTTTATTTCCATACACACAAATGCATTGGGAACACTACACATTCTATTCCAAATCAAAACATGAAGAAAAATATATCAAATTTGTGTTGTTTCTCTAAAACAAATTGAAGAAAAGTGAATATTAGACTGTTCAAAAAATAGCAGTGTTTGTATTCTTCTTTACAAACTCAAATATTCACTATATACACTGAAAAATGTTTGAAGGTTTTGCTTTCTTTTGAATCACTTGTATAAGCACTGTTTCTGAGAACTGCTGTACATCTGTGTTGCATGGAGTCAACCAACTTCTGGCACCTGTGAACAGGTATTCCAGCCCAGGATGATTGGATTACATTCCACAGTTCTTCTCTATTTCTTGGTTTTGCCTCAGAAACTGCATTTTTGATGTCACCCCACAAGTTTTCTATTGGATTAAGATCCGGGGATTGGGCTGGCCACTCCATAACGTCAATCTTGTTGGTCTGGAACCAAGATGTTGCACGTTTACTGGTGTGTTTGGGGTCGTTGTCTTGTTGGAACACCCATTTCAAGGGCATTTGCTCTTCAGCATAAGGCAGCATGACCTCTTCAAGTATTCTGATGTATTCAAACTGATCCATGATCCCTGGTATGCGATAAATAGGCCCAACACCGTAGTATGAGAAACATCCCCATATCATGATGCTTGCGCAACCATGCTTCACTGTCTTCACAGTGTACTGTGGCTTGAATTCAGTGTTTGGGGGTCGTCTGACAAACTGTCTCCGGCCACTAGACCCAAAAAGAACAATCTTACTTTCATCAGTCCACAAAATGTTGCGTCATTTCTCTTTATTATTATTATACAGTATTTATATAGCGCTAAAGGGTTTGCCCAGCGCTGTACATTAGCGAGGGGGACAGAACAAGAGACAATACAGTAACAATACAATACACGAGGGGTTCGAGGGCCCTGCTCTTTCGAGCTTACAATCTCTAGGCCAGTCAATGTGCTCTTTGGCAAATTGTAACCTCTTCAGCACGTCTTTTTTTCAAAAGTGGGACTTTGCGGGGGCTTCTTGCAGATAGCTTGGCTTCACATAGGCGTCTTCTAATTGTAACAGTACTCACAGGTAACTTTAGACCTTCTTTGATCTTCCTGGAGCTGATTGTAGGCTGAGTCCTTGCCATTTTGGTTATTCTTCTATCCATTCGAATGGTAGTTTTTCGCTTTCTTCTACATCTTTCAGGTTTTGGTTGCCATTTTAAAGCATTTGCGATCATTTTAGCTGAGCAGCCTATCATGTTCTGCACTTTATATGTTTTCCCCTCTCCAATCAACTTTTTAATCAAGGTACGCTGTTCTGCACAATGTCTGGAACGACCCATTTTCCTCAGAATTTCAGAGAGAAATGCACTGTAACCAGCATGTACAACATGTGCTGCCTTCCTTCCTTAAATAAGGGCAATAATTGCCACCTGTTTTCAAAGAATGAATGACCTCACTAATAGAACTCCACACTGCTATTATTTTGAACATGCCCCTTTCAATTAGTGATTCAATTACACAGAATCAGCAGCATGCATGTCATGACTGTTGGGTCTGTTGGATTTCTATTACTCTACTACACCTGCTAGTATATTATATATATATATACCATGTAGAAATATAATTTCTACCAAAAACAGTGATTGATCAGGTTAGTGATGTCTGACTGCTATTATTTTGAACACAACTGTGTGTGTGTGTGTGTGTGTATATATATATATATATATATATATATATATATGGTATCAGACATTTGAGAGGGTATGTATATGTTGTCCTGTGTCTAATTTTGCATGCTTTTTTAACAGGTTTTTGGAGCAGACGATGTGGTCTGTACACGGATATATGTCAGAGCATGAACACAAATTCATCAGGGCTCTCAAAACCGTTCTATACCCATCAGTTATGTAAGGATCCTGCTACACCAGCTCATCTGTTGTATACTTTAAGGTTGAAACAGTGTTGTCATTCACTAGTAGACTCAGACTGCGCTCTTACAAAATGCAGTGTTTTATAGCAGTAGTGCTCAAAGTTCATGTGGCATGAATTGCCTATGATCCTTAACAGCTCAGAGTGCATTGGTGCTATTTCAGTAGATATTCCCAAGCAATTATATCACCATTTAATGCTGAACAAACAGTAAATAGTCTACTGACCTTTATGGACAGCCTTTTCTTCAGTCGATTTAATTAGAAACTCTCAAAATAATAAGCACTTAAATCCATACATCAATAAGTTGAAGTATACATCCCAGACACCCAATGCAAATGAACAAATCCCAAACAAAAATTTAGCACCTTTAAGATTGCACCAAACTTAAAATTTGTTGTGCCAAGTAGAAAAGCAGCCATTTCTGCTGTGTACATAGGGACTTTTGCCTTAATAATATATTCATGTATGTCCAAACCTCCAGTTATAATAGCTTTTGGACTATTTTATGGCTTTGTACTTTCTGTTGCAACAGGATTATGGGTTGTGGTATGGTGATAATTTAGCATTTATTATAATTCCCCACATTTACTAGGGTATACCATGTTTTCCATACTTTATTTTTTTAGATATGCATATTTTCATAATTGTAGGCATCTTTTCATATTGGCAAGGAAATATTCAACTTTTGCTCAGAAAAAGTAATTCTAATGCTACCATATTGGCAAAAGAATGAAGATACAGGAAACACACATACAGATAATTAAATACAAAGTCTACAAAGTGTGTCTGGACTTTTTGTATTGTTGGCGTATGTTATAAAGTAACCTATTATTGCATGTTATAGGAAAAAATTTCACCAGAATCTGGATATGCATTTTATTCTTCTAAAACATATTGCCTTGCCCAGAAAGCTCTTGGAAGAAAATTCACTATAAGGTGTATCCACAATTTTAGACATGGCTGAAATTATTAGTCAATAATAAGTCAGGCACTCACATAAAGGATGCACAATTCAGTTTATTACAGCTGACCCCTATCATAATTCCAACCTGACTGGAAAAAAAGTTTACTTGTGTCTACAGTCAATTGCTTTCCCCCTAAATTAAAATAAGCTCCAGATGAAGGTACTGAATGCTATGTTTAGTTATAAATAGTGAAACCTTTATGCAGGTATGCCATTATAACAACCCTGTGGTTGTGATAAAAGTATCTGTACCATAAATAACAAAAATGCCTGTTATGGCGCAAAGATTAAGATTTCATTTTTTATGGAACTTCTGAATCAAGGCTGTATTTCATAAGGACGCAGTCTGTCATTTATCCCTTACCACTAAAGGGGAATGGAATACACTACAAAGCACGACTCCCTTCAATAACCATACCTTGAACAATGTTCTCTGTATTGTGTACTGTGCCTTTGATCAATGTCTCATTACGCATCTGCTCTTGTTACTCTGTGATTTAATAAAGTTATTTCAATAAAAAAACTTCCCACTTTGGTTCCTAGGATTCTTTTTCCATGTACATTGACTGCAACACATGCAGACTGAAGTGTATACCCCTGCTGGATGCTAGGACATGTAACTCCAGAGCATACAGTTGCAAGAAAAAGTATGTGAACCCCTTGGGATAACGTGGAGTTTTGCATGAATTGGGCATAAAATGTGCTCTGAACGTCATCTAAGTCACAACAATAGAAGAACACAGTCTGCTGAACATAATACTACACAAACATTAGATGTTGCCATGGTTTAATTGCACATAACATGTAAACATTCAGAGTGCAGGGAGGAAAAAGTATGTGAACCTTTGGACTTAATAATTGGTTGACCCTCCTTTGGCAGCAATAACCTCAACCAAACGTTTCCTTTAGTTGCAGATCAGACCTGCACAACGATCTGGAGTAATTTTGGACCACTCCTCTTCACAAAACTGTTTCAGTGTAGCAATATTTTTGGGATGTCTGGTGTGAATCGCTCTCTTAAGGTCATGCCACAGCATTTCAATCGGGTTGAGGTCAGGACTCTGACTGGGCCACTCCAGAAGGCGTATTCTGTGCTGTTGCAGCCATTGTTTTGTTGAATTACTTGTATGCTTTGGGTCATTGTCCTGTTGCATCACCCATCCTCTGTGGAGCTTCAGTTGGCGAGCAGATGGTCGTACGTTTTCCTGCAAAATGTCTTGATAAACTCTGGAATTCATTTTCCCATCAATGACAACAATCCGTCCAGGCCCTGAGGCAGCAAAGCAGCCCCAAACCATGATGCTCCCTCTGCCATGTTTTACAGTGGGGGTGAGGTTTTGATGTTGGTGTGCTGTGCCTTTTTTTCTCCACACATAGTGTTGTGTGTTCTTCCCAAACAACTCAATCTTGGTTTCATCTGTCCACAGTATATTTTGCCAGTAGTGCTGTGGAACATCCAGGTGCTCTTTTGTAAACTTCAAACGTGCTGCAATATTCTTTTTGGACAGCAATGGCTTCCTCCGTGGTGTCCTCCCATGTTCTCCATTCTTGTTTAATGTTTTCCTTATTGTAGATGTGTCAACAAAAATGTTAGCATGTGCCAAAGATTTCTGTAGGTCTTTAGCTGACACTCTGGGATTCTTCTTTACCTCATGCAGCATTCTGCGCTGTGCTCTTGCAGTCATTTTTACAGGACGACTACGCCTAGGGAGAGTAGCAACAGTGCTAAACTTTCTCCATTTGTAGACAGTCTGTCTTACCGTGGACACATGAACATCAAGGCTTTTGGAGATACTTTTGTAACCCTTTCCAGCTTCATGCAAGTCAACAATTCTTGATTGTAGGTCTTCTGAGAGCTCTTTTCTGCGAGGCTTGGTTCACATCAGACAGTGCTTCTTGAAACCAGTAAACCCAAAACAAGGTGTGTGTTTTTTAAGGGCAGGACAGCTGTCAGCAACACATCCAATATCATCACACTGATTGGAGTCAAGGTTGGCTCACTCCTGGCTCCCATTAGCTCTGGGAGAAGTCATTAAGCTAGGGCCTCACATACTTTTTCCTCCCTGCACTGTGAATGATTACATGTTATGTGCAATTAAACCATGGCAACATCTAATGTTTGTGTAGTATTATGTTCAGCAGACTGTGTTCTTCTATTGTTGTGACTTAGATGACGTTCAGAGCACATTTTATGCCCAATTCATGCAAAACTCCACGTAATCCCAAGGGGTTCACATACTTTTTCTTGCAACTGTATATCCAGGAGTTACATTGTCAGTTGCTGCTGGACCCAAAAGAAGACCAACAAAAGATGTCAGCAGTGGTAGTGAAGTAACAAGGGGGGCAGCACAGACATTGTGCACAGTGTGAGTATGCTGTGCATCTACTCTTTATTAGCTGACTTTTAACATAATGAAAAAAATCATTAAATGTGGCATTGCAAACACTGGGCAACCTTTCAGTTTATTCATTAGAGTGAATTCATATTTAAGTCAGATAAAGACAATTCTAGAGTTAAAGGTAAACTTCAGACAGATTAAAAAGACAAGCATTAATGCAGCTCTGAATTCATTAGCCCTTGTATCTGACTCTTGCTATCCGTGTACAGTACAGCAGATCTCAGATCAATAGAGGAAGACACACCACAAGAAATCTGTCAGGTATACTGCAGTTCTTATGTGCAAACAATGAACATGCTGACAGGGGAAGAGAACAAAGTATCAGAGAGATCAGCTCATTGGCAAGCTGCTTCTCCTTTCATTGTTCAGTACAAGCTGGAGGGGGAGGCAGCTTGTAGGTGTAATTCAAAACCCATCTCCAGGCAAATCTTCACTCATTTAGCATGTTTTTTGTTTATTATTATACAGGATTTATATAGCGCCAACAGTTTGCACAGTGCTTTACAACATGAGGGCAGAAAGTACAGTTACAATGCATTTCAATACAGGAGGAATCCGAGGCCCTTGCTCGTTAGAGCTTAGAATCTAAAAGGGAGGGTCAGGTGATACAAAAGGTAATAACTGTGGGGAATGAGCTGATGGAGAAAGTGGAAATACAGTTGTTATGTGGATGTGAGATAGGCTTCCCTGAAGAGAAGGGTTTTCAGGGATTGCTTAAAGGTTGACAGAGTAGGAGAGAGCCAGACAGATTGGGGTAGGGAATTCCATAGGATGGGAGAGGGTCAGGAAAAATCCTGGAGGTGAGCATGGGAGGAGGTCACAAGTTAGCTAGAGAGTAGGAGGTCTTGGGAGGAACAAACAGAACAATTTGATTGGTATTTTAAGACTAGGTTAGTGATGTAACTGGGGGCAAAGCTGTGCATGGCTTTTAATTTATTGTTAGTATTTTGAATTTAATTAGTTGGGTGAGTGGCAGTCAATGAAGGGATTAGCAGAGAGGGGTGGCAGACACTGAACGATTGGTAAGTCTGGCAGCAGCAGTCAAGATGGACTGAAGAGGGGATAGCCTATGTAAAGGTAATCCAATGAGGAGGGAGTTGCAATAGTTGAGGCGAAAGATGACCATAGAGAGAATTCAAAGCTTTGGGGTGTCATTAGTTAGGAAGGGGAGTATTTTGGAGATGATGCATAAGTTGAGGTGTCAAGCTTTGGACAGTGATTGGATGTGGGGCCAAAGGAGAATTCAGAGTCCAGGATTACACCTAGCACCATGGCGTGGGGGCGGGTTGATATTTATGCCTTTGATCTTAACAGAGAAGTCAGAATAAGGGGCACATGGGGGAAGTGGTGTGACATCCAGACTGATATGTCAGTCATTAAGTTAGTGATGCATGTGGAGACTGATGTTGTGAGCTGAGAAGTAGAGAGATAGATTTGGGTGTGGTCACCGTAGAAATGCTATTGAAAGCCATGGGAGTCTATCAGCAGACCCAGGGAGGAGGTGTAGATCAAGAATAGAAGGGGTCCAAGAACAGAACCTGGAGGGACCCCAGTGGAGGAAGGAAAAGGAGAGAAGTACGTGGAATTGTAAGTGACACTGAGGGTGCAATGGGATAGGTAGGATGAGAACTAACAAGGGTACAGTCACAGAGACCAAAGGAATAAAAATTCTTGAGGAGGAGGGGGTGGTCAGCCGTATCAAAAGGCAGCTGAAAGGTCCAGAAGTTGGAGTATAGAATAGGAGATCAAGAAGGTTATTCTTAATGAGGTGGCAGCTCAGCCAGTTGTAGACCAAGTGTTTAAGGAGTTTGTAGAAGGGAAGCTAGGTTGGTGGGGTGCAAGGAAGGCTTTTTAAGCATGGGGGTGACTAGTGCATGTTTTAGAAAGTAGGGGAAGATGTCAGGAGAGAGGGAGAGATTGAAGATGTGAGTTAGAGAATGTAGAATAGAGCCTGAGTGTGACTGCAGTATTTCATAAGTGACAGGGTCCATGGGACAGGTGGTTAGGTGGGTGTTAGAAAAATGTTTAGCAAGCTGGTCTATGGTAGTGGGGTTGAATGAGGGGAGTAATGATTGTGCATGTGGACATCTTATTTTTGAAGATAGTGGAAGCAGTGGAGGACGAAAATTGAAGGTAGAGAAGAGTTGATGGGGGCTGGATAGGAAGTTGTTAATGAGAATGATAAAATAGATCTGTTCGGCAGTGTGGAGGCAGGAATTGTATGTTTGGAGGGCAGAATTATATTGGTTGAAATCTTTCTGGGACTTAGTCTTACGCCACAGACGCTCAAAAGTGTGGCTACGTTTTTTGAGGTTTCTGGTGTCATCTGTTTGTCAGGGTTGTAGGGGCTGGGGCCTCATTCTATGTGTAGTGAGGGGGCTGAGCTCATCCAAGGCGGAAAACAGGGATCTATTGTAGACAGAAGTGGCTAGATTGGTGCAGGACAGGGGTGAGATTTTGTCACAGAGGTGGTCAGTAGCAGAGCAGAGAAGAGAAGGGTTAAATTGACAAAGGTTTCTATGGGTAATTGATAGGTGGTTGGAGGAAGAGGTGGTGGAAGACAGGGAGAGAGTAAAGCTAATAAGGTGGTGATCAGAGAGAGGAAAAGGATTGTTGGAGAGGTTGCATGGAGTGCATAGGTAGGCAAATATAAGGTCAAGGGTGTTGCCATCAGAGAGAGTAGAAACATGTATCCATGGCTTCAGATCAAAAAAGGAGGTTAGACTAAGAAGTTTAAAAGTAGTAGGAGTGTTCACATTAAAATGATTCTAAAACCTTAGGGTTTTTCACCTATATGCATTCTATGCATTAAGGTGAGAAACCTTTTGTGCTGCAGGATCCTTCCCAGCACCCCCCTTATTCTTACCTGAGCCCGATGAGATTCAGCGATGTGCATGAGAGCAACGGCTCTCAACACTGCCTCCCTCCTCACTGGTCAGATTGTCAATCAAAAGCTGTGACGAGCGAGCAAGGGCGGGGCTGAGCCGTCCGCTCTGTGTCAGTAGATGCAGACTGGGCTGCTCGGGAGCAAGCCTGCACAGGTGCACCAATGCAAAGTGGCTTTTCATGGGGTACTCGCCGAAGAGGAGGAACCTGGAACGCCGGCGGGGGACCCCAGAAGAAGAGGATCGGGGATGCTCTCTGCAAAACCATTGCACAGAGCAGGTAAGTATGACATGCTTACCCTTAAAGCTTACCCTTTATGAATAAGTCAGGTGACAAAACGCGTCAAAGGGAAGTGACATCAAGACGCATAGCTTAATCGGAAGTTACCAGGTGGCCATCTTGGATCCTGGAATTCGCACTCAGAGACACACAAGGAGCGCTCCTAAGGATCTATGGAGGGTCTGATTTCATTTTTATTATGATTCTGACGTTTACTCAATAAAAGTTATCTGGTTTTGAAGAGCTTCTCATTGCTGGTTGTGGTGGCATTATCCTGAGTCATTGAATATAGAGAACATGATTGGATGAGTCTTTATGAACTATACTATCATAGCCTGTTCAGCTTTGGAGGGAACCTATATAGGAATGGAGGATGAATGTTCCACTTGCTGAATCTACAAGGCTGTCTTTGGATTGGGATTTACATGCTGGTTATATCCACGTTCTGGTTCGATCTCCATAACCATTGGAATTATATCCTGCTGGAAGTCATTTTGCGGAGTGTTATTCTGGAGAACTATTGGTTATTTATTTATTTTATTTTATATATTTTGGACATTATACATTTTGGACAGTACTATTTATTATTGACATTCAGCAATCAGCACTTTATATATATATTATGCTTGATATTTTAATTTAAAAAAATTAAGCTTTAATGTCACTTTAACAGGGATGTTGACGTCATCGAGAATGATTGTGGGAATTTCAGAATAGAGAAGTTAGGGTAGCCAGGCAGAGAAGTCATCAAAGAAAGTTGATATCAGTCCAAGGGGCTGGTAGATCACAGCAATTTGTAAAGAAATTGGAGACGTATACAGTGAGCATCAAATGATGAGAGGGACAGAGAGAGAGGAAAGTGGAGAACCTGAAAGGTGCTCTGTGGAGATAGGAGGATTCCCTCTGCACCTCCCTTCCATCCACTGGTTTAGAAAGAGTAAGTCCAGAGAAGGCCACCATGGAAGAGGGAAGCAAGAGAAGCAGTGTCACTCATAAAGCCAGGTTTCAGTAACAGCAAGTAGATTAAAGCAGTTAGTGACCAAGAGGTCATGGACAGAGGTGCACTGACTGTAGAAAGAGTGGGCTTTCTAAAAGCACACAGGAGAAGGGGAGGCTGGTTTTGGGAAGAAGAATGGAAATTAAATTGTGTGGATTGTGGCTTTTACCAGAGGGTGCAGGATGATGGTTGTGTTGGGTATAGTTAAATTGAGTCCCTGAGTTTGGGGATACATTTCCAGAGGTCAAGAGAAGCAGAAGGGTGAGGAAGGTAATATGGGAGTGTGATTTATATTGTGAAAAGGAGAGGTAGATTACACATGCTACAGATAGGAAGGGGAGCTGAATGGGGAAAAGAGTTTACCTGCAATCTGGTGTTTTGCAAAGTAGTTTGCTGTAGATGTTTGCTTTGTGCAATCTCTGATGTGCCACTTAACCACTAGGGGACCGCCCGCAGTGCATATACTGCTATAAGGCGGACCCTGTGCACAGGATCACGTATATAAACGTGATCCTGCATTCCGGGGTAGTGGGTGCACGCAAGGCGTACACCGATCGCAGCAGCGGGTGTCAATCACCGGATCCCGCCCGGTCATTACCCGCCGGAGCCCGGCGATTGCCGGCAAAGACTGATGGGGAGGAAGGCTGCATTGTTTTCAGTGGAGCTCTCCTCCCTGTCAGCTTTCAGCACACTGTTCCGGGATCGCTGGACACAGCCTTCCGGAACAGTGTGTAATAGAGAGGTACACACCCCCGCCCCCTAGTAAAACACTCCCCTCACACAGTTAACCCTTTGATTGTCTCCAAAAGTTAACCCCTTTCTCCCCAGTGACATTATTACAGTTTCAGTGTTTTTTTTTTTGCACTGATCACTGTATTGGTGTCACTGGGGATGTCAGTGACCCCATGTCAGTTCACCCCCAGTGTTAGAATGTCCGCCGCAGTCCCGCCATAAGTCGCTGATCGCCGCCATAAGTTGCTGATTGCCACCATAAGTCGCTGATCGCCACTATTTTTAGTATGAAAAAAAAAATCCAGTATCTATACAGCCATTTGTAATCGCTATAACTTTCACGTAAACCAATTAATTTACACGTATTGGGATTTTTTTTAGCAAAGACATGTCGCAGAATACAAGTTGGCCGAAATTTATGACGAAATTAGATTTTTACATTTTTTTACTGGACATGTTTTATAGCAAAAAGTCCAAAATATAGTTTTTTTTCTCAAAATTGTCGGCCTTTTTTTTATAGTGCAAAAAATAAAAACCGCACAGGTGATCAAATACCACCAAAAGAAAGCCCAATTTGTGGGGAAAAAGATGTAATTTTAATTTTGGTGCAGCGTTGCATGACCGCGCAATTGTTAGTTAAAATAACGCAGTGCTGTAACACAAACCGCTTATGTAACTGCTTCCTGACCGCCCTATAGCAGAAATACTGCTGCAGGGCGGCACAGGTGCGCACAATCTTATATATATACGTGATTCGCGCTCCCGTGGTTTTCCCACCCCTCCCAGATGGCGTCAGATTGCCCGTCAGCAGACCAGTAATCTCATTTAACCCCTTGATTACCAGGAACACGCTCATACACAATAAACCTTCATTGCTAGTATAGTGTCTGAACGGATCAATATCTTTGATCAGATAAGCACTATACCAGCGTTCACATTAGTATAGAGTCCCCAAAAATGCAGTATTAGCGGGATCAGCCCCGGCACCTGCCAGCACCTGCGTTTAGCCCCTATGCTTACCCCCCCCTTCTCCCCCAGAAAGTGCAGTGTCAGTAGGTCACTGTCACTTGATACACTGTACACAAAACCGTAGTGTTGGCAGAATCAGGCCTGATCTCTGTTAGCACTTGCCGGTAAATTTTGATGACTCTCATATGCAGCAGAGTGCCATTACTAGTCAGGCGCCACCGTTTGGTGAACTGGCGAGCACCAGCGGTCTAATACATCCTGGTCTCTCACATACCTCTTAGATTGTAAGCTCCCAGGATCAGGTCATCCTAACCCTCTTGTATTGAACTGTATTGTTGCTGTATTTTCTCCAGTTATATTGTAAAGCGCTGAGGAAACTATTGGCGCCATATAAATCCTGTATAATAATAATAATGATAATACCAGCACTGAAGTATTACTTGTCGATGTGGCGAGTCCCATAAGTGCAGTACAAGCTGGTGCGGTGGCGAGCACAAGTATTGTCCCGCAACCACCAAGAATTCGCACACAGGCACGTAGAGCCCCTAGTATCCTTCCAGACTGGCAGACTGGAAAATTCTGCAGCACCCATACTTCCCCCATTCACTGCCCAACCTGGAATTCAGGTGGAAACAGCAAAATTTAACTACTCCCCTTGATTTGTGGAGATTTTTTCATGAAAAATCTGTATGCATTGATTATGCATTTTATATGCACAACAATGTATCGCCGCCAACCCAAATTCAAACCTTGCCAGACTATTCTCATGGAAACTTATTACGGTTTCCGAATGTATATTATTTTTGGGCCTGTTGAATTTTCTGAGACACATATAATACTTCTTTAGTGTCTATAGGCAATTTTGCAAATGAAGGAGCCAGTGAGATAAAAAACAAAGTGTGATTTTATTTTATCACACAATGGCTTAAAATAATAAGGTAAAGCATATCATGAACAGTTCCATGTAGATACAACCAGAAATATCATAGCAGAAGATTAAAGATGTGTCACCCTTATGTCCATTGTCTCATGTCCTTCCATGTTCAGTTTGTCTTTCAAGGTGTAAGACAAGAAATAGTCACTTGCGTCTACTTCCGGCTTCTTTCCAAAGAAGCCGGAAGTAGACGAAAGTGACTATTTCTTGTCTTACAGCACCTGTTCCAGCTTCTCAGAATGTTCTTATGCGTGTCTGAGTGGATAGATGTGTGTGTGTCTCTTCAGTGTGTATGAGTGTGTGTTGGTGACTGTCTCTTAAGATGACTTTTTATGATACTTGAAGGCGTCATAATTTGTGATCTTAGAACCTTGTATGGCAAACAACACTGCTTAGCAGAGCAATTTCATTGAAGGGAGGAGACGCTACATATAAGGTCTTTTGATTGACAGGCACATATGTAGTGAACATAAACTGCATCAGCCTGCTCATATTTAAATGATAATATAAATTAAGAATGTATCTTTACAACATCTCAATAATGTTGTATAACCACAAATCTACATACCGTATTTGCCAGCGTATAAGACGACTTTTTGACCCTTGAAAATCTTCTCAAAAGTCGGGGGTCGTCTTATACGCCGGTACACATGTTAGGGGGGCTGCGGCATTAAGTACAGGGGTTTGCAGGGGCTGATGTCTCTTACCTGGATCCAGTCCCACGACGATCCGGTCCAGGAAGCGCGGCGTCTCCTTCAGTTCGGCCACTGGATGTTCGTGCGGCTGCTCGGCTCCGCCTCCTCACCGGTGATTGGCCGCCAGAACTGTAGCTCAGGAAAGGCACACAGGCGGCCAATCACCGGCGAGGGGGCGGAGCCGAGCGGCCCCGCGAAAATTGAGTGCCGGAGCAGCAGGTAAGTGTTCTGTGTAGAGGTGCTGCTGCAACCACATATGCTGGCTGCAGCAGCACCATACGAGAACAGGGTCAGCAAGTCTCAGTGGGAGGAATAGTGCCCCATCATTGGTGTCACTGATACCAATGATGGGGCACTATTCTTCCCACTGATACCAACGATGGGGAACTATTTCTCTCACTGACACCAACGATGGGGCACTATTCCTCCCCCCCACTGACACCAACGATGGGGCACTATTCCCCCCCCCACTGACACCAACGATGGGGCACTATTCCACCCCCCACTGACACCAATGATGGGGCACTATTCCACCCCTCACTGACACCAATGATGGGGCACCATTCCTCCCACTGACACCAATGATGGGGCACTATTCCTGCCACTGATACCAATGATGGGGCACTATTCCTGCCACTGATACCAATGATGGGGCACCATTCCTGCCACTGATACCAATGATGGGGCACCTATTCCCCCCACTGATACCAATGATGGGGCACTATTCCTCCCACTGATACCAATGATGGGGCACTATTCCTGCCACTGATACCAATGATGGAGCACTATTCCTCCCACTGACACCAATGATGGAGCACTATTCCTCCACTGATACTAATGATAGGGCACTATTCCTGCCACTAATGCCAATGATGGGGCACTATTCCTGCCACTAATACCAATGATGGGGCACTATTCCTCCCACTGACATCAATGATGGGGCACTATTCCTCCCACTGATACCAATGATGGGGCACTATTCCTCCCACTGATACCAATGATGGGGCACTATTCCTTCCACTGATACCAATGATGGGGCACTATTCCTCCCACTGACACCAATGATGGGGCACTATTCCTCCCACTGACATCAATGATGAGGCACTATTCCTCCCACAGGTGTGCATTGGAAGAGGGGTAGTCTTATACGGCGAGTATAGCCCAAACACTACATTTTAGCAGGAAAAGTAGGGGGGTCGTCTTATACGCCCAGTCGTCTTATACGCCGGCAAATACGGTATGTAACAATATTACCAACTTATAAATCAAACTAAATACACACAGATACTATTAGAATACATTATGTAATACTTATACTATTTTGGTTACTCCATGACATTCTACACTAGAGTCTTCTAACCAGCTATGCCCTATTATAAAATACTCAGCTCTCAGCTGGTTAGCTAGCTCAGTTTATAACTCCTTCAGTTCAGCTTTACTGAAGAAATTAACACTATCACTGATTCAAGGTGACCATTCACACATTTTAATAATAATTATGATTAATCATAAAAAACAAATATTTTGCAAGCTTGCCATCAATATAATACAAGTGCCAAATTATGAATTTGATATAATTAATATTTGTCAGGGCCTAACCCTCAACATGGGCATTACTAAAAAAAATGAATTGCGATTGTATTGGTCCACAGACCCGATTAATCATATGCCCGTGTTCTCTGCTGCCATGGCCAGGCATAGATATGAGAGTATAATGTGTTTTATGCACTTCAACTGTCACTCTGTCGTCCTCGAGGTGACCCTGAACTTGACTGGCTTCACAAAATTCAGCCCCTCACAAATCACCTTAACCAAAAATTTGCAGATGTCTATACTCCCCAGCAAAAAATCTGCATTGATGAGTCCCTCATTAATTTTTCTGGCCACCTTGCATTCAAACAATTTCTCCCCAGCAAGCGTGCCAGATATGGGGTCAAGATGTAGAAGACCTGTGAGAGGACAACAGGCTATACTTATAAGTTTTGGATTTATGAGGGAAAAGATAGTCACGTGGAGCCCTCCGGATGCACAGACTACATAGGGAGCAGTGGCAAGATAGTTTGGGACTTGGTGTCATCCTTTTTCTATATGGCATACCACTTATACATGGACAATTTTTATTCAAGCGTGCCACTATTTAGACAATTGTACAATCTTGGAACTGGCACATGTGGCATCGTGTGACCTAATGTGTGCCCACCATTAGAAGTGGCTGGATGCAGGGCGGTATATATTAATGGTGGGCATACCACACATTTTTTTTTTGGCAGAGATTTCTTCTTTTTTTCATTCAGTCCACAGGCTGCAAACAAAAAAAAAAAAAAAAGAACATAGCATATATACCCAACAAGGACCAGCGATGTACTGGTACATCACTGGACTTTGAATGGTTATACCAGGATGATGCCTACATCTGCAGGAATCATCCTGGTATCATATTTTTCAGCTGGCGATCGGCTTTCATGTAAAAGCAATCCTAGTGGCTAATTAGCTGCAGGATTGCTTTTACAAGCATTGGGAGACAATGCCCCCCCCGCCCCACTGCCTTCCACCGTCTTCTTGGGCAGTCCCGTGCCATCGGGGGAACCTGAGAATGCAGCCTCTGTTTCTGCCAGCTGACCATAGAACTGATTGGAGACCAGAATGGTGCAAATAATCCCTATAGCCTAAGAAATCAGAAGCTACAAGCATTTCATCACTTCAGTTTTGCAGGATATAAACAGCACCATTTGTAAATTGGAAAAGCATCTGATCACACCGATCTTGGTTTGATTAGTTAATGTAAGGGCAGAGGAGATATCTAGAGTCTGATAGACCCCAGATTTCTCAAAAAAGAATATATGACAATGCCCATTGAAGTTATAGGGGATATTTGCATTCCCTGTGATAGCATTAAAAGTAATAAAAAAAAAAATTAAAGGGACAGTGTAAAAATAATTAAAAAAATCAAAATAACTTAAAAAAAAAAAAAGTACCCTCGCCCCCGCGCGCATGCACGCACCTGAGTTTCTTGAGCTTTGACCCTGTGCCAGTATGGAAACAGTAGTTGCACCATCATGTGAGGTATCGCCACGAATGTCAGATCACGGGCAGTAATTCTAACACTAGACCTCCTCTGTAAATCTAAAATGGTAGCTTGTGAAGGCTTTTAAAATATTGCCTATGGATATGAAAAACGTATGCAGTTTGTCGCCATTGCACGGGGCATGCACAGTTTTAATGCATGTAATGTTTGGTATCTATTTACTCGGCATACTATCATCCTTTATATTTTACCAGATAATTGGCCAATACATTGTGTTTTTGTGCATTAAAAGTAAAAAAAGTGTTTGTTTTTTTTAAATTGCATTTGAAAAATCACTGCACGAGTACTGTGACATAAAAAATTACAGCACCCACCATTTTATTCACTAGGGTGTTTGCTTTAAAAAAATATATAATGTTTGGGGTTTAAATTAATTTCCTAGCAAAAAATACTTATTTTTTTCATGTGAACAAAAAGTGTCAGAAAAGGCTTGGTCTTCTGGTGGTTAGAAGAGTGAATGATGTGTACATAAATCTCTAGTGCTGAGCTTAAAATGCCCTCACCCCCCAAAACGACCCCTTTTTGGAAAGTAGACACCCCAAACTATTTGCTGAGAGGCATGTTGAATCAATAGAAGAATTTTTTTTTTACCACAAGTTTTTGGAAAATGACAAACAAATTTTTTTTTTTTTACACAAAATTGTCACTTAAATGATTTATTGCTCACACCACATGCCATGGGTATATGTGCAATTACTCCCCAAAATATATTCTGTACTTGGCAGTCTAGCCAAGTACAGGACCCCAAATTCCACCTTCAGGCTTTTAAAGGGCTTTATTTCCTCATTACACTTCCTGACTACCTATCACAGTTTCAGAGGCTCTGAAATGCCAGGATAGCACCAACCCCCCCCCCAAATGACCATTTTTTGGAAAGTAGACACCCCAAGGAATTTGATAAGAAGCACGGTGAGTTGCAGATATCATTTGTTGCCACAAGTGTTTGAAAAATGAAGAAAAAAAAAACAAAAAATATTTTTTCTTTTCTTTTTTTATATTTTAAAACCTTGTGAGAAAAAAATGAGATCTGCAAAATACTCACCATGCCTTTTTTTTAAATACCTTGGGGTATCTACTTTCCAAAAAGGGGTAATTTGGTTGGGGGGTTGGTGCTATCTTGGCATTTCAGGGCCTTCAAAACTGTGATAGATAGTGAAGAAGTGAAATAAAGAAGTTACGCACCTTCAGGCTTTCAAAGTGGTCATTGGATTTCAGACTCCTGTATGTGGCTACGCTCCCAAAAAGTCTCACACATGCGGTATCCCCATACTCCGTAGAAGTAGCAGAATGTAATTTTTGGTGTAATTTCACATATACCCATGGCTTGTGTGAGAAATATATAATTTAAATTACAACTTTTTTTGTCATTTTCCAGAAACTTGTGGAAAAAAAATAAATCTTCTATGGACTCAGTATGCCTCTCATGTACTGTCCTGGTATTTTAGCACCTCAAGAAATGTGATGAGCAGTCAGAAAGTAAAAGCTGTGTAAATTCCATTATCTATATCATAGTTTGTAGATACTATAACTTTCACACAAAGCAATCAATATACACTTATTGTGATTTTTTTAATCAAAAACATGTAGCAGAATACATTTTGGCCTAAATTTATGACAAAATTTTTGTTTTTTTGGATATTTTTTATGACAGAAATAAGAAAATATTGTTTTTTTTTAAAAAAAAATTATTTTCCTCAAAACGTTTTTGTTTATAGCGCCAAAAATAAAAAGCGCACTGGATATCAAATACCATCAAAATAAAGCTCTATTTGTGTGGAAAAAAGGGACATAAATTTCATTTATGTACCGTGTTGCATGACTGCGCAATTGTCAGTTAAACTAGTGCAGTGCTGTATAGCAAAAAAATGGCGTAAATTGAAGTATCTATACTATAGTTTGTAGACACTATAACTTTCACACAAAGCAATCAATATACACCTATTGGGATTGCTTTTACCAAAAACATGTAGCAAAATACATTTTGGTCTAAATTTATAATTAACTTTGAGTTTACTATATATTTTTTATAGCCCAAAAGTAAAAAAAATAGTTTTTCTTCAAAATTTTTGGTCTTTTTTTGTTTATGAAAAACAAAAAAAGAAAGCGCCAATCAACAATATCAATCCTCTCCAGCAGCAAACCTTTAACCCAAACTATTGGTAAAATGTAAAAAATCAACAATAGGAATGCGCTAAATATATATCAAAATTAACATCATAAATATATGTGTAAAAAGTCCAAACATAAAAAAAAAACTTTTTAGTGAAAATAATCCATACATTTCGTGTATATAAGTGTACAAAAGAAAGTCCAACACCACAAAGAATAGAAAATTTTCTTCTTTAAACATATAATTCCACCGTGCTTTATCCACCACCAAATGAATGGAATGAACTCACCAGAGCTCAATGCTGATTAGATTATAAATCAGCACAAGCGCATTTTCTCTGGGAGCGATGAGTAAGTAGATCATGAAGTAGCACTCTATAGTCTAGACACTTCCAGATAGCAGGAACAATACTCTGCAGTGATTTTGAGGTATAGCCAAAACTCCTTATATAACGATCATCCTCCAATTGTATAGTAACATCACTCAAAAATAAAGAAAAGGCATGATGGTGCAGCAAGTAAGAACCATTTAAAACTTTTATTTCAATTGCATCCTACTCACAAAATGAAGTGTCCACCTGACACTGGTATAGCAAGCGATCAAGTATACGGAATGGACGAGCCCCGTTCACCGCGGACACCTCGCCGACAGCTCCAGGGAACGTCCTGACGTCATCCAATAAGCTCCGCCCTACGCGTTTCGTCACTCTGACGTCCTCACAAGCGGCGCTTGTGCTGATTTATAATCTAATCAGCATTGAGCTCTGGTGAGTTCATTCCATTCATTTGGTGGTGGATAAAGCACGGTGGAATTATATGTTTAAAGAAGAAAATTTTCTATTCTTTGTGGTGTTGGACTTTCTTTTGTACACTTATATACACGAAATTTATGGATTATTTTCACTAAAAAGTTTTTTTTTTATGTTTGGACTTTTTACACATATATTTATGATGTTAATTTTGATATATATTTAGCGCATTCCTATTGTTGATTTTTTACTTTTTTTGTTTATAGTGTGAAAAATAAAAAGCACACAGGTAATAAAATACCAACCAAAATAAAGCTCTATTTGTGTGGAAAAAAGGACATAAATTTCATTTATGTACCGTGTTGCATGACTGCGCAATTGTCAGTTAAACTAGTGCAGTGCTGTATAGCAAAAAAATGGCGTAAATTGAAGTATCTATACCATAGTTTGTAGACACTATAACTTTCACACAAAGCAATCAATATACACCTATTGGGATTGCTTTTACCAAATACATGTAGCAAAATACATTTTGGTCTAAATTTATAATTAACTTTGAGTTTACTATATATTTTTTATAGCCCAAACGTAAAAAAAATAGTTTTTCTTCAAAATTTTTGGTCTTTTTTTGTTTATAGTGCGAAAAATAAAAAGCACACAGGTGATAAAATACCAACCAAAAGAAAGCTCGATTTGTGTGAAAAAAAGGACATAAATTTCGTTTGGGTACAGCATTGCATGACCACGCAATTATCAGTTAAATTAGTACATCGTTGAGTAGCAAAAAGAGGCCTGGTCATTAAGGGGGGTAAATCCTCTAGAGGGCAAGTAGCTAATTAAAGAATCACACTTATTGACATAAACCCAACATGTACCACTCTAGCATGTGCCCCCCATAAAGGTGGACTAGCTTTATACTGTGGTGTGTGGGTGTGTAATTTGACAATTAATCAATTAGGAGTTAATAATGGGCACACAGCTAGCAGAGCAAACTTTTCACACCACAATCAGACTGCAAGAGGACCAAGAGTGCATGGTTGTAAAGATTAAGATCAGTTCATAATTTAGGTAAGACACTAAGGAACAAAAATAAACATCACAATACTGTGAACAGGGCTACAGATTGTGAAGGCAGCAGCATAGTTGCAAAGTTTACTGTAAATACACTGAAAGCAGTCAGTCAGTATTCAGGTTTAGATGGTTGTGAAGCAGCAGCATACTGTAGATGCATAGTTTACCAGGGAAGGGACAGAGAAGAGATGTTCAGATGAGCAAGAGCGGATGTGCCACTTAATTAACTGCCTCCCGCCATATAAGGTAATGATGGGTGCAACGCAGTCCTCTCGTTCTGGGAGGAAGTCATACGATGTCCTCCCACTCTAAATGCGCGTGCGCAACTCCGGGAGTGTGCAGCGTGGTGATCGGTGGTGCGCTCTGTCCCTTGGACACAGCGGATCACCGATCAATGGAAAGAGCCGAAGATGTCGGCTCAGTCATGTGATCAGCTGTGTCCAATCACAGCTGATCGCATGTAAATAGGGAAATGCCAGTTATCGGCATTTCTCTCCTCACAAGCTGTCACGCTGACAGCTCGAGAGGAGAGGAGAGCCGGTAATCGGCATTCCTCGGAGGGGACATGCACACTGATCATCAGGGCACTGATGATCAGTGTGACCTGATGATCAGTGTAGCCCCAGCAGTGCCACCTGTCAGTGCCCATCAGTGCCACCTACCAGTGCCCATCAATGCCACCTGCCAGTGCCTATCAGTGTCTCATCAATGCCACATATCAGTGCCCATCTGAGCTGCCTTTCAGCGTCACCTATCAGTGCCAGTCAGTGCCACCTATCAATGCCAGTCAGTGCCACTTAGTGCTACCAATCAGTGCCACCTATCAGGGCTAGTCAGTGCCGCCTATCAGTGCCGCTTAACATTGCCAGTCAGTGCCTCCTAACAGTGCCAGTCAATGCTGCCCAACAGTGCCAGTCAGTGCCGCCTAACAATGCCATATATGAGTGCTGCCTTTCAGTGCCCATCAGTGCCACCTACTAGTGCCTCCTCATCAGTGCCACCTATCAGTGCCCATCAGTGCAGCCTATTATTGCCCATTACTGCAGCCTCATTAGCGCACATCAGTGAAGGAGAAAAATCACTTATTTACAAAATGTTATAACAAAAACTAAGAAAAAACGTGTTTTTTTCAAAATTTTCAGTTGTTTTTGGATTGTTTAGCAAAAAATAAAAAACCCAGAGGTGATTAAATACCACCAAAAGAAAGCTCTATCTGTCTCAAAAAAGTTATAAAAATTTCATATAGGTACAGTGTTGCATGACCATGCAATTGTCATTCAAAGTGCGACAGCGCTGAAAGCTGAAAACTGACGTGGGCAGGAAGGGTGTATAAGTGCCCTGTAGGCAAGTGGTTAAAGGACTCCACTTGTTGAAAAAAACCCCAACATGTGCCACCTTGTAGAGTGTAGAGTGCTTACAAGTGCGGGGAACTAGTAACCCATTTACGCACATGTGCCACACTGGCTGGTCCACAACGATCCCTCATATTGATGTAGCTGTCTGCAGACAATCCTCTAGGTCACTGGAGGACTACAACAGTAGACAACCAAAAGGAAGTGTATACATCATGCGGGTGGTGACGTGAACACCCACTGTGCATAAGACACCCCACCTTCTGTGTGTAAGAGAGATAACTACTGGATTTAAGTGAGTAATTTAGGTTTGGATTTTTTTTTTGCCAACCTGGCGTCCAGCTTTAATTGCAGCATAAAAAAAATCAGGTCTACCGCCTTGCCAGACTGGCCTCTGCCCACCTCTTTTAAACTTTAAACCAACTGCTACACCTTTTGTTACCTTAGTGATTGCTTAGTCTCTCTGTTCAATATCTACTTTAAATATGTTTAAGCAGGTTGAAATTAGTTAGGTGCTGCCCCGGACAGACGGGTTAGGGATTAATGCTTTTCTCGGTTCTTTAGTTTTTGGCGGGATAGCTCTAACCCCCTGGGCCCATGAGATAAAAGAGAGACAGTGGTTCGAAAGGAGAAGATTTTCCCCCATGGACAGCTGAGAGCACAGAGAATGTAAGAAATAACCCCGTAAGAGGGAGGACCAGAGAGCTGCACGCAAAAGGAGTACAAGAATGTTGCTCTTTACTACCTGGATGTAAAGTTATCAGGACATGGGGTTCGCCCCAAAGAAACCAGCTGCTGGAAAATGCCTCTGATGAACTCTGTAATTACATGGACTATACCTATGCTGGTATGCCCATACAGCACATACCCTTAGTAGAATTAGGGATTAGGGACTTAGGAAAAGACTGTGTCATGTTTGACTCTGTACTGTCTACACTTTATTCAGTAAAGCATTTGCCTTTTGCCTGGTCTGAAGTTAATCACTTAATCTAAAGCTTGGGTCACCAGCATATAGGGTAGGAAGAGTTAACATGTTAAGAGTCATTCTAGTGCAAGTTATACATGTGGTTGCCATGAGCAATGAAAGTACAGTTAGCAAACAGCCTGTCGTAAATGTGTACCTGTATGGGTGGAATTGCCTCTTACTGTGAGGAAGATGTCAGCACTCCCAACGCCACATTCCATCTCCCATAGCAACTGGAACAAAACTGCACTGCAGAGGTCCCCATCCTGTACAGACGTTCAGGAGTTAAAGTCAAGTGCATGTTGGAGCCCGCCTTTTGTGCCCAGTGGGACCCCATGCTGCTACTGGGAATGGTAGTGGGAAACACTGGACAGGTAGCTGAGGTCAGTGTTTGGCATGGCCCGCCTAATTGCAAGCTATAGTGGGAAGATATACACTTACACAGGGACCAGAGAGTTAACTGGAAAACAGCTGTTGTGCAATTGTACATGGTGTGTGCTCGTCTCTAAAAGGCCTGTGGAGGTTTCCCTCAATCACATTCCACATCTGCGGAGGCCCGTCTTAAGTTCCCATATTCCCTGGCAGCAATCTCAGCCTGTCCCAGGGAATTGGTGAGAACAGCACTAATGCAAAGGCACCCTATGTGTGTGAAGTAAAGAGAGAGAGAGACCCTGTAAAAGGTGTCTAGCATAGCTCAGAAGAAGCCACTCCAGGGAAGGCCTCTCATGTGACCCTTGCTTGGCACCCATTGAGGAGGTAAACATGGAGGATGTGACAAAAAACCACCACCCTGCCCTTACACATATGAACATAGATCCTTCAGTTCATACACCTCTCTTACCATTCTACGCCTGCTACTGTACAGCCAAAGGGTAAAATTCCTAAGAGTCCTAGGTGTAACATAAAGACTTCTAATTTTTAGGGACTCTTTAATGACTGGCATAGTACCACTGGATTAGTGTAAGGCCAATGTGGTGCCTATTTTTAAAAAGGGATCAAAATCTTTACCAAGTAATTATAGACCTGTTAGTTTAACATTTATAGTTGGGAAGATACTGGAGAGTTTAATAAAAGACCACATAGATGAGTTTTTGTTGGAAATAAATATTTTAAGCAACAGACAGCATGGATTCATGAAAAACAGAAGTTGTCAAACAAATCTTATTTCTTTTTATGAGGTGAGCAAAATCTTGGACAGAGGGGTGGCTGAGGTCGTGGTATACTTGGATTTTGCAAAAGCGTTTGACACAGTTCCCCACATACGGCTAATCTGTAAGGTAAAGTCTACAGCTTGGATAAATCTGTATGTAAATGGATAGAAAACCGGCTAAAAGATCATATTCAGAGTAGTGGTTAATGATTCATACTCTGAATGGTCTAGGGTTGTTAGTGGTGTACCCCAAGGTTCAGTGTTGGGACCCTTACTTTTTAATATATTTATAAACTATATAGGGTCTGGGATTAAAAATACAGTTTCAGTCTTTCCAGATAACACCAAGCTTTGCAATGGAATAACATCCTTACAGGATGTCTTCAACTTACAAGCCAGCCTCAATGCACTGTTTAATTGGGCATCTATGTGGCAAATGAGGTTTAATGTTTGTAAATGTAAGGTTATGCACTTGGGGGCTAAGAATATGCATGCATCATACATACTGGGGGGGGGGGGTACAACTGGGGGAATCAATGACGGGGAAGGATCTGGGAGTTCTGGTAGATCATAGGCTTAATAATGGTATGCAATGCCAAGCTGCGGTTTCTAAAGTGAGGAAAATCCTCTCTCTATCCTCTGTATTAAAAAAAGTATAATCTCCATAGAGAGAGAAAGATATCATTTTACCCCTGTACAAATCATTAGTAAAACCTCATCTGGCACATGCAGCTCAGTTTTTGGCACCAATTCACAAAAAGAACATTGGGGAACTGGAGAAAGTGCAGAGAAGGGCAACCAAACTGATAAGAGGCATGGAGGAGCTCAGCTATGAGGAAATATTAGAGGAACTGAATTTATTCTCTCTTGAGAAGAGGAGATTAAGGGGGGATATGGTCAACATGTATAAACACATCAGTGGTTCATATAGTGAACTCGGTGTAGATTTATTCACCTTGAGGTCATCACAGAGGACAAGGGGGCATTCTTTACGTCTGAAGGAAAATAAATTTAATCTCCAAATATGGAAAGGTTTCCTCACAGTAAGAGCTGTGAAAATGTGGAATAGACTCCCTCAAGAGTTGGTTCTGGCCAGCTCAGTGGATTGCTTTAAAAAAGGCCTGGATTCTTTCCTAGATGCACATAATATAACTGGTTACCAACATTTATAGGTAAAGTTGATCCAGGGAATATCCGATTGCCTCTCGGGGGATCAGGAATTATTTTTTTTCCTTTCAGGAGCAAATTTGATCTTGCTTTGCTGGGGTTTTTTGCCTTCCTCTGGATCAGTTGTGGGTATAGGATTATAACTTTTTTTTGGTTGAACTGGCTGGACTTTTGTCTTTTTTTAGCCAGAGTAACTATGTAGCCTCAAAAATGTCCAAATCTATACTTTTTCTTAAACTGAACTAAAGGCAGTTTATATTTACCTATCCTTCAATTGTCCCGTCCCTCACTGGTGCTGACATCTTCCCGTGTGTCAGTTTTTGGACATCTTCATTGGCCGGCACAAAATGATGTCACTCATGCACATGCGCAGGAAGCCATCATATCGGCACACAGGGATCTGAGCTGAGCTATGTAATAAATAGGGATATTGCATGTATTGCAATATGTGTGAACAAAATATCCCTATTTATTGCATAGTCTGCTTCAAAGGGTATATACCAGTGTGCAGAGGGTCCTCAGAATTTCTAGTGTTAATATGTGGTTACACCCCTTTAGCACCTGATGGATAAATGCATGTACTAGCTGTTGGGATTTGAGCACAGGGATCTCTTGTTTGTTGTATTGTTGGGTCAATAGCCAGACCTGAAACTTGTAGCTCTCCCCATTGTGTCTTTTCCCCTATGCTAGCATTGTGTCCACAGTAGCATTTGCGTAGGCAGAGCAGAGTAGGACTGGCCATAGAGGGATTACTTTGACGCAGTTGGCCAGCTTAAGCATGTATTGCAATATGTGTGAACACAATATCCATATTTATTGCATAGTCTGCTTCAAAGGGTATATACCAGTGTGCAGAGGGTCCTCAGAATTTCTAGTTGCGATTTTTTATGTCACATAGTACTTGCGCAGCGATTTTTCAAATGCAAATATTTTGAAAAAAAATACACTTTTTTGAATTTTAATGCACAAAAACACACTATATTGGCCAATTGTTTGGTAAAATATAAACGATAATGACATGCCGAGTAAATAGATACCAAACATGACAACATGGCTTTAAAACTACGCATGCCCCATGCAACGGCGACAAACTACATACATTTTTAATATTCATAGGCGACACTTTAGATTTACACAGGAGATCTAGTGCTAGAATTACTGGCATCAATCTGATGTTCCCAGTGATACCTCACATGCGTGGTGCAACCGCTGTTTACATACCGACAGGGCCAACACGCACACGGGGACGAGGGTGCTTTAACCACTTCCCGTCCGGCCGTTGTATATAAATGGCTGGACAGTGGCAGTACAGGTTCGGGTGGCCGTTTATAAACCGCCTCCCCACACCCTGCTTGTGCGCGCTGCCTGAGAGCGCGCAGCACCGCGATCTGGTGCTCGCTGTGTCCTCTGGACACAGTGGAAAACCGATCGTCGGACGGAACCTCTGTGCGAGGTCCCGATCATGTGATCATTCATTGGCCAATCAGTGATCACATGCAGAGTACTAAGCAAGATGTCACTTCCTGACATCATTGCTTACTACGTGTGAAATCTGTGAATGATCACAGAAGTCATATGGTACAAGACTATTCACAACAGCCTTGTACCATGTGACAAGCTGTGTTCAATCACAGCTCACACAGTAGTTCTCAATGGCTGCAAGAATGCAGCTGGAGAGAAGGAGAAATGATTGCTTTTAACAGCCTTCCTTAATGGGTGTAAAAGCAATCAGTGTGAAAAAAAAAACCTTCATCACCCCCCCCAAGTAGTACAGTGTTACCATGGTGACACTGTACTGCTAGGGTGACAGTATGTAAAAGAAACAAAAAAAAACATAAATTATAAATTTTGGTTATAAACTAATTTGGGTTCTTTTTTTTTACTAAAAAGATAACGGAATAAATTTTGGCCAAGATTTATGATTAAATACTATTTGCAAAATTTTATAAGACACTTTTTTTCAAAATTTTTGGACTTTTCATTTACATAGCAAATAAAATAAAAATCCCAGTGGTGAATAAATAACACTAAAATAAAGCTTTATCTGTCTCAAAAAAATGCTAAAAAATTCATATGGGTACATTGTTGCATGATCGCGCAATTGTCATTCAAAGTGTGATAGCACTGAAAGCTGAAAATTGGCCTGGACAGGAAGGGGGTAAAAGTGTCCGGACTGAAAGTGGTTAATTTTTTTTTACACTGTCCCTTTAATTTTTTTTTTATCACAGGGAATGTAAATATCCCTTGTGATAGCAATAGGCAGTGACAGGTATTCTTTTCTGAGAAATGTGGGGTCTATTAGATCAGATGTTTTCCCAGCTTAAAAATCGAGCTGTTTATATAAATCGAAGTGATGAAATGCTCTGAGCTTTTGGTTTCTTAGACTATAGAGATGATTGGTGCCATTCCGGTCTCCAATCAGCTCTATGTTTAGCTGGCGGAATGCTGGCTGCATTCTCACGTTCCCTGACAGCACAAGACTGACCAAGAAAGTCATAGGAGGCAGCGGGAGAATGTTGCTGTCAGAATAAACAGATCAGTACTGCAGCTGAATGGAATTGCTGCAAAGGAAACAGCAATGGTTAACAATAAAACAGCAACTCAATAAAACAACATTTTTATTGAAATTTGTGCCAAAAAATATTATAAAATATATACTGTATGCCGAAGCATAGGAGCGATCCACCCTCTGGCCACCCCAGACCCCCATGCTTGGGCATATATGTTCTTTTTTTTAACTGCAGATGAAAACTCTCATCCAACAGCGCTGCAAACACTGATGTATATTCTGAGAGCAAGACCCCCCTGTTGCTGTCAGAATAAACAGATCGGTGCTGCAGCTGAATGACATTCCTGCAAAGAAAACAGCAATGGTAAACAATAAAACAGTAACTCAATAAAACAACTTTTTTATTGAAATCTGTGCCAAAATATATTATGAAATATATATGCCGAAGCATAGGAGTGATCCACCAACTGACCACCCCAGGTCACCATGCTTTGGCATATATGTTCTTTTTTTAACTGCGGATGAAAAATCTCATTCAAAAGTGCTGCATACACCGATGTATATTCTGAGAGAAAGACCCTGTTCTTGTCAGAATAAACAGATCGGTGCTGAGGCTGAATAACATTCCTGCAAAGAAAACAGTACTGTTTAACAATAAAACAATAACAATAAAACAGTAACTCAATAAAACAACTTTTTTCTTTTCCTTTTTTAATGTTTTTTTTACTCTGTTTAAACTTTTTTTTTAAAACTGTAAACTCCAGATGTTAGGGTCTCTCAAAATGTGGTAGCCGTTTCCTGACTGTCTAACATCTTTTGAGACCCTGTGTATATATGTGCTCTAGACTGTGCCGTGCTGTACCTTATACTAATAATCCATTAGTGTGCGGTAGAGACGGAAGCAGTCCTTGGGGCAGAAAACGGGATGCCCAGGACAGGAGGGACAAAAAAAGCGGGTGTCATGCCTAATTCCGTGTCTGCTACAGACATCTTTTTTGGGGTGTCTTTTGGTTTGGGGTATCAAGAATGGCCTCTCATGCAGCTGGCTCACTGCATCTGGGCTGGGGGTTTTATCACGTACCAGGTGATGGAGGCCAATGGAGACAGAGCTTCCCATGCGGCTAAGTTCCAGTCTCCCCTGAGAGTGGGACAGTGGGAGTCAGGCCCAAAGTGGCACAGGTCGCCTGTAGGAGTGCTGGTTGGTGGTCCACCCAGAAGCACAGCTGATGTACAGAGATAGGTCTGCAGACAAGTGGCGCCTGTGCGAGGTATGCAAGCCCTTCTGGGATTTAGAGATTTACTGAATAGCCGGCTCAAGCCAAGGTTAGGTACCAGGTGGGAATCAAAGCAAATGTAGTCAGATGGGATAGCCGAGGTCATACACAGAGGAGCAAGAGAGAGAGTATCCGTAAGCCAAGCCGAGGTCAGATCAGGGGTTAAGCTGAGTAGACAGGTCCAAGAGCAAGCCGAGTCGGTATCAGGAAATCACAGGTCACAATAACACAGGAAACAGGAACAAGGCACGGGTAGCTAGAGATCATCCTGCAACTTGAGGAAGTGATGAGTCTCCTTATAAAGGTTATCTGGGACCAAACTGAGGCTTATGTGTGCTTGTGCGGCCATGCAGGGTACTGGCAGAAATGCCAGATCTTCCAGAACTTCTGCCGTGGACAGGACCCTGACAGGTTTGGGCCACAGCACCTTCTGGATACAAAAGGGAGGTGATGATCTCTTCCTGGAATTTTAGAAAGGATCCACTTTGTCCAGTTGCTTTGTGAGGCACAAAAACGTTGTGTTGACCCAATTGAACTAAATATACAGACACTTTTTTGTACCAGCATCTGGATTTACAGGAACATAAGTACAGTTTCATCATCTGGTCGTTGAAGTCCACCCCTCCCATGTTAAGATTAAAGTCATGGACACAGAGGGGCTTCTCAACAACACCAGCTGCCGTGGCAATTTGGATGGTCATGTCTACGTGAAAACTTTAAATTTGCAAACCATAATAGGTTTCAATGAAAATGGTCTGGCAAGGTCTGAATTTGGGTTGGCGGCGATAATGTGTTGTGCTTTTAAATTGCTTTGATCCACAATCAATCCATACAGATCTTCCGTGAAAAACAGCTCCAAAAAAATCAAGTGGAGTAGTTAAATTTGCTATTTCCACCTGAATTCCAGATTGGGCAGTGAATGGGGGAAGTACGGGCACTGCAGAATTTGTGGGCTGCCAATCAGGATTTGCAAGCACATCCAGAAGGACACAATGGGCTCTATAGGCCTGTGTTAGAATTCTTGGTGGCTGCGGGACACTACTTGTACTAGCCACTGCACCAGCTTCTACTGCACTTATGGGACTCGCCATAAAAAATATGCAAGCTAGGACATTCCCCTTGGGTAATAGATATCATAGTGTGGTTGCAAGTGCAGTTCATTTGTAACAGTGACAAGTCACTAGAAGTGTACCAAAAGGGTCTGCACTAGGTCTTGTTCTATTTATTCTGTTTGTAAATTATATAATTGAAGGATTGGTGGGTAAGGTATGTGTTTTTGCGATGACACAAAAATGTGAAAAAGGGTTGATATTCTTGGAGGTGTTTATAACATTGAACTTGACATTGCATAAAGATTGGTTAAAGCAGTGGAAATTGCAGTTAAACATCTATGAATGAAAATTATGAACTTAGAGAAAAGAATCTTCTGATAGTAGTACAATATTAGGGGTACAGTGTTGATTAGAACTACAGAGGAAAAAGATTATAAGGTGCCTATTTCAGATGATTGCAAACAGTGTGGTCAGGCAATGGGGAAAGCAAACAGAATACTGGGCGCATCACAAGAGACATCATCAGCAAGAGGAAGAACGTCCTAATGAATATATATATCTTTAGTTGAATCTCGTTTGGAATATTGTGTCCAGTTCTGGAGACCTCACTTACAAAAAGTTGATAAGATAGAATGAGTCCAGAGATGGGTAACAAAAATAGTGAAAGGTCTAATGGATAAAACATTTCTGGAGAGACTTTAGGAACTTAATAAGTACAGTCTTGAGGAAAGAAGGTATCAGGGATGGATGGGCTCCTGCTACTTAATGAGCAGCTCTTTCGTTTCAGTGCTCAGAAGCTTCTCAGCTCTTGTTTAATTACCAGCCACTCGTCACCTCAGTGACTCACCTGGATACCATTACCTGCCTCATTTGTCTCTTTTGGTTTCCTAACCTTGGCTCATCTGAGTACTCGCTCTGGCATCCAAACTTTGCCTTGTGGTTTTGACTATGTTCCTGAACTGTGTTATTTTTGCTACTTCATGAAAGGTGTGAATTTAACAGCACTTTCTGTCTCCGCCTGGTTTATGGTTCCTAACAGAAGGGAAAGGACAGACAAGATTAAAACCTTTAAATACACTAAGGGTGTGACTAAGGTTCTTGAAGGCAGCATTTTACAAAGAAGCTAAGATCAAGAATACAGGGAAACAACCTCAAACTAGCAAGCAGAAAGTTCAAAACTAATCAAAGAAGGTATTACTTTGATCACTTGGAGGGTGCATGCTCATGTCTGAAGATGGTGAAAGTTTTATACTTTGGCTCCTCGCCATGCTGGCCAAAAAGTACTGGAAACAGCTGATGCAGGACCCAGTCTACATTTCTGACCTACCGCAGCAACTCAGGTAACCTTCTGCACACATAATTATGGCAAAAGGGAAGCAGAAACAGCCTGGTCTCCAGCTGCCTGATGTGATGTGAGCTGCCTTTGCAACAATGGGTCTCATTATAGTGCCCGCAGTCCTGCCACCTCTACAACAGTGACCTGTCACAGCAGTGCACACTGAAGATGCACAGGAATACTCAAGCCCTCACACAGGTAATCACTTTTCATATCCAGTTTCTTCCTTTGAGTACTTTTTTGTGAATGTTCCCCTCAATCACATTCCTCCACTGTGGAAAAAGTTATGAGAGCCATAGTAACTAGCCAGAGCAGCACGATCTACAGCCCTGTACAGTTACCAGCTGCAAAACGTACCCTGCAGTGGGAATACTCATGGGAACTGTATCATCCTTGCTAAATTCTCCAAATTGTTAGAGTAAGGCTTGGCAAAAGATTCCAAAAACTGACATGTGAATTTAAATAACTAAAGGCAAAGCCTTTTTTTTCCATTTTGGACAGATTGGAGAGGGATTAGAACACCTGCTAGGCTTTTATTGCTGTCTGTGCTCTCATTAGGGCGATCCACCCTCACTATTTGTCCTACCTTACCATTATTATTGAAAATGAAAGAAAAAGAAGCGCCAAATTTTGGGTTGCCCCCAGAAAAGTAATAGAGGGCAAATTTTCCAATGGGGACACTAGTTCTGGTGACCTGGAGGTCCCCAAAGAATTCCCTTAATTTGCAGAGTTTTTTTCACTTCCTTTTTTGTTTATGGGACAGGAACTGAAGGTAAATCTCCCAAATGGGACACAGATATAAAAATATAAACTGACCAGGTTATAACCCTCCTTTACCCTATCCAAAATGAAAAAGAAAACCTTTTGCTTATAGTTCTACTTTAAAGGGCTAGTCCCCTCATGAAGAGCAATGAAAACTTGATGCAAAAGACTACCCACATTAAGGACCTACGTAAGCAACTGGATGAAGCCCTTACAAACGAGAACAGATCACGTCACTATAATTTTTGTATTTGGGGTTTCCTGGAAGCCATTACCAATATGGATAAGGCAGTGAAATAATTGTTACAAACCTTCATGCCAGACATTCCTGAACATCAGCTATAGCTGATGCACACATTCAAAGAAACCAAAACAAATAAGTTCAGAAATTAAGTTATGTGTAATAAATGCAATGACACAGGGAAAAAAGTATTGAACATGCTAACTGAAATTTATTTAATACTTCGTACAAAATCCATTGTTGGTAATGACTGCTTCAAGATGCCTCCTGCATGGAAACACTCTTGTGTATTGCTCAGGTGTGATTTTGGCCCATTCTTCCACACAAACAATCTTCAAATCTTGAAGGTTCTGTGGGCCTCTTCTATGAACTCTGATCTTTAGTTCTTTCTATAGATTTTCTATTGGATTCCAGTCAGGTGATTGGCTGGGCCATTTTAGCAGCTTTATTTTCTTTCTTTGAAACCAGTAGAGAGTTTCCTTGGCTTTGTGTTTGGGATCATTGTCTTGCTGAAATGCTCCCCAAAAAATAAAATGAGGCTCTGAAGACATTTGGACTTAAAGTGACAACACTTTTGGTATTATCTTCAGCACCTGGACACTTTATGATATTTATTTGACACTGGTTATGTTTTTGGGGCAGTTTTTGCATTACATAATATTTGCACTAGAACACTGCACACTTTATGTATATGAACTTTGGATGATATATATTTATTTCATATTTTTTATACTGAATATTTTTATTGTATAAGTTTGATCAAATATTACTTTAGAATAATGATTTTTTTTCTTTATGGTACAGTATGGCGCATATTGTATGTTTTAAGGGGGGGTTTAGCGCTGTCTCATTTTTTTCCATTTTACAAAACCAAACAGCAGTGAACAATAAGTTACACATTGATTCATTCTGTTAAAAATATCAACGTTTCCAAGATTGCTCACATGGCCCTCTTGAATGAACTGGTTGCTGAAACTCTCAGACACTCATTTTTTTTTTTTTTTTTCCAAGAAATTTTTATTGAGATATGAAAGGCATAACAAGTCATAAACAAATACGGATCGCAGTCCGCGCAAGTCTTTAAGCATGTTCTCCCGTAACGCAGACGGGTTCAGGACATATAAGTAAATCGTAGCACAACCTGAAATACAGTCCTAAGAGGAAGGCATAGTATATACCCATAGCAATGATGTTAGCAGTATGTAATATATAGAAAGACGGGGTACAATAGCCCTTGTGTAGGGAGATCTAAAGAGACAGGACAGTGAGATATATAACAATAGTCGTGTCAACTCAAGGCATATATGTCTTAGGATTCCGTACCTGAACATTATAGATTAGATTTGAGGAGTATTGTTACACCTGTGTGTCTGTAAGTACTCTGTACCTTATGAAAAATATAGTTAGTTAGAATACGGTAAAGAGGTGAAACTGAGAGAAAGAAGAGATGGGAATGAGACGAGCAAGGGAATGGAGGAAGAGAATGAGTATGAGGAAAAATATCATAGTGGGGCGAGGAGGGACATAGGGGACGAATACAGAGGAAGAGAGAGAGAGAGAGAAAAAAAAAAAAAAAAAAAAAAAAGGGGGGGAGGGGGGGAGGTGAATGGGGGAAGGATGAGTTATATAACTAAATAGGCATAACCAAACCAGACATATCAGTTAGCAGCTTCCAGGCTGAGACAGATTCAATCTGTACTTAGAAATACAATTTCGTTAAAGTCCCGTAATGTAACTATTCCTGAGGTGAACGTTCTAGGGGTTTCCGTGTCACCAAATCTCCTCTCGCTCATTCCTTCATTAGACAATGATAAGTATCGGTAGTTTGGAAATGATTCCAACACGCCCAAGTCTTTCTGAATCTCTCGGGGTGTTCTTTTGCCACTGAAATCAGCTCCTCCATCTCTGCGAACCTGATGATCCTAAGAAACCACTCTCGCACGGTGGGAACGTATTCCGATCGCCAATGGATCGGAATACACTGTCTTGCCGCATTTATCATGTGTAAAGCAAGCGACCTACGATAAGTCCTCACTGAAAGTGAGGAATGATGAAGTAGACACTGTGCTGGGTTAAAGTCTAGGGTGTATGTAGTTACTTGTGTTATTATGTCCAAAACTTTTCTCCAGAAGGGTTGCAGCCGCAGGCAGTCCCACCAGATATGTAGAAGAGTACCTGTTGCCCGGGAACATCTCCAGCATAGATCTGAGGCGTTAGGATCAAATTTACGAACCACAGATGGAACTCTGTACCATCTGGAAAATAATTTATAATTGCCTTCTTGTGTAGAGACACAAATGGAGCCTTTATGCATATGGTCGTAAATGTGGTCCCAGTCCTCTGGTGAGATTTGAAGTTGTAGGTCACGTTGCCAGGCTGAACAGGTCTTCCGCGAATGAGATGTGTTAGTACTTTCAAGACAGGAATAGAGCTTAGATATAACATGCCGCTGGGGGATGTCTGTAAAGCAGAGCTTCTCAAATGCAGTAAGCGGTCTTGAATAGTCTTTTAGATGTGGGGAGTTACGTAAGAAATGGTGGATTTGTCTATACATCCATGGTGTTAGTGTAATGGATGGCCACGTCTTTGCAATGTCTTCTTTAGATAATAGGCTAGAATCTTTGAAGAATTGACCCACTGTAAGATTCTCATCACGGCCATACCCAGCGAGAAAGGTCGGAGAAATCCCTGGAATAAAGTCCGGATTCAATTTAAGCGGAGTAAGAGGGCTCAGAAAGGAAGATAGTTCTTTTTTCTGGAACAACTGAGCACTACAGCATAGAGTGGGACCTATAAGTGGGTGTTCTCGAAACTCGGAAGGGACGTGAGAGGTTTTCAGCCACGGGGAGGTGGAGAGTGGTATCTTTGAGAAATCAGCCTCTACACCAACCCACACCTTACGAGTGTGGTTTGTTGTCCAGTCCACTATTCTGGCTAGGTGACAGGACCTGTAATAACGGGTAATATCCGGAAGTCCTATACCTCCACTCCTCTTGGGCATGGTGAGTTGGGCAAAGCTAATTCTTGGGCGTTTATTATACCAAAGAAAGGAGGTACAGAGCGTTCTATAGGATTTGAAGAATGAGTTTGGTAATTGGATTGGGATTGTCTGCAAAAGATATAATATTCTGGGGAGCACGTTCATCTTTAGTATAGCTGCCCTACCAAACCAAGAAAACCAGGGTTTATTCCATGTCTGTAGGTCTTTGGAGATGTCACGTAAGAGGGGTAGAAAATTTTTTGTATATAATTCCGAAAGATGTGTTGGTAATTGGATTCCTAAATAAGTGATAGCTTCACGTTGCCAAGTAAAAGGAAAATTTGATGTCGCTTGTTTCAACACATCCGGAGTTAATGATACATTAAGTGCTTGAGATTTAGAAAAATTGATTTTAAAGTTAGCCAAGTGCTGAAATAGTTTGAAATCTTGTAGCAAGTTTGGCAACGTGATATGCGGGTCTGTTAGGAAAAGAAGTATGTCATCAGCAAAGGCTGCCACTTTATGTAGTTTGTCATTGATCAAAATCCCCTTGATGTTAGCATTATCCTTAATGCAATTCAATAAAGGTTCCAATGTAAGGATAAATAAGAGGGGTGACAAGGGGCATCCCTGTCTGGTCCCGTTGCCAATTGAGAAGGAGTCCGAAAGGTGACCATTAACGCGCACTCGCGCTGTGGGGGCTATATATAGAGACATAATAAAAGTCAAAAAGCGCAAAGGCAGTCCCAGTCCAATCAAAACTGCCTCCAGGTAATCCCATGCTAGTCTGTCAAATGCCTTTTCGGCATCTAAAGAGAGAAAAAATCCAGGTTGTCGCTTTTGAAGTAGCCAGTGATGTATATTAATGGCCCTAATTGTGTTATCTCTGGCCTCTCTGCCCGGAACAAAGCCCACCTGGTCCGGAGATATGATGGATTCTATAACAGGTAGTAAACGGTTAGCCAGAATTTTAGCAAAGATCTTTAGATCAACATTTAATAGCGAAATCGGACGATAATTCACTGTAGAAGTTTGGTCCTTATTCTCTTTGGGTATAACCGTAATGTGAGCCTCCGAAAGATGACTCATAGATTGTCCTGGCGTGTCTAATGTGTTGAAGGCCTGTAGAAATGGAAGCGCTAAAATGTCAAGAAAAGATTTGTAGTAAGAGTTGATAAAGCCATCGGGTCCTGGGCTTTTACCAGGTTTCAACTGTGTAATAGCCTGTTGTAGTTCCTGTAGCGTCAAAGCTCCCTCCAATTCTTTCGCTTGTGTCCTTGAAACTGGTTTGGGGAGATATTGCGTGAGGAAGGCCTGTATAATGGTCTTACGTGGCCTAATGTCACCTGTTGGTTTGGGCTGTAAAGGTAGGTTGTATAGGTTAGAGTAAAACTCTTCAAATTCCGCCGCGATTTCCGACGATGTTTTCAGTAGGCGTCCATGCTTGGAATGGAGCTGATAAACGTGTCGAGCTGCCTTTTTAGATTGTAGCGCCCGGGCAAGAAATTTGCCACTCTTATTGCCATGTTCATAGAAAAGCTTCTGTTGTAGAATAAAATTACGCTTAGTTTTCTTCTCTACGACATCGCGGAGTTGTTGTCGTGCTCGATCTAGTTCAGTAGCCGATCTTAAGGCTATAGATCGTTTATGTGCGCACTCAAGTGAGCGAACTTTTTGCAATAAAGAATAAAAGGATGCTTGAGCCCGGCGTTTTCGCGCAGCTGAGATTGACATTATAAGTCCACGTATTACACATTTGTGTGCTTCCCACCGTACGAGAGGGGTCGTTTCCAAGGATGTATTTTCTCGAAAGTAGTTTGTCAAAGAATCACGGATCTGGAGGGTAACTGAGGAATCCGTAAGGAGAAATGGATCCAGTCTCCATATTTTGGATATGTCTGGTGTATCCAGGAATTGCAAAGTTATCATAATCGGGTGGTGATCTGAGAGGATCTTTGGTTCGATCGAGGCAGACTGCAAGGTATTTAAATCTTTTTGCGAGAGAAAGAAGTAGTCGATTCTAGAGTGGCGTTTGTGAGGAGCAGAATAAAAGGTATAATCTCTGTCGGAAGGGTGAAGGGTACGCCATGTATCATGAAGGAGAAGGTCCTTCAATTCAATTTTAATTTGTTTGAGTGCTTGGAACGGTATGGAGGAAAACCCCGAGGACGTATCTTCCAGTGGGTTCAGAGCCACATTAAAATCGCCTCCTAGAATCAGGATACCCGATTGAAATGTAGCAAGTAACTTGGTGATTTTACGAAAAAAGCTTACTTGTGCAGTATTGGGACTATAAACATTGACTAGGGTAAGTGGTTTATTAAAGAGGGTGCCTTTGAGAAAAAGGAACCTGCCCTTGGGATCTTCAAGAGACTCAGTAAGTTCAAACGGGAGCGTTTTAGAAAGCAAAATGGATACCCCCTTAGCTTTTACTTCCGCATTAACTGAGTGAAATGCCGTGGGGTAGTTAACATTAGAGAATTTAGGGACTTGGTCTGCTCGAAAATGAGTTTCTTGGACAAAGATCACATCTGCACGTAAGCTTTTCATATAAGTGAGTAGTTGCGAGCGTTTTTCAGGCACATTTAGGCCCCTTGCGTTGAGAGAGGCCACGGAAAGTGTGCGAAATGACTGTTTAGATGCGTGTTTATTAGCCATTATGAAATCTACACGAACTGGTTGCTTGAGGGCTATAAGTGTACTCGATACGTATCGCTTAGACAGGGAGAGGAAGGGGAAGGCGAAGAGAGAAAGAGAGAGGGAGAGAGAGAGAAGTATAAAAAAAAAAAAAAAAAAAAAAGGGGGGGGGGGACAAGGGGGTAGCAGAAGAAAAAAGATTAATATAAAGTTTCTAAACTGTTGAAATAGAAACTAAATTATTAAGGAACAGAGTCAAAAAATTAGGTAGAAAAAAAGGAGAGAAGTGTCAGGTGTGTTTCATATATGCCCGTATGTATGTATTAATCTATGTTCCTTCAACTTCCTTTAAAACTCGACTCCAGAGGCAGAATAGTCCAGCTATTCTATCTCATAGTAAAGCTCCTATGGAATGGTTGTTTGCAAGACGTTGTGTGAGAATCTCGAATATACTGTCGGAGAGGTGTCAAACCCAGAAACGGCCGTATTAAGAATATATAGTATAGTTCTAAAGAGGCCTAACTCTCCTGAATAAAAGGTGTAGAGGGGGAATGATCCAATATGATGTGTCCTTGACACATATACGTAGGTGGGAAGTGGCTAACTTGTATCGAGAGATAAGTGGAGTGTAACGGGAGGGATGTATGCTAAAAGTATTATATGCAACATCATGATAAACTCAATGTTGTAGGTAGTCACTTGGACCCTATCAAGGCTCGTAAACAGTGATGTGCAACAATAGGTGTAAAAGTGAATGTATGCCAAAGGAGAAGACCCAATATTGAAAACTGTATGACATAACTTGGACAGTCATTGGAAATACGTTATGCAATTGAGCGTATCCTATTTTACCATATACATATTATGTTATCACGAGTCATACACAATGCAATCTGTGAACTGTCATTTCCTAAAAGAGACTTTAAACCGTACCACATAAACACTCGAGTCACTTGAAAAGGGTCTGCATAGGTCATATCAATTTCGGATAAAGATAGCTACTGTACATGAAAAAGTGCAAGGCAGGAGCAACAAAATCCCTTATGCCGAAACTGAGATGTAAGCCAAGGGCCAAATATCTCCTGAAACCGCTTTCCAAAGATAATGTAAGTAATAATCCCAACTGAGGGATCCTAAGTAGTGTTGAACACCCCATCGCCTACAAAACAGAGATAGGTTGCTGGGGAAGAAGCATCTATAATCTGTGGACCAACGAGTCTGCGTCAAAGTAGAGCAGCTAAATGTATAGGGCCAAATTGTACCCATCCACGGAGTGAACTATACATGTGAAAATCATATAGTATGGGCTCATACTCCAAATCAAAAATACCACAGTACTCACATCTAGTTAGGAGGTATGTAACATATCATAAACTGAATTGCAGATAGAGGTAGTCCAAGAGTTTTGTAAGACGAACATAACGTAAGGAGAGCAAATAAATAATGCAAATAGACTATTAATATGATATTAGCATTGATCTAATTAAGAGACAAGGGTCAGAGGCAAGCACGTACAGCAGTACACCAAGATGGTACGAAATCTCATGAATCCAGATTATGGTAGTATTGTTTAGGATGCTTCAGGAGAGATAAACACATCTCGGTACACTACTGATCCGCATAAGCCCCCATCCCCCGTCCCACCAAAGATGGTATGTACAAGCGTATAGGCTAGTCCCGAGGCATTTCAAGGCTTATGGAGAATTTATCTGCAAGATCAAGACAAATAGCTTTTCAGAACCATAGTATTGCGCACTAGCCAAGCAAAAAAGAGCCCATCAATACCAGCAGGTACACAACCAATAGCTCCACAGATCCCAACATCTCTCTTTCATAACACAAATAAGGATACCTCAGCACTGACATGCCTACAAAACGAATATATATGATTGAAACATATTACATATATGAAGCTTGGCAATTTGATGCGATACACATACCCTTGAGAAGTACAGGTGATGTTAGTTATGTCACATAAAGGAACCGTGGATAAAAAATAACAAAACCTACTCGATTCACTAGTAAAGCAGCCTCAGACTGTGGGGGTGTTTATACTCATGAGCATGAATATCAGAAAACGGGAAAAGGTCATTCATGACGCGCCTTGCGGTGTGCAGGCGATGCTGGTAAACTGTCATCATTAATAAGCCTTCTTCGCACCGGGGAAGTTGAAGCTGGGTGTGAAGATTTGCGTCGTCTTTCTCCAGATAAGTGGCCAGCAGATTGTGCTTCCATGGGGCTTTCATCTAGCTGCAATTGTAAAGAAGAAACACTGGACCAGTTAGGTATATCCGGTAAAGGGATATTCAAGGTTTCACAGAATGGTGCAAGGTCTTCCGGAAATCTCATGAGAGCTGATCTCCCCATATGTGTTGCAGCAAGACCAAACGGAAACTTCCAACGGTAGGCGATACCTGTAGAGCGAAGTAAATCTAATAAGGGGCGCAGGTCTTTCCTACGTTGCAGGGTGAGATGGGAGAGATCCTGAAATAATTTAATTTCCGTTTCCTGGTAAAACAAGCGCTGTTTGTCCCGAGCTCTACGTAATATTTCCTCTTTAAGTCGGAAGTCGACTAGGCAGCAAACTATATCTCTCGGTGGGTCCGTGTCTCTGCCTTTGGGACGTAGGGCCCTATGGAGACGTTCGATCTCAATAGGAGATTCATGCGGTCTTTCCAAAAGATCATTAAAGATGGTTAAAAGAACTTGGGCGAGCTGGCCAGACTCTATTGCTTCCGGTACACCGCGCACCCGCAAGTTATGTCGTCTTCCCCTATTATCCAAGTCCAGACACTCATTTTTACATTCTTCTGGCAGTGAAAATAGCAATCACAGAAGCTTAAAAATCATCTGCAGTGGGTATTTCTGCTTCAAAAAATAAAGTCTCTTGGATTGTGCTCCATGAAAAACTAGTGAGCATACTAAGATTTAAACAGAAGTGGTTTGAGAAGTTCATAGATACACTACATACAGTCCCCTAGTTGAATTGGTGGAATTGTGGATATTTTGAGACCTTGGCCGAAAAGAGAAACGTGCCCCCCCCCATTTATTTTTCTTATTTTCTGGTTTATGTTTTTTACTAAGGTTTTCTCTCTTGTTTGGAACCACCTGTTTCTTTTTGTTACACTTAATGACTTACACCCAGAGGCACTTGGCAGCTGAAAGCTCAGGATGGGGCTCCAGGTCCAGTGTGGCCTGGAGTCCCCTCCCTGGACGGCATGAAGACCAAACATACCCCAACCTTCTGTTAACCTTTTGAGCTGACCACTGTTCTGAGACCTAGACCCCCTCCGCTAAAACTTGAATTAATTTATTGTTCATCTGCTATCACTTGTCATATATACTAATACTATTCTTTTTTTACACTACTTAAGTGTCATGAATGGAAAACTGACATATATGTGAACATTCTCTTTGTTAAAGTGTTACTAAACCCAGGACCCTGCATTCACAATACCTGGTCTCCCACAGTACACAGAACAAGGAAATGCAATTATAATAAACTGCTAAATACCTTTTCTCATCAGCAGTATATAGAAGTCGTGTGACTTCTATCAGTGTCCAGCTGAGCACTGGTTAAAGCTTGTCGGGGGAGTTTTCATTCAACTTTAACTGTCCTATGAGGCTGCATAACCCCTTACCTTCTGTCTGGACAGTTCTGACTGTCTCTGTGCTGATCACATGCACCCTCCCAAAAAGGAAAAAAAACTCTCTAGCAATACACACCAAACTGAGTATGTGCAGAGTGACTCCTAGAGCTCTATACTATCAGTAGATGAATTGGATACAGAAGGGGAGGATCAGAGAAAACAGGATCAAACAGCCTTTTTACACAATGCTGAGGATTAACCCCTTAGGTTCCACCTAGTAGTGAGTCAGTCAACAGTAAGTAAATTTAAACATGCTTGGGATCAACATCACATCACATCAATACTCACACAGAATGGTAGAAAAATATAAGAGCAGCAGAACTGATGTTACTTGGCCTTTTCTGTTGTCACACTTCTAGGTTTCTACAACAATAATGTTCGACAAATATATACAAAGTATCCAGGCACAGCCAGTGATTGCCTGCAGTGATTGCTGCTGGATGCACTTTGTATGCATCCACAAACAAAGGTTACCACTGGTGACCTGTCATTAGAATTTATGGGCCTGGTGGCCACAGCTAGTCACTCACAGGTGGCAAAAGCAACAGCAGGAAGCAGCAGACATATCTAATCACACCTACCTTAAAGGATACAAGCACTTGGTATCTTAACAAATATCACAGATTAAAGAATGGAATTTTTATGCTAGGTTCACACCTGCATGGCCCTGCAGGCTGCGATTTGTGCGGGCACAAGAGCCCATTCAATTGAATGGGCTGCAGTGCCCCAGGACACGCAGAAAAGAAGTCCCTGCAACACCAAGGCTCCCAGCACGATTGTGATTTCCAATGCAGGCAGCTTCCCATTAGGATCAATGGCACGCGCCCACGGGTCCCGTATTTCTCTGTGTGGGTGGTTGTGGCTGCTGGTATTTGTGCGGGTCCTACAGTGGCACCACCCACACAGATGTGAACCAAGCTTTATGGCGTACTTTCTTTACTGGTTAATATTGCAGCCATTCTGATTAGTCTTTGGGAACAAGATACTCACCCAAACATATGAAAGCATCCTGGTCCTGGTAAGTAGGGATTCCCAGGAGAATAAGAAGACATTTTGGAGGTTTCTTGTATTTTTAATAACATTATAAACAAGGGTGAGATGTCAATATTATGTACCCCCCTTCCTGACCAGGCCATTTTTTGCTGTTCGGCACTGGGCTATTTCAACTGGTAATTGTGCGGTCGTGCAATGCTGTACCCAAACATAATGTATGTCCTTTTGTTCACACAAACAGAGCTTTCTTTTGGTGGTGTTTAATCACCTCTGCGGTTTTTACTTTTTGCGCTAAAAAACAGACCTAAAATTTTGGGGAAAAAAATGATATTTTTCAATTTTGGTTATAAAAATATCCAATAAACTCAAAGTTAGTTATAAATTTAGGCCAAAATGTATTCTGTTACATGTTTTTGTTAAACAAAAAAAAATCTCAATACATGTATATTAATTGGTTTGTGTAAAAGTTATAGCATCTACAAACTATGGTATACAGTGGGGCAAAAAAGTATTTAGTCAGCCACCAATTGTGCAAGTTCTCCCTCTTAAAAAGATGAGAGAGGCCTGTAATTGGCATCATTGGTAGACCTCCACTATGAGAGACAAAATGAGAAAAAAAATCCAGACAGACAATCACATTGGCTGATTTGGAAAGAATTTATTTGCAAATTATGGTGGAAAATAAGTATTTGGTCAATATCAAAAGTTCATCCCAATACTTTGTTATATATCCTTTGTTGGCAATGACAGAGGTCAAACGTTTCCTGTAAGTCTTCACAAGGTTGGCACACACTGTTGCTGGTATGTTGGCCCATTCCTCCGTGCAGATCTCCTCTAGCGCAGTGATGTTTTGGGGCTGTCGCTGGGCATGCAACACAGACTTTCAACTCCCTCCAAAGGTTTTCTATGTAGTTGAGATCTGGAGACTGGCTAGGCCACTCCAGGACCTTGAAATGCTTCTTACGAAGCCACTCCTTCGTTGCCCGGGTGGTATGTTTGGAATCATTGTCATGTAGGAAGACCCAGCCACGTTTCATCTTCAATGCCCTTGCTGATGGAAGGAGGTTTGCACTCAAAATCTCACGATACATGGCCCCATTCATTCTGTCCTGTACATGGAGCAGTCGTCCTGGTCCCTTTGCGGAGAAACAGCCCGAAAGCATGATGTTGCCACCCCCATGCTTCACAGTAGGTATGGTGTTCTTTGGATGCAACTCAGCATTCTCTCTCCTCCAAACACGATGAGTTGTGTTTCTACCAAACAGTTCTATTTTGGTTTCATCTGACCATATGACATTCTCCCAATCCTCTTCTGGATCATCCAAATGCTCTCTAGCAAACTTCAGACGGGCCCGGACATATACTGGCTTAAGCAGGGGAACACGTCTGGTACTGTAGGATCTGAGTCCCTGGCGGCGTAGTGTGTTACTGATGGTAGCCTTTGTTACGTTGGTCCCAGCTCTCTGCAGGTCATTCACTAGGTCCCCCCGTGTGGTCCTGGGACTTTTGCTCACCGTTCTTGTGATCATTTTGACCCCACGGGGTGAGATCTTGCGTGGAGCCCCAGATCGAGGGAGATTATCAGTGGTCTTGAATGTCTTCCATTTTCTAATTATTGCTCCCACAGTTGATTTGTTCACACCAAGCTGCTTGCCTATTGCAGATTCAGTCTTCCCAGCCTGGTGCAGGTCTACAGTTTTGTTTCTGGTGTCCTTCGACAGCTCTTTGGTCTTCACCATAGTGGAGTTTGGAGTGTGACTGTTTGAGGTTGTGCACAGGTGTCTTTTATACTGATAACAAGTTCAAACAGGTGCCATTGATACAGGTAATGAGTGCAGGACAGAGGAGCCTCTTGAAGAAGAAGGTACAGATCTGTGGGAGCCAGAAATCTTGCTTGTTTGTAGGTGACCAAATACTTATTTTCCACCATAATTTGCAAATAAATTCTTTCCAAATCAGCCAATGTAATTGTCTGGATTTTTTTTCTCATTTTGTCTTTCATAGTTGAGGTCTACCTATGATGCCAATTACAGGCCTCTCTTATCTTTTTACGTGGGAGAACTTGCACAATTGGTGGCTGACTAAATACTTTTTTGCCCCACTGTAAATATTGGAATTTACGTAGCTTTTACTTTCTGACTGCCTTTGACATTTGTTGAGGTGCTAAAATGCCAGGGCAGTACAACCCCCCCAAATGACCCCTTTTTGGAAAGTAGACACTCCAGGGATTTTGCACAGAGGCATGTTGAGTCCATGGAACATTTTATTTTTGACAAAAAATGTTTGGAATAACACCCCAAACCACATTCTTCTACTTCTCCCGAGTATGGGGATACCACATGTGAGACACTTTTTGGCAGCCTAGCTACACACAGGCTTTCAAAGGGCATATTTCCTCATATCACTTCCCCACTACCTATCACACAGTTTCGGAGGCTCTAAAATGCTAGAATAGTACAAACACCCCCCCAAATGATCGCTTTTTGAAAAGTAGACACCCCAAGGAATTTGATAAGAGGCATAATGAGTACTTTACAGATATAATTTTTGTCACAGGGTTTTGAAAAAGAAAAAAAGAAAAGAAAAAATAATTTTTTCTTCTATCTTCATTTTCCAAAAATGTGTGGCAACAAATGAGATCTGTAAAATACTCATCATGCCTCTTAGCAAATACCTTGGAGTGTCTACTTTCCAAAAAGGGGTCCTTCGGAGGGGTTGGTTCTACTATCCTGGCATTTCAGGGCCAACATTAGAAGCTTATGCCACACATCACCCACTCTTGAAGACCAAGCCTTTTCTGACACTTTTTGTTCACATGAAAAAAACTGTTTCTTGCTAGAAAATTACTTTGAACCCCAAAACATTATATTTTTTTTTATAGCAGAGGCCCTAGAGAATAAAACGTTGGGTGTTGAAATTTTTTTACGGCACATAGTATTTGCACAGCGGTTTTTTAAACGCAAATCTTTTGGGAAAAATACACTTTTTAGATTTTTAATGCACAAAAACACAATATATTGCCCAATTGTTTGATAAAATATAAAAGATGATGTTATGCCGAGTAAATAGATACCAAACATAACATGCTGTAAAATTGCGCATGCCGGTGCAATGGCAACAAAGTACATATATTTTTATTATCGATAGACGAAGCTTCAAAAGCCTTCACATGATCACTGGGTCCCGTTCACAAGTCTTCATTCCGCTGGGTCCGCGGGACACAGCAGTCGCGGTGGGGGAGCGCCCCCTTGTGTTAGTATAGCCAGAGCGACATACGGGTACATCGCTTTGCCTGTAGCTGCAGCACGGCCGCAATACATTGCTGGCGGGTGGTCGAGAAGCGGTTAATATACAGTATGTTGGTTGTTAAGTAAATGTAAGTATATGACAAGACAAACAACAAATGACAACATGAATATACTGCATACTACACATACTGTATAAGTGGACATTTCACTTAAAGTGTCAGTAAAGTCTAAGAAGGAAAAAAAAATCCCCTTGCATGTTCAGGGCTTATTGTGCTAGTATGCATCGCACATTATGAAAAACTTACTTTAAAACAAAAGCCGTCCAGCAGCTCACTGCCAACGCTGACAGGACTTCCATCTTCACCTGGTCTTCCTTCCATTGTGGCCGAGCCACAATGACATCACTTCAGCGCATGTGAATGGGAGCCCTGGTAGCGGCAAAGAGCTCTGAAGGGACAGGATACTAAATACTTCAGAACATAGTGCACATGCTCTGGTGATGTCACCGGCTGCAGAAATAGTGAGTATCTCCTAAATGGTGCACGTTTAGGAGATATTCCTTGTATCTACAGGTAAACTTTATTATAAGCTCACCTGTAGGGGTAAGTCACCAAGAGGTGTTTACTATCGCTTTAAGTATGAAGGATGTAGACATGGCCCAGAAATCAAACATGAACACTATGAGAAAACACATAAATAAATAAACAAAATAAATACAATCAAGGAACCAAAATGTATTATCTATGAGAGTATTGCTTCAGCTCAGTTTTCCTATTCAACAAATAGCTTGGAGGAATACCCAGGCAGTGCCACCTTGTGGTAAGTTGTTTGAATTACAGGCTCCTCTGGTAATACACTGTCTATTTAGACAGGCTCCAAGGAATTCATATCTAGAACTACTCCTACCTTCTGTCTAAGATTTATGTGCTCTTGTTGGTATTGAAAACCTGAAAAATTGGCTGGCCATAGATGGAGCAAACTTCTTTTCTGCAACCTGTACATTTACTTGATTCCCCCATCAATACAGACATTGTTGACAAGGGAATCCCTCCATTGTGTTCTCTGGCAGGGAGGGGGAAGCCATTCCCAGCGGGAGAACACAGTGATTAGTGCTAGCAGCTATAACAGTTGCTAGCAATAATTGCACGTAAAATCCAGCAGGCTGGTTGTACATACATGGTTCGAATCTAGACCAGTTCCTGCTGGACAGGCCGAGATTTGAACCATCTATGGCCAGCTTTAAGCTGGCCATACTTAATACAATTTTCCTTTGGATTTACCAAAACCATATAATATGAAGTCAAACCTAAACACATTCAATTTGATTTGTACGCAACCCGGCAGGCTCTTACACTACATATAGGTAGTTGAAGGTAAATCTAAAGGAAATTGGTCAAGAAAATTGTATAATGTATGGCCAGCTTAAGGCTCTAGTGCTTGTGTTAACATGCAGTAGATGATTCCACACAACAATGGATTTTTAAAATTGCACAAATATATCTTTTAAAACAACAAATTAAACGTCAATTGTAGCTATTTTAAGCTCATATCAATCTCCCTTCAAGATACAACACATCCACTAATTCAGGGATGCTACTTTAAACAAATGCCAGTCTATGGGACAACAAATGTTTTAGCTAAAAAAAAATATTAACCTGAACCCCATAGAGAATCTATGGGGCATTGCCAAGAGAAAGATGAGAGACATGAGACCGAACAATGCAGAAGAGCTGAAGGCCGCTATTGAAGCATCCTGGTCTTCCATAACACCTCAGCAGTGCCACAGGCTGATAGCTTCCATGCCACACCACATTGAGGCAGTAATTGCTGCAAAAGGGGCCCAAACCAAGTACTGAGTACATATGCATGCTTATACTTTTCAGAGGTCCGAGATTGTTCTATGTACAATCCTTGTTTTATTGATTGCAAGTAATATTCTAATTTTCTGAGATTGTGGATTTGGGGCTTCATGAGCTGTAAGCCATAATCATCACAATTATGACAAATCACGGCTTGAACTATCTTGCTTTGCATGTAATGAGTCTATCTCATATATTAGTTTCACCTTTTAAGCTGCATTACTGAAATAAATGAACTTTTGCACGATATTCTAATTTTTTGAGTTTCACCTGTATACACACACATACAACCCCAATTCCCAAAAAGTTGGGACGCTGTGTAAACAGAATGTAATGATTTAAAAATCTCATACAGCCATATTTTATTCATATAAAGGAAATTTGTAAATTCTGTATAAAATGGTCTTCTATTTTGTATGCTTTGCTTGTGTACTGCACACTACACCCCTTGTGCACATGGCACTAATAATGTTTTGATGACGTTTGCATTTCTTCAAGTCCTGTTTAGAAATTAGCCTTCCTATGTAATGCCCCTTATTACCATAAAAGTACAATTGTAATATTAATGTGATACCTGTGTAATCATGTGTATAAAACACTTCAAATGCGCCAAATAAACAGAATAGTTATTTGGAAAGATGCTGAAAGTATCTTTTTGTGTCTGTTCCCTACTGCAGTAGTTATTAATTATTTGGAACCACTAATCAATATGAGGATAAGAGTTCCCTATCAAAAAAATTTACAGAACATTAATATATCAAATTTACCATTTTAAGAAAAAAAATAAGTTCATTTTGAAATTAATGACAGAAACATGTCTAAAAAAAAGCCTCTGATGAAGCCCAGTGGGAGGGGTGAAACGCGGCAGTGACAAGAGCCGTGGAACAGTATTCGGTTTGTGAAACAGATGCTGGTGCGCCGCTTCTGATTTGTTAATCTCTATGCGTGGCATTATTTTACTGATGTCAGTAGAATATATACTTTTATCTGGATTTTTTTAAATAAACGGTAGTATACTATGTGGCTACATACATAGTCTATGTAGTTGCATATGTGGTTACATAGTTAGTCTGGCTGAAAAAAGACAAAAGTCCAGCCAGTTCAACCATAAAAAAAAAAAAAAGTTATAATCCTACACCCACAGTTGATCCAGAGAAAGGCAAAAAAACCCCAGCAAAGCATGATCCAACTTACTCCTGCAGGGGAAAAAATTTCTTCCTGATCCCCCGAGAGGCAATCGGATATTCCCTGGATCAACGTTACCTATAAATTTTAGTAACCAGTTATATTCTGTGTATTCAAGAAACAATCCAGGCCTTTTTAAAGCAATCCACTGAGTTGGCCAGAACCAACTCTTGAGGGAGCCTATTCCACATTCTCACAGCTCTTACTGTGAAGAAAGCTTTCCATATTTGGAGATTACATTTCTTATCCTCCAGATGTAAAGAGTGCCCCTTGTCCTCTGTGATGACCTCAGGGTGAATAACTCTACCCCACGTTCACTATATGAACCACTGATGTATTTATATATGTTGATCACATCCCCCCTTAATCTCCTCTTCAGTCCTCTAATATCTCCTCATAGCTGATCTCCTCCATGCCTCTTATCAGTTTGGTTGCCCTTCTCTGTACTTTCTCCAGTTCCCCAATGTTTGTTTTGTGAATTGGTGCCCAAAATTGAACTGCATATTCCAGATGAGGTTTTACTAATGATTTGTACAGGAGTAATATGATATCCCTCTCTCTGGAGTCTATACCTCTTTTAATACAAGAGAGGATTTTGCTCGCTTTAGAAGCCGCAGCTTGGCATTGCATGCCAATATTAAGCTTGTGATCTACCAGAACTCCCAGATCCTTCTCCACCATTGATTCCCCCAGTTGTTCCACCCCTAGTATGTATGATGCATGCATATCCTTAGCCCCCAAGTGCAGACCCTTACATTTATCAACATTAAACCTCATTTGCCACATAGTTGCCCAATTAAACAGTGCATTGAGGTCGGCTTGTAAATTGGAGACATCCTGTAAGGACGTTATTCCACTGCACAGCTTGGTGTCATCTGTAAAGACTGAAATGGGATTTTTATTCCCAAACCCTATATTGTTTATAAATATATTAAAAAGTAAGGGTCCCAACACTGAACCTTGGGGTACACCACTAACAACCCTAGACCATTCAGAGTATGAATCACTAACCACTGCTCTCTGAATACAATCTTTTAGCCAGTTTTCTACCCATTTACATACAGATTTTTCCAAGCCTGTAGACTTTACCTTACACATTAGCCATGTGTGGGGAACTGTGTCAAATGCTTTTGCAAAATCCAAGTATACCACGTCCACCACCACCCCTCTGTCCAAGGTTTTGCTCACCTCATAAAAAGAAATCAGATTTGTTTGACAACTTCTGTCTTTCATAAATCCATGCTGTCTGTTGCTCAATATTTTTTTCCAGGGGTGTATGTGCAGAACTCTCCAAGACAGCCGCTTAAGCCGAGAGCTCCATCCCAGGCCGACCGATGATACCCAGCCACAACGCCCACAGCCCTCGTTTTGAGCTCTCCAGCGGGTCTGGCAATTGGGAGAGAGCACCAACACAGATCGGGACTAGGGGAGATGGAGCGGAGCACACAATACCGCCATCAGTCAGTGGGCTCCCTTCAGGCCAGGACTTCCAAGATGGCGCTCGGATCTGCTACACAGCCATGTGGTCTGTCTCCTCACTTGCTGGGTGAGGAGAGAGGAGGCCTGATTGAGATTCCGGACACCCAGGGCACTCATGTGAGTACCCCTGCCTCACGTAGAGATTCACCAGCTTCTATGGAGTCCCTCATCGAACATGCCATGGACAATCTGGCTCTCTGACAGTGCAGGCCTGGCAGCCCTACCCAGCTTATAGCTTCTCATTGTTCCAGGAGGGGGAATGTCTCCTATTACAGCTGGGTCTCGTTGCTCAGTCAGGGGTGTGGCAATTTTTTAAAAAACTACTTGTCCAGGGACTATATCGGTGTCCCAATCTACTTGTCCCTCATGACAATCTACTTGTCCTAATAAAAAAAACATAAACTTTAACCAAAACTGTATTTAAATCTGCTTTAAGTAATGTCGGGGCTTTTAAAAACAAAATGGGCTTTATGGCAACTTAAACGTTTAACATTTTTAACATTGCGCTGTTTATCTCCTCCTCCCTTCCCTGCCTGTCTCCAGCACCACACCACAGGACTAGCAGGGAAGGGAGAGACCTTGCAGTGTAATGAGCACTGATTGGCTACTCGTCAGGAAAGGGGAGTGTCCGGCTTATCCTTTTATCCCTTTCGCTGCCAGAGCTGTTTTTGCGTTATTTGCACACGTTTAAAAAAATCGTACTACTTTGGGGAAGTGATCAGTATTTTTTTTTTTACACAATTTGATTGCTTATAGCAAAGAATTTATTTACAATAAGCAAACTTTTAACTGAATGAAATAGATTCCTTCAGGTTTTTTTGTTGTGATTAGCTGTGATTGGCCACGGAAAATCACATGAGACAGGTGGGTTGTGATTGGCCCAGCCTGTGCATTGATCACTGTGACCATTCACAGATAGATACACTTGGATACAATGGATGGCATGAAAGGAAGCCATCCATTGTATACAACTGTCATGTGACCTGCTGTGATTTGGTCACATGGTACTGAAAACGGTGCCGGTACACAGTTCTGTCATCGTCCGTGTCCGAGGTACACAGCCGGTGACAGATCTCGAAACAGTGCGGCCCTGCGAGCACACGCAAAGCTCGATCCGGGAAGGACGTCATATGTCGCCCTACCAGAGGGATGAGAGGTTCGCCCAGCTGTCATTTTACTATAGGCTGGCTGGGAAGTAATTAATCAAATACGATACAAAAAGTCCCCTATGTGATGATTTTTTTGTGACAGTTTCTCTTTTTTGAGACATGCGGGGGAGAGGCTGACACTGTCGGCTGTGTGGAAGGAATCGTGTGGCAGCGCTGCTGCCCGATTGCTTCCACCTGACAAGTGAGCCTGATACTTGCCCTCAGCAGGGCTTAAGGCAAAAAAAAACTACCTGCCCAGCACCGCATGTCCCGGGTGTCTCCGGCTCCACATACCCACGGGCTATCTAAATGCAGTCTACCACCACGTCCGATTTCACCATTGTGGCAAAGATCCAAGTCTACAAAATCCAGGGACTCAAGGCCCCGGTGAATATCTGCAAACTCCTCCCTTTGTTTACTCGTTTCTCTGTTTTCTTGCCGGTTGGATGGAGAAACCAATTATTTTAGGGGTGTCTGTGGGACTCATTTTGCCGTTAATAGTTTTCATATGTTAACTTTTCAGTTTATGACCAAGCATTGTGGTTGGGTTTTTCAGTTGTGAGGATGTAGATGAGGCCTCCTTGGCTCAGGGATCCCTCACTGACTTGGGGGGTCCCAGGGGTTTGGAGGCTTAGGAGAGTGCCCTTCCTGGGGTCTCCCAGGGCTGGCCTGTTATGGTGCGGGGGCCTGTGGGGGGGGGGTGAACCTATGAACCTAACCTATTTTTTTTATCATACGGGTATAATGTTATTTGGGAATAGCTGTATCTATTATAGTGGCTGGTAGGCCGGTCTGTGGTGGCACGCTATCCCGCCTGTTCCATTGTGCCTTGTGTGAAACTGGTATTTTATTCTTCCAGTGACACCACAGATGCAGGGGCATATTTTCCCTTTAATGACACCACAGATGCAGAGGCATTTCTACCTTCCAGTGATACCACCAACATAGGGACATTTTAGTGATACCACCAACATAGGGACATTTTCTATCTCACGCCAATGCCACTTCAAATCACTTTCAGACCCATAGGTTACTGCAGGATAGAATGTTACATATGTTTTGGTGTGAGATGCTGCATCCTACACCCAACATCCCCCTCCTCCATTCCCAGGGAAGGATGCGGTTCATCCTGGGCGATGGATGACCTTGCCCTGACACTGACTACATCCCTGAGATGCGTGAATAGCCCAAACTGCTTTTGGGTTTTTTTTTAGCTCTGTATAGTAAAATTGAAATTATGAAATTTATTTTTTATTTAGTCCCAGCTAGGTAGATTCACCCTAACTCGCCTGGTGACCATTGCTGCCAAGAATAATGCAAAACCCAATAAGTTACAGTTGCTACAAGAAGAAGTGAGGGTAAATTTTACATTGTGGACACCTGTTATGGCAAAAACTGAAAATCTCACGGACAGGACAGAAACAGTAAACAAAATAAACTTACATTCATTTTACAATTTCCTACTGTATTCAGAAAAAATTCGCTAACTTAATTAAAGCCCAATTCCAGATTTTAAAGCTTAAATTTGCCTTCCCTGTCTCCTCACTCGCCCCTGATCAGCATGCTAATAGCATTTTAAAATAAAACCTTTCCTTTTCTATTACATACCTTATTTTATGTCATCACTGGATCTATGTGCTTCTCTATGCAAGGTAGGAGGATCACAACTAGTGAGAGGGGCTGGCAGAATACTGTACATAGCTTCCTGAAAACAACACGGCACCCTGCCTCTGTACTCCTCTTAGGAGCTTTCATTCCATTGCTGAATCTTGGAAGGATATATATGTGCAAATATAAAAATGCCTTGATGGGAGGATGTCAGTCTTGTGGAGAGGAAATTCCCAGGCAGACTACACTTGCAATCAACCGAAGGTAACATCTGAATGTGATGTTGAACCTCGGTGACAATACCGCAGGAACTGAACACGTTTTATGCCTGATTCATTCATTTAAATAATTGGAATTGAGATGACTATATTGCATATATTTCCCAGGGATAGGCCTCTCATGTTCTCTGTTTGGGATGTGAGTCTAGGTTTGTTAAGAGTTAATGAGAGGAAAGCTGCTGGACAGATAAGATGGGGGAGGTTGTTTTTAAGAAGTGTGCTTATCAATTAGCATATGTCTTTATGGATATCTTTAATGTTTCCTAGGAGGTAGTGTCTTCATATTTAAAATCTTCAATAATTGTCTCAATTCCAAAGAAATCTAGCATTTCCTGTCTTAACCACTTGCTCTCCAGAGGATTTCCCCCCCCTTCCTGACCAGGCCATTGTTTGCAATACTGCGCTGCGTTACGTTAACGGACAATAGTGCGGTCATGCAAAGCTGCACCCAAATGAAATTTATGTCCTTTTTTTCTCACAAATGGAGCTATCTTTCGGTGGTATTTGATCGCCTCTGCCTTTTTATTTTTTGCGGTATAAAGAAAAAAAAAGACAGACAATTTTGAGAAAAAAAACCCAATATTTTTTACTTTTTAATATTAAACATGTCCAGTAAAAAATTTAAAAAATCAAATTTCTTCATAAATTTAGGCCAAAATGTATTCTGCTACATGTCTTTCCTAAAAAAAAAAATCCTAATATGTGTAAATTAATTGGTTTACGTGAAAGTTATAGCGTCTGCAAATATACTGGAATTTTTTTTTTCTACTAGTAATGGTGGCAATCAGCGACTTATAGCGGGACTGCGGCGAGCATTCTGACACTGGGTGAGAAATGACTGTCACTGACATCCCCAGTGACACTAATACAGTGATCAGTGCTAATAAAAAGCAGTGACACTGTACTAATGACACTGGGCAAGAAGGGGTTAACATCTGGGGTGATCAAAGGGTTAACTGTGTGTTGTGTGTGTTTCACATTATGTGCTGTTTTACTAGGGAAACATACTGCTTTGTATTGCTCTGCTATGCAGATCAATACAAAGCAGCATGCTGGTGCTGACAGGGGAGAAATCTGTATTGTTTACATACAGACCTCTCCCCGTCAGTGTTTCTCAGCGATCGCCAGGTGCCAGCAGGGAATCTCTGATCGGGACCTGATGATCAACAGCTGTAGCCGCCAATGGCGGCACGGGTAGGGGCGTGTGTGGTTTGAGCCTCACCCTAACATAGGAATTGCGAGTGGGGAAAATCCACAACAGATTCCATGGTAATATGTAGACCAGGGGGGTTTTAGGGGTAAGATAATTAGGGGGAGGGGAGGGTGGGCAGGGGGATGTTATAGCTGGGGAAGGGAGAACGTCCCTATCCTAAACTGTCTGTATCTGTTTTCTCCTGAAGGAATAGTAGGATAGTGTAACTATAGTAGAAATGAGTATGATTAAGTTTATGACCTATAATGTGAAAGGGCTGAACTCCCCGATAAAAAGACATAAGATTCTCAGGGAAATCCATCAACACTCTATAGAAGTAGTGTTTCTTCAAGAAACACATATAACCCATGATACAAATGTCAAATTATATTCGAAGTACTATCCAGTGTAGTACTACGCTGACTCACCAGTTAGAGGGGCCAAAGGAGTATCAATTGGGCTCTCAAAAAATGTTAGCTTTTCCCTGGAAGGTAGATTGGAGAATTCAGAGGGTCAGTTCATATTCCTGAGGGGAAAATTACAAGGATTGGAATATACATTAGTTAACATTTATTGCCCGAATAAAAACCCAGTGATATTCTTAAAGGGGGTGTTAAGGAAACTCTCTGAATTTAAAAAGGGAAGTCTGGTGGTGGCTGGAGATTGTCATGTACACAGAGAGAGGGGGGTAGGAAATTCAAATTATTGAAGAGGTTATTACATCAATATCAATTGAAGGATACTTGGAGAGTGAAACATTCAAGAGAAAGAGATTATACCTTCTTCTCTCATGTGCATGGTTCATATTCAAGACTGGACTATATAATGATAGAGCATAGACAGTTGGAATCATTGGTTAGTTCCAACATAGAGGTCATGTCCATTTTTGATCACGCTCCTGTCACGATAAGACTACAAGTAGGAGAAGGCCAGGACAAAATAACTATGTGGAAACTAAACAAAATGCTCATACAGGACCCTGAAGTAGAGAAAAGGTTAAGGCTGGAAATTTAACAATTTTTCGAGCTCAATGAGACTAAGGAGGTTTTGGTGGCCACGGTCTGGGAGGCACATAAAGCGTACATTAGGGGAATACTGATTTTGATAGGAACAGAAAAAGGAAAGCACGAGGGAAAAAAATAAAGATGGTGACCGAAGAGCTTTATAAGCTGGAATAGGAAAAGAAAAGAATTAGGCAGAAATTTTTAAATGAGGTGGAGTTGCCAAGATTAGCGGAAGAAAAACTAGAGGCTCTTGAGAGAATTATCACCCCAGAGAAAATCAACTCAGCCCTAAAGAATAAGGTTGGAGGAAAAAGCCCAGTCCCAGTTGGATATACAGTGGGATATTTAAAAAAATGTAGAGATCTTCTTGTCCCTAAAATGTGTAGCTATATAAATGCACTTGGGGAGGAGTTGGAAATGAGGGAGGAGTCATTGCAAGCTCATATAGCGATTATCCTTAAAGAAGGGAAGGACAGCTCACAGTGTGCCAGTTATAGGCCTATATCCTTATTAAACATAGACACAAAAATATATGCTAAGGTGCTGGCAACGAGACTGAAGGAGTTGATGCCGGAGCGGGTACATCTGGATCAGGTGGACTTCATTCCTGGAAGAGAAGGTAGGGATAATGGTTTGAGATCTTTGATTCTTGTACAGAGAGTCAAGAGACAGAAAGTGCTGGCAATATCGATTGATGCTGAAAATGCTTTTGATAGGGTAAATTGGGGATTTATGTTTGATACGCTAGAGGCACTAGGAGTAGGGCCTAAAATGCTAAAATGGATAAAAGGGTTGTATAATGTCTGTCAGCGGTGGTTAAGGTCAATGGATCCCTCTCTCAGTTTTTTAGAACGTACAATGGTACTAGACAGGGATGCCCCCTTTCTCCTTTGTTTTTTGTACTGTCCTTGAGACCTGTCCTGGCGAGGGTAAGGAAGTGTGTATATAGCAGGAATAAAGATAGGTGAAATGAAGCATAAGGTGGCTGCACACGCAGATGATTTGTTGTTTTATATTGTTAATCCCAGAATAATGTTGCCTAACCTAATGAGAGTATTAAAACAGTATAGTGAGCTATCAAATTTTAAAATAAATCCGGTAAATTGTAAATATCAACCTTTCAATGTCAGAGAAGTTGAGCTTACAAAAAGAGTTCCCATTTATCTGGAGGGAAAAGTAAATAGGCTTCGTGGGAGTAAAATTAACCCCCTCAATAAAAGGTCTCTATCAAGGAAATGATATTCCCTTAAGAAATGAAATTAAAGAGGAGCTGAGCAGACTTTCAAAGGGAGGAGCCTCTTGGATAGGGCATATAAATCTGATAAAGATGGTGATAGTGCCAAAAATTCTGTATAAGTTCCACATGCTTCCAGGGTATTTCTTTAGGATAATAAAGAAGATACTCAGGTTTATATGGGCAAATAAGAAACCGAGAATTAGTTACGAGGTTCTGAGTAGAGCAAACGGGAATGGAGGTTTGGGATTGCCTAACGTGTTTATCACGAATAGCAGATTGGACATTTAATTCACAAGGGAAGGGATGGGTAAATATGGAAGGGATTTTAAGTAAGGCACAGTTATGGAAGATTGTATGGACACCACATAGGTTTCACACATTGCATGTGAACGCTAATTCACGGACAACAAAAGTTTTGCCTGTATGGGATAGAATGTATAGGCAAAAAGGATGGAAATATAATTCAATATTCACTCCCTTGGTGGGAATGGAGTATTTCCCCCCAGGGAAGGCTAATACCTTTGCAAAATGGATTAAAGATAAGAATGCACGTTTGAAGGATTTATTGAATGAAGGGAAATTGCACACTTTTCAAAACTTAAAGAAGAAAAAATATTTATCACATTTGATGAGTGGTGGTATTGTCAATTAAACCATTTTGTTTCAAGGCTTCCAAAACCACAGAGGACGTCGAAGGACATGTATCTGTTTGAAAAATTGTTAAATGAAAATAGGGCCCCAAAACGAGTCACCTCTAGGATATATAAGATTCTTATGGTCATGGAAGGAACTGATCCTCCGATGTTGTTGGAAAAATGGGAGAAGGAGCTTGGAACAGAATTGAATGCACAACAAAGGAATACAATTTTTAAATTAACACACGGGGTGATGAATATGAGCACAGTGGAAATGAACTATAAATGTCTGGATAGATGGTATATTACACCAAGCATGGCACATAAGCAATAAGTAGACACTTCACCTTTGTGCTGGAGAGGATGTGGAGAAAAGGGAACAGAGGCACATATATGGTGGAATTGCCTAAAACTACAGGATTACTGGAAGGAAATAACCCAATACACTCAGGAAATATGTGGGATGACTGTACAGAGAGACCTGTGGAGGTGTCTATTTTATCATTGTGCCCTACGTGAAACTATATAAAAATAGGGGACTTTATCACTTAATCAGCGCAGCTAAGGGTCAGATTCCCAAGTTTTGGCAGGTTCCGGAACCACCAAGAATAAATGAATGGATAAATAGAGTTGAAAATATCTATAGAATGGAAGAATTATATCACATAGAGGAGGATAAAATGGAAACCTCTGAAAGATATACAGAACTGGTTGAGGGGGGAAATTAGGAGAGAGCCTTAATGGAGAACCTGAGAGAGTCAGATATAGATAGACAATTATGAGAGAATATATAGATTAGGAAGGAGGATGTGGATAGGGATATTGGGTTGGGGGAGGGTGGGTGGGGTTAATGTTGGGGCAAAATGGAAGTATGTACTGTATATGTGAAATATTTTTGTAATTAAACTGTTCTTCTTTTTGTATTGGAAAATCAAAAGATATAATAATAAAAAAACGTCCAATCAGAGCCACCTTTTACATGTGTCCAGCTGTGTCCAATCACAGCTGATCACAGTGTAAATAATAAATGATGGTTATCGGCAGTCCTCTCCTGATGCTGACAGTGTATGAGAAAGAGAGCCGGTAAGCGGCATTTCTCAGGGGGAAAACTATACTGATCATTGGTACCCTGATGATCAGTGTAGCCACATCAGTGCGGCCAATAGTGCCCATCTGTGCTTGCTATCACTGCCCATCAGTGCTGGCTATCAGTGCCTCCTCAGTGATACCTGTCAGTGCCCATCAGTGCTGCCTATCAGTGCCCATCATTGCTGCCTATCAATGCCCATCAGTGCTGCCTATTAGTGCAGCCTATCAGCGTCCATCAGTGCCACCTATTAGTGCCCATCATTGCCACCTATCAGTGCAGCCTATCAGCGCCCATCAGTGCCTCCTATTAGTGCCCATCAGTGCCACCTATCAGCGCCCATAAGTGGCGCCTATTAGTGCCCATCAGTGCCGCCTATCAGCGCCCAACAGTGCAGCCTATCAGTGCCGCCCATCAGTGCAGCCTATCAGTGCCCATCAGTGCTGCCTATTAGTGCCCATCAGTGCCACCTATCAGCGCCCATCAGTGCCGCCTATTAGTGCCCATCAGTGCCACCTATCAGTGCAGCCTATCAGCGCCGCCTATTAGTGCCACCTATCAGTGCAGCCTATCAGCACCCATCAGTGCCGCCTATTAGTGCCCATCAGTGTCTCCTATCAGTGCCGCCTATTATTGCCCATCAGAGCAGCCTCTTCAGCGCACATCAATGAAGGAGAAAAATCACTTATTTCCCAAATGTTATAACAGAAAGTAAGAAAAAATTTTTGGTCTTTCTTTGTTTAGCAAAAAATAAAAACCCCACTGGTAATTACATACCACCAAAAGAAAGCTCTATTTGTGTAAAAAAAAGAAAAATATTTAGTTTGTGTACAGTGTTGCATGACTGCGCAATTGCCATTCAAAGTGCAACAACGCTTATAGCTGAACATTGGCCTGGGCAGGAAGAGGGTAAAAGGAAGGAAGAGTAGGCAAGTGGTTAAAGTAGAACTCCAGACAAAACTTTTTTTTTTGGATAGCATGGGGAAAGTTCATACATTACAATCCGTGTCCCCAGCCTGCATTTCCTGTGGAGTCACCTGAGGAGAAGTCCTGTCAGGTGTTCTCTCCTGTCTGTACCCCTGATGATAAGACTTCCATACTTCCTCCAGTAGAATATCTCATGCAGAGCTGACCCACCGCCCAGCCCTCTCCTTTACAGGTCCATCACACACCAGGTGAAGGTGACCCACTCAGGTCTCGACGAACAATAAAACTCTACCTAGAAATGTTTGCCCTTTACTTTTTCAATAAAGCTTTATTTTCGGTGCCTCAGAAGCCTTTATGACTCCTTTCAACATTTTGAATAAAGTTTTTCAGAAAAAAAAAAGTTGACGTCATCGCACTGCTGGCTCCGGCGGAGTCAAGATGGCGGCCGCTGGGTCGGAGGGTGATGGGAGAAGCGAGGAATTGTCGGCCGGTTCGGTAAGCTGTATGTCCGGGGTTTGGGCTGTAGCGCCCTCCAGGCCGCCTTCGCGTGTTTCTAGCTTCTGGGTGGTATTCCTTGGCGGTGTCGGGGACGAAGGGGCGCCCAGACATCGTGCGCTGTAGTCGGCTGCCCCCCTTCCTGTGCCTCTATCTGTATGTTATCCTCTGAGCTGCCTGTGTCCTCCTCGTCGCCTATTACCCGGCCATTCCCGATGTGTAACAACATGGCACCCGCAATAAATCGACATGTACTGAGGGGAGATGTGTCCAGTCCTGCGTGTTATCAATCTATCAGTCTCCCCTCCATACGCAGCTCTCCTATCCATGGCGGTCCGCAGAGGGTGTCCTGCACTGCCATGCACGGAGCACATTGGAAATGGACAGATTTAGGGCCCGTACACACCACATGTATTTTGGCTGCACTCCAACTGCATATACCAGTGGTCTCCAAACTGCGACCCCTTGCTTGCTTTTATCCAGCCCTTGGGGCATTATCCCCCCCCCCACCATCAGCAACCGTGGGGCATAGTTCCTGCTACTGACACCAACAATGGGGTACTGTTCCTCCCCCCGACACCAACAATGGGGTACTGTTCCTCCTCCCCGACACCAACAATGGGGTACTGTTCCTCCCCCCGACACCAACATTGGGGTACTGTTCCTCCCCCCGACACCAACATTGGGGCACTGTTCCTCCCCCCGACACCAACATTGGGGCACTGTTCCTCCCCCCGACACCAACATTGGGGCACTGTTCCTCCCCCCGACACCAACATTGGGGCACTGTTCCTCCCCCCGACACCAACGGTGGGGCACTGTTCCTCCCCCCGACACCAACGGTGGGGCACTGTTCCTCCCCCCGACACCAGCGGTGGGGCACTGTTCCTCCCCCCGACACCAGCGGTGGGGCACTGTTCCTCCCCCCGACACCAGCGGTGGGGCACTGTTCCTCCCCCCGACACCAGCGGTGGGGCACTGTTCCTCCCCCCGACACCAGCGGTGGGGCACTGTTCCTCCCCCCGACACCAGCGGTGGGGCACTGTTCCTCCCCCCGACACCAGCGGTGGGGCACTGTTCCTCCCCCCGACACCAGCACATTTTCTTTTTCCCAATGGCCACAGTCCGTCCCCCCTAAAGTCTGAAAGACAGTAAACTGGCTCTTCATTTATAAAGTTTGGAGAACCCTGGCATTGCACTGCAGTGTAAAATACAGCAAGCTGCATTTTTCTGCACAGAAACAGTGCTGTGCACGTAATGCTAGGTTCACACCTATGCAGTGTGTGTTTGATCCGTTTCTGCAGTGCGTTTTGCGTTTTTGCACATGCGTTTTTGACTTTTTTTTTTATTTTTTTTTTGGCTAACTTGTTGGTGGCCAGATTAAAAATGCACCAAAAATTGCAAAACGCAGCACTTAAGTTTTTATGCGGTTCCATTGAAGTCTATTGGACTAAACATGAAAAACGGCTGCAGGAAAAGAAGTCCTTGACCTTTTCCAAAAATCATGACTGCAAAAACTGCATAGATGTGAACATGATCCATAGGAAATCATGATAAATAACATGCACTGCATTCCTGCAAAACTCATAGAAAAACGCACAGGTGTGAACCTGGCCTAAGGGCCAGTTCATGCTACATGCGTTTCGGTAGCTTTTTTTCTGCATCCAAAACGCACACAGTAGGTTATATTGTTGTCAATGGCATAGTTCACATCAGTGCTTGTGGTTCCAGTGCGTTCTGGTTGCAGACAAAAAAGTAGAAAAAGCTGTATTTTTTTCTGCGCACAACTGTACTGGAACATCGTAAAAAGCACTGGAATGCACATGTCCCTATTTAAATTGAAGAAAAAGACTTAACTGGAATGCTTAAAAAATGCACCGGAACGGGTGAAAAACACATAAAAAACATGCATGCAGAAACGCATCCGGAACTCATCTGGACTGGGTTTCTATAGTGTGAACCGACCCTAAAAGCCCAGAGAAGATGGAAGTGACCTCAAAGGAAATGCAAGCTTAGGAAACATGCACGTCAAGTGCGCATACAAAATGCACATCAAATGCACTCTCCGTGTTCCTGTGTGATGCAGTTTTCTGCCCATTCATTGGAATGGGCTGAAATCACGCTGGATCATACCAAAATTAGAGCATGCGCTACTTTTTTAAAATTCATTGTAACCGGATTACATGGTACTGTAGTACCATGTGATCCGTTGCAGGCAGATGCATTGCATTTGTGATCTGAGCTTGGGGTGTCGTTAGGATTATATAAATACCCACAGCAGATTACACACCAAGTGCTTTTCAAACACGGTGCAGGAAATGTGCATGAAACACAGATTTCCTGCACTGCGTTCTGGTGTGAACGGGCACTTGAGCACTTACACCACATGCAGTCAGGTGCCTTTTTGACACGCAGTACGAGTGTATATGCAATTAAAATGTATTCCAATGAGCCTAGTTTACATCATTGCAGTGCTTTCATGTGCCAAACTGCACGGGCACCGTTCAGAGAATGCTTCGTTTTTTTTCAATGAATGCAAAGTGTTCTCTGATTGGATGAGGTGATTGGATTGCCACTCCGCCTAATCCAATCAGAAAATGCTTTGCGTTATTTGAAAAAATATGAGGCATTCTCTGATTGATGCCAGTGTCAAGTGGCTGACCTCCTGTGTTCCCACTTGGCATGGGACCCTAAAGAGAGTGGATACCCGTGTAGTATCACTATCTACTAGTGTGATTTCCAGCCTCTAGATGGATCCATAGATATGGTATATGCATAGTTGCATTGGTCCAAGCTAGACCACATACCTAGAATTCTTCTTTAAAGCGGTAGTACAAACCACTTGGTGACTTGTATTTACAGGTAATCTTACAGGGCTTGGACACAAATGGAAATACTACATGATCTATAGGTGTGAAAGTGAAAACATGTTTTGTATTGAAAGCAAAGTGATGAGACACCTGGCTAACAGGTGGGAAGACTCACTTTTGTCATTCACTGTGTGCGCTGCTAGTAATACGGAGTCATGTCAGATCTTACGGAGTTTCAAAGATGGTAAATTGCTGGTGCCTGCTTAGCTGGTGCCTCTGACTGAAGTTGCCAATTTGTTTGCCGTGTCATAAGGTACAGTATAAAAGGTTATGGCAGCATGTACAGTTTCTGCAAAAAAGTCGTCTGATGAGCACAAGCGTGGTCCACATGGTCAACTGACCAAAAGAGGCGAAAGAACATTGCGCAGCATGGTGACCTGGAATGAGAAAACGACTGCCGCAAAAGTGACTTCAGAGCTCAATCTCAGTCTTCCAAAGCCCGTGTCCACAAAAAATTTGCAGAGGAAACTCCATAAACAAAACATTCACTGGCAAGCTGCGATTTCCAAACCACCAGTGATTGGTATTAATGCTCAGAAGAGGAGAGAGAGCGGCAACACCCATAAATTGTAGAGAATCGATCAATGGAATACTGGAATATGGTTCGATGAATCGAGCTTCACACTGTTCCCCCACCACCAGACGTGTTTACATGTGGCAAACACAACTCACGACCAGGACTGTCTTGTGCCAACTATAAAGCATGGTGGCAGCGCAATCATGGATTTGGGCAGCCATATCTTGGTATTCTGCAGGCCCCATCATCACTTTGAAAGGTAGAGTCACTGCTAGTGACTACAAATTTTGACTGACCATGTGCACCCCATTGTGCAGACATTGTTTCCCGAAGACCGCGCCATTTACCAAAATGATAATGCTCCGTTTCTCACAACTGGTGTTGTCAAATCGTGGTTTGTCAAGCATGCAGAAAGTCTGGAATCTTCCCTGGACGCCGCAGTCACCGGACCTCAATATTATAAAGCTATTATGGTTAATATCGGAGCACAAAATTCGTTCTGGTTTTCTGCCTCCGGTATCTCTGCGAGAGCTGGAGCTGGAATTATTTTTGCATGAATAGTGGTATCAGATTCCATTATTCACCATCCAAGACTTATATTTGTCTATTCCCAGGAGAATTCAGGTCATCTTGGATGCCAGAGGCGAGCCAACACCATATTGGGTAACAATTTTGTTCTTTTACCTGGTGTTTCAATTTTGGTCCAATCCTTGTATAATAAAGTTTACCTGTAAGTATAAGGAATATCTCCAAAACATGCACTGAATAGGGGAAATATTTACTGCAACCAGTGACATCACGCCGCACTGCACTCAAGAAATGGGTAGAGAATGCGGACATGAGGCAAGAGAAAAACTGCTGGAAGTCACTGCTTTACAGAGCAATAGGGAAACACAGATTGGTGCCTGCTGGGGTGCAGAGAGCTGCACATAAAATTAATTCAAGTGTTCCTCCATGGCCCTGGTGCCCTACTTGCGGCCCTTTGGCATTTTAAGGAACCCCATTCTAAAAATCAGTTTTTGGGGGTGATTAGAAAAAAAAATGGCCCTTACGCTGGTGGTCAGAGGGAAAAATTCCCCTCTTACAGTGATGGTCAAAATGGCAGCTTTACAGATAGTAAGAAGATCAATTGTGTCATTCCATTGATTCATCAAGTAGAGTTGGCCTTGGAACAGTGCAGGAACTATGAAATGGGAGGGCAATTGGCCACTGCACAAGGAACACCTAGCAACCTCTGTGCGAACTCTAGTTGGGAATGGCTTCTCTAAATACACATTTCTGGAAGACTTAGGAGTTTATTAGAGAACCTGTCTTAACAAACACACACCCAAGGCGCTGTCAAAATACGTTTACCATAAAGCTCTGGAAAAACATCACATGGTTGATTAGATAAAAAAAATTCCAAAACTTTACATATCCCCAAGGCATCATTAAATTCATTATTTAACAGTATTATTACACAGTTGCAACTCTGGGGGGGAATTTATCAAAACTGGAGCAGACAGATACTGGCTCAGCTGTGCTTAGCAGCCAGTTGGCTTCTATATTCAACTTACTCAGTTAAGCTTTGAAAATGAAAGATATAAGCTGGTTGGTTGCCAAGCAAAGCTGCTGCAGATTCTGGCTGGTCCAATTTTGATAAATTCTCCCCTCTGACTAATCGGAGAACATGTAAGGTGAGCATTAGTCAGAAAAAGTAGGAGGTCAATGATAACTGAAGAAGCTGTAGAGTTCCACAGCTTCAATGAAAGAAACGTTCCATGGGATAACTAAGCCACTGCTGCTTTTTATAAAAAGAGTTCTATGAACAAAACCATAGCTGGAAAACGTTTCAAATCCCATTACGAGCCTAAAGGGGGAAACACAAAACAAACGCAGAAGATAAATAGGGTTATGTTGGGTTTGTTGGCAGATAATGCACCAACAGTGTTTCTCTGTGTCTCCAAAAAAAAACCTCCAGCTTTTGTGTTTACTTATTCCTTGAGAAGATATACTATATTGCCAAAGTATTGGGACACACCTCCAAATAATTGGATTTTGGTGTTCCAATCACCTCCATGGCCACAGGAGTATAAAATCAAGCACCTAGGCATGCAGACTGCTTCTACAAACATTTGTGAGCCCTGGTTCACACTGATGCTGTGCAGAATTTGCAGAGGTTTCAGTGCGAATTCCGCATCACATCAGAATCACACCCCATTCATGCAGACTGCTGTGGGTGTGTATGTTAACACCCTGAAAGCGGTACACAAAACACAGTGCGATGTGCAGAATTGAATCGCGTAGGTGTGAATACCTATGCGATCCAATTCTAGTACGAACCCAAAAATGGGTTCTGCATGTTTTTGGTGTGGTGCTATTAGAGCCATACAAAATATATTGCTTCAATCACACCGCACACAAATCGCATGTGATTTGCACAGGAATGCAATGCGGTTCCTGTGCGAATCACATGCTATATACCGCACATATGTGAACCCAGGCTGAAAGAATGGGTGAATAGGTGAGTGAATTCAAGTGTGGTACCTTGATAGGTTACCACCTGTGCAATAAGTCCACCCGTCAAATTTCCTTACTACTAAATATTCCACAATCAACTATTAATGGTATTATGACATTGTGGAAGCAACTGGGAACAGCAAGCCAGCCACGAAGTGGTAGGCCATGTAAAATAACAGCGGGGTCAGCACATGCTGAAGTGCGCAGAAGTCGCCAGCTCTGCAGAGCCAATAGTTAAAGACCTCCAAACTTCACGTGGTCTTCAGATTAGCACAACAACAGTGAATAGAGAACATCATGGAATGGGTTTCCATGGCCGAGCAGCTGCATCTAAGCCTTACATCACCAAGTGCAATGCATAGCGTCGGATGCAGTGGAGACGTGTTCTCTGGAGTGTTGAATCGCTCTTCTCTGTCTGGTAACCCAATGGGCGTGTCTGGGTTTTGCGGTTGCCAGGAGAACGGTACTTGCCTGACTGCATTGTGCCAAGTGTAGTTTGGTGGAGGGAGGATTATGGTGTGGGATTGTTTTTCAGGGGTTTGGCTTGGCCCCTTAGTTCCAGTGAAGGGAACTCTAAACGTGTCAGCATACCAAGACATTTTGGACAATTTCAATAGAACACCTTTGGGATGAATTAGAGCAGAGACTGTGAGCCAGGACTTCTCATCCGACATCAGTGCCTGACCTCACAAATGCACTTCTGGAAGAACGGTCAAACATTCCCATAGACACACTCCTAAACCTTATGGACAGCCTTCCCAGAAGAGTTGAAGCTGTTATAGCTGCAAAGGGTGGGCCAACTCAGCATTCAACTCTGCGGACTAAGCCTGGGATGCCATTAAATTTTATGTGCATGTAAGGGCAGGCGTCCCAATACTTTTGGCAGTGTAGTGTATCTCTGCTGGCTGTTCAGAGCCACATACACATCCTCTATGTATGATGTCATGATTCATGTACTAACCTTATGTTTCTCTGTGATGGCTCAAAATCAAAATGTTTTGTACCTTTGGAAATCGCTTTATTATACAGTTCTGACTGGGAGATGGAGGTGTCATGTGGTTACACGGGTTTTAGTTTACATGCTGTTCCTGTTTACCTTGAAATGTAGTAATGCCCTCCAGCACGACTGACACAAGAGCTGCAGCCCTAAGTAAAATGTTCCAGTGTTAATTTACAAGAAAAAAAAAAAAAAGCAAGTAATATTGAGTCAAATGTTTGTGTGAATTCCGCACTGCATCGCAATTGCACCCCGTTCATGCGAAACACTTGAGGTGTGTATGTTAACACCCCAAAATCGGTGAATACCCATGCAGTCTGATTCTATTGCGGACCAAAAAAGGTATGTACAGTTGTGTCCAAAATTATTCAACCCCCAATGCTGTAAAGGGGTTTAGGGACTATAGTGTACATTTGGAATTGTATTCAGAATCAAATCCTACAAGGACGTTGTAACTACCCAAATGCAACTAAAATGACATCAATTGTTTATGTAATACAGTAGTAAATGGTTCTTATGTGGTTTCTTCATTGCCACAATTATTCAACCCCTTAAAGACTACCACTCTGAAGAACAGAGGTTCATACAGGTGCTTTCCATCAGGTATTGAAAACACCTGTGGATGTCACCGAGCAGCAATCAAGCATAATAAGCACCAATTAGGCAGCTTTAAAATGACTGTGATACTCAGCTCCTTCTAGACATTTACTGGTGTGGTTACAAACATGGTGAAGGCAAGAGAATGGTCCAGGAAGACAAGAGAAGAGGTGATTTCTCTTCACAGGAAGGGCAATGGCTATAAGAAGATTGCAAAGATGTTAAACATACCAAGAGACACCTTAGGAAGCATCATTCGCAAATTCAAGGCAAAGGGCACTGTTGAAACGCTACCTGGTCGTGGCAGAAAGAAGATGCTGACTTCGACTGCTGTGCGCTACCTGAAGCGTAGAGTGGAGAGAAGTCCCCGTGTGACTGCTGAGGAACTGAGAAAAGATTTGTCAGATGTGGGTACAGAAGTTTCAGCCCAGACAATAAGACGCACACTGCGTAATGAAGGCCTCCGTGCCAGAACTCCCAGGCGTACCCCCTTGCTGTCTCCAAAGAATAAGAAGAGTCGACTGCAGTATGCCAAAAGCCATGTGGACAAACCACAAAAGTTGTGGGATAGTGTTCTGTGGACTGATGAAACAAAATTAGAACTGTTTGGGCCCATGGATCAACGCTATGTTTGGAGGAGGAAGAACAAGGCCTATGATGAAAAGAACACCTTGCCTACTGTGAAGCATGGTGGAGGGTCAATCATGCTTTGGGGCTGTTTTGCTTCTGCAGGTACAGGGAAGCTTCAGCGTGTGCAAGGTACCATGAATTCTCTTCAGTACCAGGAGATATTGGATGGAAACGTGATGCAGTCCGTCACACACCTGAGGCTTGGGAGACGTTGGACCTTTCAACAGGACAATGATCCCAAGCATACCTCCAAGTCCACTAGAGCATGGTTGCAGAGGAAAGGCTGGAACATTTTGGAGTGGCCATCGCAGTCACCAGACTTAAATCCGATTGAGAACCTCTGGTGGGACTTAAAGAAAGCAGTTGCAGTGCGCAAGCCTAAGAATGTGACTGAACTGGAGGCCTTTGCCCATGAAGAATGGGCGAAGATACCCGTAGATCGCTGCAAGACACTTGTGTCAAGCTATGCTTCACGTTTAAAAGCTGTTATAACTGTAAAAGGATGCTGTACTAAGTACTAAGATTGAATGTCACTTGGGGGTTGAATAAAACTGATAATGCTGTGAGCACAGAAAAGACATTTGTGGTTATTTCATTATAACTGTTATGTTATATTTGTCTGACCTACAAGTGCCTCTTTAATGTAAATGTAAGCAAGATGACTGAATGATCAAAAGCAATGTCAAACTGGCCAAAACACTCAATTTCAGTGGGGGTTGAATAATTTTGGACACAACTGTATGTATGTATGGCTCCAATTGCACCGCACAAATTTCTCATGTGACTTGCACAGGAATACGGTGCGGTTCCTGTGCGAACCACATGCGATATGCTGCAACGCATAAGTGTGAACCCAGGCTAAAAGTTGGTAAAGAGGTTGTAAGAACACTAATTATTTGTGAATATGGAACTTGGGGAATATGTAATGACATGGTAAAATAGTTGATTTTTAAGCCGTTACTACTTTTAAGTACCTTAACAACCCGGTCACATCAAAGCTGATTTTGAAATCGTGCGACTTACAGAGAAGTTGCATGATTTAAAAATCGGGTGACCTGCTAGTTTCATTGCTATTTGCAAGCCATCTGACACAGATGTCTATGCAAATCGCAAAAAAAGTAGTGCAAGTACTACTCTAGAAATTGGTGCGGCTCCGAGCAAGTCAGAACCACACCGATATGACCGCTCTAATAGCGGACAATAGGGTGCAACTTGGCATACAATTTGCAAATTTCATGGCATGCCAAGTCGCACCCAATGTGACTGGGGGCTTAAAGCAAAACTTGTAGTATAAAGAAGTCACCGATCGCACCGCTACCATTTAAAATCGTGCAATTTCTGAAGACTTTATTGCTACTTGTGAAGATTTTCAATAATTTCTTGCTATTTGCAGTATGATTTCCATTGTATTATATGTATGTGAAATCTCAAAACTGTAGAAAAAGTAATGCAAGGACTACTTTAGAAATCGCACTGCAGCAACTCGCACATGTTAAATCACTGACATTCACATTCATTAGATGTGCGATTTCAGGTGCAATTTGTGAGTTGAAATTGCACCTGAAATCACGAGTATGACTGGACACTAAAGGCAAAAGTTTTTGTTTTGGAATAGAGTGGAGAGGGATTAGATCACTGTGGTTTTTACTGCTACCTCTCACCCAGTTAGGGAGATTCGCTCTTTGTTCTGTTTACCTATCATTGAAAGTGATAGAAAATTCTAATTTTTGGGTTGTCTCCAGAAAAGCAATAGAGGGGAAATCTTCCAATGGGGACAGCGATTTCTTCTCTTTTCCTGTTTTGCTATGGGACAGGAAATGAAGGTAAACCCCCCCCCCCCCCATTGGGACACAGATAGCAAAATAATTAGGTTATAACCCTCCTTTGCACTATCCAAAATGGGGGGGGGGGAGTTTTGCCTTTAGTTCTACTTGAACCCAGCAACCTGTTCTGTTTGTTTCTCCGTCTTACAAAAATGGGGGAAAAGGTATTCTATTTTTGATTTGTAGTACCTTCTTGTGCTGCAAGGCAGCGCTTCTTGCTTTCCAGCTGGGCCCTTCTGTCTCCAGGGATTGCCATGTCACACCTATCTCTTGTGGTAGTGTTACCATAGGTAAATGCGCAGTGCAAGATATGGCACATATGCAGACTGTGCAGCTTATCTGATACTGCGGCTGTTAGCGTGCACGTACGAGAAGCTAACAACATTTGTGCGCATTTGCAGAAATCCCCTGTGTGTGAATATGTGAAGGATTTCTGAAGATGGCTGTATGAATGGGGGGGCAGATGGAACAGATTGGTGCAGCAGTTAAGTTTCACTTTAAGGTATCCATTCAGAATTGAAACCGCGTATCTGCTCAGTACTTTAGTTTTTCATCCAGGCATTGCTGCAATGCATCAGTTCACAACGCTTCTCATTGTCAGTAATCTGGTTATCAAAGAAACCCCCACTTGTGATATGTATAGGGGTTGATATCCCGAAACTATCCACTACAGGCTGCTTGATGTGTATGTTTCTGAGGTGATATAGGAAGAAAGACCCACAGAATGCTCTCTGCATTCTTGCTGCAGTTTATTACATAGAATTCAGTGTGCAGTTGATGATTTTAGCACAGCTGCCGTATTTGAATATCCTAGATGGCTCACTCATTGCTTTCTCTTGTTGCTCTTTAAGCTTGTGTTCTATATCCAAGAGACTAAGGCAGGCCATAGATGATGCAAATTTCCTGCAACCATGATTCCCTCATCAACACAGACCATGCCGATAGGGGAATCCCTCATGCTAAGCAATTGTCTTCTCGCGGCAGGGGTGTGGGCAGGGAAATCTGTCCCTGCCGGGAGAAGACAGTGACTGTTGCTAGTGGGTATAGCAGCTACTAGCGATAATCGCAGGTACATCCGGCAGGCTGGTTGTACCCAGGTTTATCGATCAACTTGGTACATTCAGCCTGCCCACACACGGTTCGAATCTCGTCCAGTTCCTGCTGAACCAGCCGAGATTTGAACCATCTATGGCTCGCCTAAGTTTTACCTGATATCTGACTAATTGTGGCCACGGCTATCAATAATTTATGCATATTGTTTAAAGGATAAGTTCACCTTTTGTAACATGTTATACCAATATTCAGGGTGTAACATGTTCTAGATTCACCAGCCTCCGCTCCCCCCCCCCCCCCCCCCCCGCGCCTGCATTTTGACAAAGACCAGATGATCTTCTCCCCCTGCTCGCTGTCGCAATCTGAAAAAAAAAAACCAAAAACACACCTTTGTAACTGTCTGCTTGTAGTTCCCAATGAATTTCTAGGGCTGTTAAGCACTCTGGTAGTCTGTTGATTCTTCCTCTGAGTGTAGCGACCTGCCTGTATTGGAGGTACGGCAGGCAGACAGCTACACAATCTGCAGGACCGTAGCATTACATCCACAATCTTCTGGGTGCAATGTTTTACAGACTTCTATCAAATGCATAATTTTTTACTTCCCCAAAATTTGCTATTAATTTTTTATTTATTTTTTTTGTAAAGGTGAACTTATCCTTTTAGTCAGGCACCATTTTGTCATACAACAGTAAAGAAATATTCTCAGCTTAACTTGCCAGCCTGCAATGAAAAGAATTGTCCTGTCTAACAGTTCATGTTAAAAGCAGGGTTTTAGTTTGCACAGATTTGCAAATAAATGCGTAAGCTGCAGAGGCCACTTCACGGCACCCAAGCATTGTCTGCAGTCCTAACTATAAATTTTGAGAGCCTCCACAATAGGAGCACATATATCATAATGGATAGATTGAGGGAAGTTGTGCCTGAAGGGAGCCCACCCCTGCGTAGACACAGGGGCGCACTGGACACCCAGCATATTTGTACAATGGCAGAAAAGGTGTCCAGTGCACACCTTCACCATTTTCCCAATTGCCCCAACCTAAAACTGGCCTTTGCAGCAAGGAGCACATGGAAATGCGACGTATGTCAAAAAACAACAAAGATAAATTCCCAGCTCAACCCAGTGTTTAACTAATACCTGGAAAGCTTCGACATAGAAAGATTTGTCAATACACCTGAACCATCCTAGGACAGCCTGTATTCACTTTGTCATCAGTGCTGAAAAGCTGACCTCTGAGGAACTATTTTAGGGGTCCAAACAGGTGGAAATCACTCGGAGTGAGGTCTGGGTTGTAAGGGGGAATGTGGCAATACCTCAAAGCCAAGTTGCTGTAATGGGCATGTAGCACAGTGAGCAGTATGAGCTCGTGCATTGTCCTGGAGAAACCAGATGCCCTTATTAATCAAACCAGGTCATTTTTTTCCACAGATTTTTCTTGTGCATTTTCATGACAGGTTATGCATCGATTTATCCAGGATCAGGTGTTCCACACGCTGAATGTTCACAGGAATGACTGCTGTGGGTTGGGAACCACCATGACTGGGATCGTCACTGATGGACGTACGGACATCTTTGAAATGTTTACACCATTCAAATGTCTTGTTGCAGCTCATCGCTGTACTGTGCATGTAGTCTTCTGTAGATATCCGCAGGCTTTACGCCTTTGTTCAGAAGAAGCTTCATCACCACACGGTGTTCCATGCACGCACTAACACTGTTGTCTGCTATCTTGAGTAACGATCTCTGGACTGGCCCACTACATGTGTGCTGCATATCAGTAAATGGACACACTTGCCACTTACTTCTGCGTGTAGTACCACCATGCTAGCATCCCTTTTTATACTTGGAAAATTAAAAGTCCCAGTTTGACTTGAACTCCTTCATATTTGCAAATGTGTGTAAACTAAACCCGTTTTTAATGTGGACTGTTAGGCCAATTTGGTTTGCTGCAGACTGGCTGGTAATTTTGAGCTGAGCATCGACATGCGTTGCCCTTCCATGTGCTCCTTGCTGCGAAGGCCAGTTATAGGTTGGGGCAGTTGCTGTTTGTACCTCCCCCTTCTTCTTTTTTTTTTTTTCTCCTAACCTGTTTAATCTTTTACAAACTTCAAGATTGTTCAGATTTAATATGGGTAGGCCAGCAATAATTAAAATACAATATTGGAACTTTAATCATCTTCCATTTGGGAAAAAAGAACATGACTTAGAATCCTAGAAAAGTTAACTTAACATAGGAAAACCTATGACTATGCAGCATATTCGATTATTTAGCAGATGAATTAGGTAATGATGAATTGGTAAAAACAGACCCAAATACTCCTGCGCTTGAGAATGGACTTGATAAAGGCTATGACCACATCTTGGATGTCCTGAAATATTCACTCTGTGCTGCACACCGGCCTACTGCATTACTTAAAAAACATTTATTGAAGCAATAAAAATAGGTATTGTACTCACACACGATAATTTTGTCAAATGCACATCATGAAAGAACAGCTCTGTCCAATCCACACTATGTCTGTGTGGAATGGGAACCCTGGACTTCCAACAGGCTAACGCATTTTGAGGATTTGCCTCTTCCTCAGAACCAAGTTGGCTCTGAGGAAGAGGCAAGTCCTTGGACAGACACGTAGTGTGGATTGGACAGAGCTGTTCTTTCATGATGTGCCTTTGACAAAATTGTCGTTTGTGAGTACAATACCTATTTTTATTGATTCAATAAATGTTTTTTAGGTAATGCCCTAGGCTAGTGTGCCCTCTGTTTTGTTTTCTTTCTATCCAGTGATGAATTGGTGATGGAACTGACTACTACTTTAACTTGTGAACAGAAGTTATTTGAGAGATTTAATGGCAGAAGACTATATATCGGGTAAAATTACTTTTCGGCTAGCTTTTCAGACATTCTTCTTAGATGAGCAGAAATTGCTCACAATAGCTCAGGCACGCCCAAGGCCATTTCTAAAACCTCTTTGTCTGTTTCAAGGCCCTTTGTCTTGGTACTCCTGTTTACAAACCATCATTCTTTCAAGATTAGTGTAACAATTAGCTGTCGCTCAACAGGTGTAAGCACTATGCTTCTAGACCAAGGAATGTAATATTGTTTTTAAAGACTGTACTTAACCGCTTAAGATATACTGCTACAGGGCGGCACCTGTGCACAAAATCACATATATACGTGATTTTGCATTTACGGGTAGGGGGTGCACGAGCCCTATCCACGCCGCCATTCGGGGCCGCGGATGTCAATCACCGGGTCCTGGCCGGTAATTACTCGCCAGCGCCCGGTGATTACTGAGCATCTCCGACGGGGAGGAAGATTGTAAACAAAACAATCTTCCTCCGTCAGCTCAAGCACACTGCTCGGTATGGCTGTGCACAGTAAAGCCATCCCAATCAGTGTGCTTACAGTGAAGAACACGCCCCCTAGTAAAACGCACAGTTAACCCTTTGATCGCCCCTCACATTAACCCATTCCTGCCCAGTGCCATTAGTACAGTGTCAGTGCTTTTTTTTTTTTTTTTTTTTTTTTTTTTTTTTTTTAATTTGCTTATAGCACAAAAAATAAAAAATGCACAGGCAATCAAATAGCACCAAAAGAGAGCTCAATTCGTGGGGGGAAAAAAGGATGTAAATTTCATGTGGGTGCAGCGTTGCATGACTGCGCGATTGTCAGTTAAAGTAACGCATTGCCGTAACACAGAAAATGGCCTGGTCATGAAGGGTGGTAAAGCCTTAAGAGGGCAAGTGGTTAAATTGATATTAAACCTTCCAATTTTAAAAAAATTAAAATCGGAAAAGTTATACATACCTGCTGTGTGCATTTGTTTTCCACAGAGCAGCCCCAATCCTCCTCTTCTGGGGCTCCCTGCTGATGCTCTTGGCTCCTTTGCTTTGCTATGGCAGCAGAACAAACTCTTGCTCACCCCTGCTCCCTTGTCACAGGGTTTGAGTGACAGGAGTGGGAGCCAGTGGCTCCTGCTGCTGTTAATCTGTCCAGTGAGGAGTGACCGAGCTGGGAGAGCCACTGTTCTCATGCACATTGCTGGATTGTGATCATGTTCAGGTAAGTATAAGGGGGCTGGAGAGGGGGATCCTCTGCAACAGAAGGTGTGGTGGTTTTTTGTTTTTACCTTTTTATGTGTATAATGCATTAAGGTACAAAACCTGAAGGTTTTAGAACCACTTTAATTAGTGAAGTGTTACGTATTAGGCTTATACAATGAATACTTCAATGTAAGCATTCTGTGTGCTCTTTGTTTAGGTTGGTAGCAGATCTGAGCAGACAGATAAGAAGATGATGGATTTCACAACCAATTTGACAGGTATGTGATGCATTATTTTTTATTTAAAACATGATGGCCTTTCTTTGTGTACTTATATATAACTATAGGCAAGACTTGTTTTTAGGTTTTGGATAGAGTGAAGATGGATTAGAACACCTGTCAGTTTTATTGCTGTCTGTTCCCACATTAGGGAGATTCCCCTTCTGTTTACCGTTAATATTGAAAGTAAAAGAAAAACATAAATGTTAGGTTGTCCCCAGAAAAGTAATAAAGGGGAAAACTTCCATTACGGAAGATTTTAAAGGAATTCCCTTAATATGCAGAGATTTCCTCTCACTTCCTTTTTGCTTATGACAGAAAGTGAATTGAAATCAGAACAGATTACGAAAAAAAAAAATCTGACGGGAGTAACCCTCCTATACTCTATCCAAAATGAAAAAGAAAGTTTTGACTATAGTTCTTCTTTAAGGGGAACCTATCAGGACAGGGAAATGGGAGCTACAACTGCTGGTTTGTTTTTTAAGCTGCATACTTTTTCCTAATCCTTGCTTTCCTGCATTTCTAGTCTTTAACGAATATGCAGACGATAAGGTGTTGTGATGCCTAATATACATATGATCATTGACTCACAGAGGTCAATACGGTGCAAGGATAAACATGTAAACAGAAAATGGGGATGCATACCAATCTGGTGCAATAAACACGAATACTATTTTAATAGAGTATTAAAATTGGCCCAGGCCAGTTTTCAGTTGTCGCTGTTTGACAATTGCTCAGTCATGCAACACTGTGTGGGGGGGGAATGATAATTTCATATGGGTATAAATAGAGCTTTCTTTTGGTGGTATTTCATCACCACCGGGTTTATTTTTTAGCTAAATGAACGAAAAATGAATGAACGTTTGTTTTGGGGAAAAAAAACCCCACGTTTTTCTTGTTTTTGTTATAAAATTTTGCAAAATATTAATTGTTCATAAATTTAGGCCAAAATGTATTCTGCTACAATTCTCTGGTGAAAATAACCCAAATCCGTGTTTATTATTTAGTCTGTAGCAAAGTCCACAGACTATGGTATATATCTGAAAATCCATCAGTTCTGATGTACTGACAGCCTGTCCTACTTCTTGAGGCCCAAAAATGCCAGAACAGTACAAATATTCCCCAAATGACTCCTTTTTTTTTGGAAAGTAGACAGTCCACGTTATTTAGTAAGAGGCATGGCAAGTTTTTTTTTTTTTTTTTTTTTTTTTGTTTTTGAAGTTGTAATTTTTTGGAAAATTATGAAATTAATTTTTTTATTTTTCACAATTGTTTATGTATTTATTTTTTTACATACTGTCGCCAATGCAATACAGCATCATATAACTGGTGTGGTGGTGATCAGGGACACTGGTGACAGTATGTAGGGGAAAATTTTTTTTTACAAGTTGATTGCTTGTACCAGTGAATCTCACTGGTATAAGCAACCATTTTTTACTGAATAGAATTGATTCAGTGTGTGTGCTTGTGATCAGCTGTGGTTGGCCTCAGCTAATCGCATGGTACAGATGGGCTGTGATTAGCCCTGTCTGTATCATGTGCCCACTGTGACAAATCACAGCTAGCAACACAGTTGTACACAATGAATGGCATGAATTGAAGCCATTCATTGTTTACAGTTGTCATGTGATCTGCTGTGATTAGTGATAGCGATCACATGGTACCAGCAGCTGCCCGGTACAGCGATCTGTCATCTGCTGTGTCCATTGGCCGTGCAGTGTGGCCACTTTGCAGGAGGATATCATATGACATCCACCCGAAAAGATGAAAGTTCTGCATGGTCATCATTTGACAATGGGCAGGGAGTGGTCAATACTTTAATAAAGTGTTAGTATGTATTGCACCAGATTGGTGCCCTTCCCAATCTTTTTGCTGTTTGTTTGTTTTTTTTTTTATTATTATTTTCATTTTATGCGTCTAACTTCTGTATGTGGTGTGGGGGAGCTGCAGTTTCGTTTGTTCTGGATACAAGTACTGATTAATTATGCTACTGTTCTTTTAGAACAAAGACTCAGCACTGATTTCAGTGTTTCCAAGGGTAAATATGACAGCCCTAAAACTTGTCAGCATCAGCAATGGTAGCTCCTATATCCTATTTTGAAAGGCTTTTATTAAAATGTACATATAGCCAAAACATTTTTTTTAGTGTTAGGTAGAGTGGTCAAAAGGTTGTCCCCAGAACAGCGAGTAAGGGGCAATCTAACAAAATCATGGATAGCAGTAAAATCTGATGGGTTCTATCTATTTGCAATTCTATCAAAATAATTACCAAAAAATGTTTTTGTGTAAATACACTTTAAACTTGCCAATAATTTTGACTGTGGGTTTGTACTTCGTTAGAGAATCCTTTCAAGTACTTGGTGGAATCTCTTGATTGCAGTCCTAACAAGACATTCTTTAATGTATCTAAACTGCAGACATCAGATTATGGTAAGTTGGTTTCTACAATTGAGGTTTTTTTTTTTCTTGATTTTGAAGGCCTTTCTTATCTTTTCATTATTTGAACAAATATTAAAAGAAAAAAAGTGAAATGTTTGTGCATATTATTTCCTCACTGCAGACACTTTGCCATACTGTATACGTGTGGTGCTGGAAACTATGGTGCGAAACTGTGATGGTGTCTTGGTAAAAGAAGAGGATGTCTTCAAAGTCTTGAAATGGAAGAGTAAATGTGAAAATCAAGAGGTGCCCTTCCTTCCAGCTCGTGTAGTTTTGCAGGATTTCACGTAAGTAACATAACTGCTTTATGGGCGTTTCAATTTAAAAAGGAGCTAGCCTCTATAGTATAATTACAGCATTTCACAGTAGAGAGCTAGTCTTCCTTTTCTGATCCTTCAAAGGGGAAAAGTACTGTGGTATCCACTCACTATGAATAAATATAAAAAAAAAAAAACAAAACGTTAATATTTTATTTGCATTTTTTTTTCTTTTTTTAAATCAAATTTATATTTTTATTAGAAAAGTTTTTTTTTGTTTTTTTTTTCTTGTGATTCAAAAATATATCACAAAGAAAAGTAGTATGAATGTAAGTACTTCCAATAGAAGCATGTTAGTTATACATGGCAGAGTATCATGTTGAAACACACAAAGCACACACAGGGAGTCTATCTCTGTTCCAACAGCAAGTAAGTACATATAAGGGTTTTATCAAAGTTCAACATTACTTGTATATAACAGTCAAACAACCAAAATAGAACCAATACCAAAAAAGTGTCTGCATACACCCAAAAGCCTGTAGGTAAGTACCCACGTGTGCCTAAACCTCTAGCTCTCACCACTATTCAGGAGGGTGTGTAACTCAAGCCAAGGAAATGTGAAACCTGCCTACTTCTGTAATGATACCACCCCAGCTATTGGAGTTAACATTGTAGCAACCAGAATTAAACCAGGGAGAAAGGGGCAAGTCCTGGTACCATAAGCCATGGTTCCCATAATTTTGGGAAAAAAATGAGTGCCCCTGTATTGATATAGATCTGTTTTTCAATTATGTAGGGTATTATTCACTTTGTATGCACCACTTCATAGCTATCAGTTTGAGGGCAATAAACCGCACATATTATAGGAATTCTAGTCTCTGGAGGGAAGCTCTTCTCGTCAATATCCCCAAGTAAGCATAGCATTTCAAGTTGAACATGAAAAAATAATTCTTCTATATTTTGATATGGCTATACATTTAAGTCCAAGTAAAACCTTAGCCCCCATTCACGAACATTTTTCTGCTAGTTTTCCTCTGTGATTATGCAGAACCCTAATCTTTCTAACTGTATTTGTTCACACCTGTTCACACTTGTGTGCAGTATGCCCTATGCTCAAAAAACTTTGAGCTTTTTTATTTCTTGAGCATATTTTAGGTGTTTTTTTTATTTCTTGCCCAGCCCAGGAAACAAAACAATACAAAAACACCTGTTACACTTCTGAAAAAAAAGTTTCAAAATAGGAATACATTTTGCTTCTGTGTAAGTGAGGCCTAGTTTAAATTGAAGTGGTTGTAAACCCTTACGTACACCCAGTAAATTGACTGGCCTCAGGTGATACACAGAGATGAAACAAACCCTGCTACTTGGGTTATACCTGTCTATCTGACGTCTTCTCTACATCTGTTGAAAGTGCTGATTTTACACAGGTTTTCTGTCTCTGAAGAGCTGGGGGCAGAGTGCTAAATTACACATTGCAGTAAGCAGAGCTCCAAGAGCTGATTGGCGGAAAGGGGCACAATTCTCCCCCCTCCACACAGCACAGAAACAGAGCTGAGTCTGTCAATCACAGGCTGTGCCCTCCCAGTCACTATTTCTCTCTTGGTGTCTGGAAAAATTGTCAGAAGTGACGCATGCAGATAGCAGAAGAGCGAGGCAGTGGAAAGAAATAAAACACTTAGTGCTCTGGATTGAGATCGGTACACGCTATAGAGGGATATCCTTTGTTCGTATTTTATGTCCGGTGTTTACAATCACTTTAACTACATTCCAGATTCATATTTGAACATTATGACAAAAGTCCACCCATCCCTTTGCAGACTTTAGTTCCACTTAAAGATTTCAGGGTTGTTTTTTTTTTTTTTGTTTTTTTTCTTCAGTGTTTATGAATATGCATCATAACATGTGTATGGATGAAACTCAACCTAACATTCATATTCCAAACTTTTTCTTGTTCTTGAATTGACACGCATTTGCTAAGTAACAGCTAAAATATTTCCTAAGGTATTTTTTTTTGTCTACAAACTAGTATGCTTGTTCTTTCTCATTGCTCATTAATACCTCCTTTTAAAAATGTTGTATTTTTGTTATTCTAGGGGTATTCCCGCTATGGTTGACTTTGCTGCCATGAGAGATGCTGTGAAAAAAATGAATAGAGATCCTGCATTAATCAACCCAGTTTGTGCCACAGACCTCATTGCAGACCATTCTTTACAGCTGGATTTTACTAAATGGTATTGCACATTTCTGTGTAAATATTCTATGTGTATGTTAATTACATTTATGAGGTTTTTTTTTTTCCAAGATATTGAAATCATTCTAGGGGCTCTTCTTGATTAGCTGTTCATCAAATATTTAATAAAGGGCTGTTGATTGAAAACCTCTGACATTTATATTGTTATCAATATTTCTTTTTGACACCCTAAAAATAAAAATTAACTCTGAATATGCAGGAAGATTCACAGGATGCAAGCTCTGTTTTAAAGTATCTCTTCTCCCAAAATGTACTATTACATTCTGTTTTATACAGAAGGTAAGAAAGGGGTGGTGTTAGATGTTGTTAAAGTATTAAAATCACCTGTTTGATTTGTATCTATACTAGCACATTATGTTCTTAGCTTCCAGGGGGAATTTTTTTTTCCATGTGTCAATTCTGCCTAACAGTTGTGAAACTTAGTGTTATTAAACCCACAACCGTAAAATCAGTCTGTATATGCAGTAAAGCATGCTTGTGCTACTCCCTGTGGAACCTAAGGGGTTAATCTTTTAAAATGGCTGCTTGATCCTATCTTCTCTGATCATTCCCTTCTTCAACCGTCCCCAATCCATCTGCTGATAGTACAGAGCCATAGGAGGCACTCTGCACATGTATTGCTGGAGTTTTTGTTTTGTTTTTTTTTCTTTGGGAGGGTGCATGTGATCAGCACAAGGCCAATCAGCACTGTCCAGACAGGGAGAGAGGGGTAGAGTGAGAACTTCTTGGGAAAACGTTTTGTGTAAAATGAAGGACACGTAGATATTGCAACAGTGAAAATCCATGTCAATATGGTACTGATATTGTGTTTTATGTTCTGAAAAGCAGGTCTAGAGCTGTTTCTAGTCTTAGTCTTTAGGATTCTTCTTCTCTCACAATAGTACAATTCTGTTATTGAAAATAGGTTTTAGTGCAGCTCCAATAACTATCCATTTAAATTTGTTCAGACTATCCTGCAGTACAGAAAATTGGTTGTTTGCTTTAGGTAAATGTAAGTATTCTGATAAGGCTATCCTAATGATGGAGCTGAGGCTGAGACTTTAAAATTGCATACTGTTTTAATCCTCTATAAATTCTTTCTTTATTCCAGTGTGGCACAGAATGCCCCAAGTGTAGCTTCTGCGGATTCACACAGACCCACATCCAAGCTTTCTCCAGCCAAATCGTCAGTTTCTAAATCTCATTGTAGAGGACAGAGTGGATGCAGGGCAGCCTGTAATGTTGGAGCAACGAACAGGAGCTCTCAGGAGCAGATTGAAAACACACCAATGCTATGTCCTTTTCATTTACAACCCATTCCCGAGTAAGTCTGAATGGCTTTGTGCATATGTCCTAATTTAAACTTGTTTCCAGAAAGCATAATCGTTATGTTAACACTTTTTTCCTTGGTGCTGTCATAGGCCTGAAGCTGCACTGAAAAGTCTTGAGATTGAATTTAACAGGAATAAAGAGAGACTTCAGTTTTTAAAGGTATAATAAACGATTTACTGGAAGCTGTTTAGTTGGGCAATAAATGGTATCGCCCTAAATTCAAACGTCTACATTTTTATACTCCATTAAAATATCTTTTACAGTATCCAGATTTTATGGCACATCATGAAGAATATAGCCTTCAGCAATGATAACCAGTGACCTAGAACAAGCTTGTGTATTCTGCCATAAATATACAAATAGTTGTCTGTAGCAGTGAGATTACGGATTTGCAGTTTGCACTTTCTGTACCAAGTCAGCCTTAACAATACTCATATTGTTGTTTTGACATGTTCCATTTAAAGCTGTATTAAACAAAAGGTAAAACTGTCTAGCTTTATTTATTAGTAACTTTCTTTTACTGCATATAATGCATTCTGCTAAATTATTATAAACAAAAGAGACAGGCAGTGTGAACAAGTTGCATCAAATGTGGTTCTAGAGAAGGGAGATGGTACTATGTGTGACGTGTGACCAGATTGTCAGCCCCATGTCTTCCCTATAGCGTTGTGAAGCAGAATTCCTAAAATGTTTAAAAAGCTGTGATCCCAGTGAATGACCCACTGGAGATAAGATGATGACTCTTGCACAGACAAACCTAAGTAACCTGTGCAGAAGGGTTTAGAGCAGGGGTGTCAAACTGCGGCCCTCCAGCTGTTGTGTAACCATGAGTCCCATGAGGCATTGCAAGGCTGACAGTTAAAAACATGACTCCCAAAGTCAGAGGCATGATGGGACTTGGTTTGGGACCTATGGTTTAGAGGGTCACTCTCTGCTCTCTATCAGTATTGGGAAAACCGTCAAAATTAAGTTATAAATCATAGGCCTTTCGCTGTAGGGGGTGACATGACAAATGTTTTATTGCTGCTCTTTCATATTACTAGTTAAGGCATAACTTGTTTTAGGTTTGAGGGGATATTTCCCTGGTAAGGATTTTATTGCTGCCTGGGTGCCCATTAGAGATTTGCACTCTCTAATTGCCTTGATAACTAATGTCATCCAGAATGAAAATTGGGGTATATTCAAAATGTTGGGTTGCCACCAAAACGAGGATGGAGGGGAAAACTTCCACTGGTGACACTTGTACACATAACTGTCCTTTCACTTCCTGTTGAGTCAACAGGACAGGGGAGTGAAGGGGAATCTCCCCAATGAGACACAAATGGCCAAAATAAAACTGTCAGGGGTTTTCTCTCCCCCAATGTATCCAAAATGAAAAGCAAGTTTTTGGCTTTAGATATACTTAAAGCAAGCCTGTTCTTTTCTTCTCACACATACCTACAGCATATACTTAACTTTCCTCTACTGTCCCAACTCTCTGTCCAGTGTCAGGCGACCAAGAATATGTTGGTTGAATATATGGGTGTGGACGAACATGTGATAGTGCTGGGCCAGTCATTGCTGACACGTGTCAGTCTATACCCTTGTGCAAGGCAAATAGCACCCATTGGCTGAACAGAAAATTGGGAGGATGGGGAAGAGTATATCCTACTGGAAGTGGGGGCTACATTAAAATAAAATTGTTTCTTTGCCCTGCGTGATTAAAGTACAGGTTCACTTTAGAAAAATTTGGTATTTTGACTATTTGCTTTAATATTTTTATATGCTGTATTGGTTTAACATAATGTGTGTCTGTTTTGCTTTATTTGTTCAGTGGTGTTCAAAGGCCTTTCAGAATGTGACTGTGATTCCTCCAGAAACTGGAACTGTGCACCAAGTGAATCTGGAGTACCTATCCCGAGTTGTGATGGATCAGAAAGATCTCTTATATCCAGACACTATACTTGGTACTGACTCTCACACTACTATGGTGAATGGTCTTGGAATTTTGGCTTTGGGTAAGAATTTTTTTTTTTTTGTTTTTTGTGCTACTCCAAGACACCACTGATTTGGTCTTTACTGATTTGTATGAGGTATGCAATACCCATCTATCTTAATTGTACAGAACAGAAGCAGAATTTTCATAGCCGTAGGGTTATAGATGTGTACCTTCAGGTGATTGCACACTCGCACAGCTTTTAGAGGACAAGCTCAAGGAATGGCAAATTAAATCATCTCTTCTCCAGCTTGTTCTTGGCACATGTTCACACAGCAGAGCCTGACTGACCTATACTCACTGGCCACTTATTGGGTACACCTTGCACTTAATACTAAGAAATATCCTCCACGCCATTACACCACCAGCTGCAAGGCAGGATGGATTCATGCTTTCATGTTTACTCCAAATTCTGACCCTACATCTGAATGTCGCAGCAACCGGTCTGCACATTTCTTCTCTGACCTTAACAAGGCATTTTCGTGCACACAACTGCTGCTCACTGGATATTTTCTCTTTTTCAGACCATTCTCTAAACTCTAGAGATGCTTGTGTGTGAAAATCCCAGTAGATCAGTAGTTTGTGAAATAGAACAGCCCATCTGGCACCAACAGCCATGCCATGTTCAAAGTCACTTATATCCCCTTTCTTCCCCATTCTGATTCTTGGTTTGAACTACAGCAAGTCGTCTTCACCTCGTCTACATGCCTAAATGCATTGAGTTGCTGCATTTGTGATTGGCAGATTAGCAATTTGTGTTACCAAGCAATTGAACAGGTGTACCTAATAAAGTGGATTGCATGAGGCTAATATCAAAACCGGTTAAAATACTTGCATTCAAAAACATTTAGGGCTTGTTTTCACCCTGTGCTGAAACCTGCATTTTTTTTTTTTTCTGCACTTGAAGGTGAGTCACTACAAACTCCCCTAGAAGACAGTTGTTTCTATGTTCCCCATTCACACCAGAAACCATCACCCGAAGTTGTTGGTCAAATGTCATTTTATTAAAGTAAAACAAAAATTACAATGCAAAGCACCACCAATACACATCTGATATTCAGTTGTATGTTGTTGTGTTTTTTGTTTTGTAATACATTTTTAAATGTAAGTTGTGCTTTTATGAATGCCTGGAATTCAGCTTTAAATCAAATGTTTTTTGTTCTTAATTTAACTGGCCTGGTGAATGTGGTTGATTCCCTACCAATAGGTAACAGTACAGTGTGTACTAGCATTACAGTGGGCTTTCATGTTTAGGCCTCATGCAGACTCTTCGCAGGTTCTGTGTGCTGAGGTGTGACATCTCTGGCCCTTTCTGGTGTCTAGGGAGCTGTGTGTGCCACATACAGCTGTCAATACAAATATCTGTACACTACCTTGCGCATGGTGCTTCTTCCTAAATGTGAAATTGCCACATTTTGGGGAGAAGTATCGTACATGCTTGCTCGAAAAAATTTACTGCAGGAACCATTTGCATTTACCCCGAGCATGGTCATGTACATATGTGTGCTGTAAGTGCTGCTCCTTAGACATCAGGAATTTTAACCACAGTAAGCAACTTTGATTCATATAAAAATTTTAGTGCTTTCAGGCAGACGGATTGCCTGATATAAGCTAGGTTTGTTAGCAATATTCCTGATTCATCAGTGGGATTGTGCTGATACAGCCACTATATAAGTGATCCAGACCTTACATTAAAGCAGAACCACACTGCATCTGAGCACCACAAACCAGAAACGCTATTTAGTTAATATTCAATGCACACTCCACCACCTATTCATTTCTCAATGCTGTATTTTTCTGACAAATCAATTGAAAAACCTTTCCTAATGGCCATCTTTAGTAAGGGTAGATGATTAATGTAGGATTTCATCGAATGCATCTGTCCTTTTGTGCAGGCAGAAGGGTGTGCTTAGCTGAGAAAATACCTCCTTGGATGTGTGATATCATTTTGCCTAGGCCCGGAAACCAGGAAATGACTAAAGAAATGTGAAAAAATAAGTTAAAATTTGCACTAAAATGTTGATTGAGAGAGTGAAGTTCCGCTTTAAGCACATTAGCATTTGTGTAAAGTTACTAGGCCAAGCTTAAATGTGTAAGAGACACTGACTGAGAGAGAATGGAACAGGCTGGTTGTCAGTCAGGCACTTCATAAATGTCATTTACACGTTCTATAGAGGTTTGCATTTAAATTTTGCATTTGGTTGCTTTTCAGTACACCAATATATTTAAAGTGTTTCTATGCCCAAAACCTTACTGTTTGTTTTTTATTTTTGTTTTGGATAGAATGGGAAAAGTTGAGAACCCCTCACCAGGGTTTACTGCTATTCAGGGATTAATTTAGAGAGATTTCTCTCACTTCTTGTTTTGGGGACTGCGTTTTACCAGACAGGAAGTGAGGGAAAAATCTGCAACTGGAGAACACTGACTGGTCCCCAGCAGTCCCCTATTTAATTTACTAAAAGAATGTTTAGTTTTGTCTGTGTTACTGTTGGAGAGATTCCTTCACTTCCTGTTTGGTAAAAACGTTGTTCCCCTTGACAGGAAAGGGAGGGTAAATTTCTCTAGCAGGGCCATGGACAGCAGTGAAACCTGACAGAAATTCTAATCCTTTTCCACACTTTCCTCAGTTAAAAATAAACTAAATATATTCAACGTTATGGCTATAGATGCACTTTAACATATTTATCTTTCAGGCATGGGTGGAATAGAGTCTGAAGCTGCTATGTTGGGGATACCCGTTACATTAACCTTGCCTGAAGTTGTTGGATGTGAGCTGACTGGCTCAATCAGTCCATTTGCTACTTCTATAGATGTTGTTCTAAGCATCACCAAGGTGAGAGATGTTGAATACTGTGTGTACTCTGTTTCCTTTTTTAGCAAGCAGAATAACTTCTTGCAACTACTGATTTAATACCTTTATCCTGAATCGCATCACAAGATATTTCACAATGTCATTAACGGTTAAAGTGATATTAAAGGCAATAATAAAAAAACAAACAAATAGGTTGTACTTACCTGCTCTGTGCAGTGGTTTTGCACAGAGCAACCCCAATCCTCCTCAGGTCCTGCACTGGTGCTCCTGGCCCCTCTTCCCTGGTGAGTGCACTCAGAACTAGTGTCTTGCTATGGGGGCACCCAAGCAGGCTCCATCCCGAGCTGCTGCTCTGCATGTCCATTCACACACGGTCACAGCATGGCCCTTCCGCCTCTGTCCTCATTAGTTCACTGGCTGTGATTGACAAACAATGAGGAGGGGGAGAGTCCTCGAGGCTCTTGTGCTCATCGCTGTATCGTGATAGGGCTCAGTAAGTATTGGGGGAGCTAAGGCTTCATGCATGAAGGTAAAAAACCTTGAGCATTTACAACCACTTTAAAGTCCAATTCCAGCTGAAATGTTTTTATTACATGGGTTAGGTTAAACCATCTGTCAGTTCTGTACTGGGGAATTTTCCTTTCACTACCTAGCAGGAATTGGAACATAGACTAAAAGACCCAGAGTGAGGAATAGTTGTAATTTCTAGCAATAATTTTATTGCTGTTCTGGTGACAACCACACTCCTCAATGTACTGTATGGGCATCTCAGGTACAGAAAGTGAACAAAATTATTTGTAATGAGGTCACATGCAGGTTCTAATAAAATTAGGATGTCCTTGTACGTGGCTCTCCCTAGGTAGGATTAGACCCGTTTTATGTCTGCTTTTTATGATCATCTAGCTTATCTTTCCATACAGCATCTACGAAAAGCAGAGATATCTGGGAGATTTGTAGAATTCTTTGGAGATGGTGTCTCTATTCTTTCGGTAGCTGACCGCACCACAATCGCCAACATGAGTCCAGAGTATGGGGCCACAGTGGCCTTTTTTCCAGTGGACCAAGTGACCCTTAGTCATCTACAGCAGACCGGTAAGAAATCTGCATCTGCTAGACAGTTGTTTTAGCATAAAATGTACCGTATTTTTCGCTCCATAAGACGCACCTGACCATAAGACGCACCTAGGTTTTAGAGGCGAAAAACAGGAAAAAAAAAATTCTGAACCAATGGACTGCAGACACAGTACAGGAGATGACCAGAGACTGTGGACACAGTACAGGAGATGACCAGAGACTGTGGACACAGTACAGGAGATGACCAGAGACTGTGGACACAGTACAGGAGATGACCAGAGACTGTGGACACAGTACAGGAGATGACCAGAGACTGTGGACACAGTACAGGAGATGACCAGAGACTGTGGACACAGTACAGGAGATGACCAGAGACTGTGGACACAGTACAGGGGATGGCCAGAGACTGCGGACATAGTACAGGAGATGGCCAGAGACTGCGGACACGGTACAGGAGATGACCAGAGACTGCGGACACAGTACAGGATATGGCCAGAGACTGCGGACATACTACAGGATATGACCAGAGACTGCGGACACAGTACAGGATATGACCAGAGACTGCGGACATAGTACAGGAGATGGCCAGAGACTGCGGACATACTACAGGAGATGACCAGAGACTGCGGACACAGTACAGGAGATGGCCAGAGACTGCGGACACAGTACAGGAGATGGCCAGAGACTGCGGACACAGTACAGGAGATGGCCAGAGACTGCGGACACAGTACAGGAGATGACCAGAGACTGCGGACGCAGTACAGGAGATGACCAGAGACTGCGGACGCAGTACAGGGGATGACCAGAGACTGCGGACGCAGTACAGGGGATGATCAGAGACTGCGGACGCAGTACAGGGGATGACCAGAGACTGCGGACGCAGTACAGGGGATGACCAGAGACTGCGGACGCAGTACAGGGGATGACCAGAGACTGCGGACGCAGTACAGGGGATGACCAGAGACTGCGGACGCAGTACAGGGGATGACCAGAGACTGCGGACGCAGTACAGGGGATGACCAGAGACTGCGGACGCAGTACAGGGGATGACCAGAGACTGCGGACGCAGTACAGGGGATGACCAGAGACTGCGGACGCAGTACAGGGGATGACCAGAGACTGCGGACGCAGTACAGGGGATGACCAGAGACTGCGGACGCAGTACAGGGGATGACCAGAGACTGCGGACGCAGTACAGGGGATGACCAGAGACTGCGGACGCAGTACAGGGGATGACCAGAGACTGCGGACGCAGTACAGGGGATGACCAGAGACTGCGGACGCAGTACAGGGGATGACCAGAGACTGCGGACGCAGTACAGGGGATGACCAGAGACTGCGGACGCAGTACAGGGGATGACCAGAGACTGCGGACGCAGTACAGGGGATGACCAGAGACTGCGGACGCAGTACAGGGGATGACCAGAGACTGCGGACGCAGTACAGGGGATGACCAGAGACTGCGGACGCAGTACAGGGGATGACCAGAGACTGCGGACGCAGTACAGGGGATGACCAGAGACTGCGGACGCAGTACAGGGGATGACCAGAGACTGCGGACGCAGTACAGGGGATGACCAGAGACTGCGGACGCAGTACAGGAGATGACCAGAGACTGCGGACATAGTACAGGGAAAATACCAGGGACACAGTACAGATGACCAGAGACTGCAGACAGTAAAGGGGATGACCAGAGACTGCTGACCTTTGGGGAGGGAGGGGGAGCGGGTACCTGAATTTGACAGGTACCCGCTCCCACTTCCGCGGCGTTGTCCTTCTCTCTTCTTCTTTTGGTGAGGTAATCCCTAAGGCTTAATCCCTTCTAAAGAGATGCAGATATTGCAAATTTTCTCATCAGAACACTGAGTGTACCAGCTGATTAAAAGGAATGTTATTTCCATTCAGAATCTGAAAAAAGTAGAGTTACTCTTTCAAGCCGAGCTTCTGGCAGATATAAAAATGAACTGAATACAGGGATGCAAGTTTTATATTGTTCGACGCCTGGGATATACAGTTTCAGGTGTTGGGCAGCCTCTTTAGCCTGGGTTCACAGATATGTGTACTGAAATTGCAATGTCATTCTGGTTTCTATGTGATTTCGGTACCCTGCTCTCATTGACTTCAGTGCAAAAAAAAAACGCCTCCCATTCACTTCAGGCATCGTTCACATATAGGCATTTTGAATCGTGGGCAGAATCTCTGAGATTCTGCCTGCGAATTCAAAATGAATTTATTAAAATGTGCAATTGCTCATCAGTGTGTTCAGGTGCCATTTATTTCAGTGGCACCTGAAAATTGCGGGGCTCTTCTGCCAAGACTGTTGTTTTTGGTTTTTTTTTTCGTTTAACTTTGTGCTGCAATTGCACAAACAAAATCACGCGATGTGTGTCACTCAAAAGAAGTTCCACAACATCTTTTGGGCAGCACGCCTCGTGAAAAAATTGCCTGACAATTGCAGTAGAATCACCCCACATTTTTCATGTGCCATTTGAAATGAATAGCACCTGAACACGGTGATGTGTGATTTCACAACCGAGCGATTTTGAAATCACAGACAGAATCAGGGCAATTCTGCCCCCGATTTAAAACGCCTATGTGTGACTACAGCCTTTAATGCAAAAACGCCTCTTATTGATTTCAATGCGAAAACGCCCTTTATTAACTTCAATGCAAATACTCCTGTCAATAGCAATCCTATGTAAACACTTACCTCCGCATGCCAATGTACTCTATCACTTGCAAGTCTAGAATACACCGCTACAAACTTGCACAGGATCCTTTTCGTAATGGCATTCAAAACCCAATGTGTGTGGATCACATCTGTGTGAACCACCTTGATAGGAACACATAATATCTAGCCTGTCATGCAAATCTGTGCATTTTGAAAAGTGTGAACTAGGGTATGGCTCCATTCACACCTGGGTGTTTTGGGATACCTGCAGAATCACTTCGATTCTATCTGTGATCACAAAATGCAGGTTCAGGTGCCATTGTTTTCAATGGCACCTAAAACTTGGTGGCTCCTGCTCATTTTTGGCTGACAAGACGATCACAGCAAAACTGCACTGTGTTTTGGGTGCCACTGAAAATGACACCTTAACCTGCATTTTGAGATTGGAGGCAGAATCGCACCCATTGTGCTGCAATCCCAAAATACTCAGGAGTGAACGGGGCCTAATGGAGCGGACACCAGAGCTTGATTTTGCTGCTCAACAGGCGCCAATACTGAGCACCCAAGTGCTTCCATGTGCAACGACAACCTGAAGGACTAAAGGTGAGTTTTTTGTTTGTTTGTGTTTTTCCCCTCATTGGGGCCGGCACCAACTTTACTCGCTCAGCAGATACGCTTTTGCTGAGCATTAAAAGAGCCGTAACTCCCCTTTCCTGACTAGCACCCAATTGGTGCTCATTACTGCACGGTCTCTCCCCTCCCTGCTAGTTCCCTGGTGCAGTGATGGAGACAGACAGGAAGATGAGTAGAAGATGAACAGTTCAATGTTAACAATATTAAACGTTTTAAGTTGTCATAAAGCCCTTTTTGTTTTTAAAAGTCCTAGACATTCCTAAAAGCACCTCAGATTTAACCACTTCAATACCGGGCACTTTTTACCCCCCTCCTGCCCAGGCCAATTTTCAGCTTTCAGCGCTGTCACACTTTGGGTACAGTGTTGCATGACTGCAAAATTGTCATTCAAACAAAATTTTTATCATTTTGTTCACACAACTAGAGCTTTCTTTTGGTGGTATTTAATCACCACTGGGTTTTTTTATTTTTTGCTAAATTGAAAAAATGACAAATTTTGAAAAGATAAACAAGTTTTTCTTTGTTTCTGTTATAAAATTTTGCAAATAAATGTTCTTCATAAATTTAGGCCAAAATGTATACTGCTACATTTCTTTGGTGAAAGTAACCCAAATCGGTGTATATTTAGTCTGTAGGAAAGTTATAGTCCACACACTATGGTATATATCTGAAAATTGATTAATCCTGATGACCTATCATTTCATGAGGCTCAAAAATGTCAGGACAGTACAGATATCCCCCAAATTACCCCTTTTTGGAAAGTAGGCAGGTCTGAAGTATTTAGTAAGAAGCATGGCAAGGTTTTGGGTTTTTTTTTTTTTTTTTTTTTTTTTTTAGTAATTTTGTCTTTTTTTTTTTTTAAAATGAAATTTCAGCATTTATTAAAAATCCGGCCCCAGTGCAGTACAGCATCATCCAATAACTGGTGTGGTGGTGATCTTGGACACTGACTGGTGACCATACAGGGAAAAAAAATGTTTTTTTACTGTTTTAAAAAAAAAAAAAAACAAAAGAAAATCGCCACACTGACCAGAGTAATGTAATGTTACCAGTATTGTGATCAGTATTTTTTTTTACACACCATGATTGCATATCGCAGTGAAATTGCTATACGCTAGCATTTTTACATATAGTTACATAGTTAGTCTGGCTAAAAAAAGACAAAAGTCCATCCAGTTTAACCATTGAAGAAAAAAAAGAAAAAAAAAAAAAGTTATAATCCTATACCCACAGTTGATCCAGAGGAAGGCAAAAAAACCAGCAAAGCATGATCCAATTTGCTCCTGCAGGGAAAAAAATTCCTTCCTGATCCCCCGAGAGGCAATCAGATATACCGTGGATCAACTTTACCTAGAAATGTTATCCAATTATATTCTGTGTATCTAAGAGAGAATCCAGGCCTTTTTTTTTTTTTTTTTTTAGCAATCCACTGAGCTGGCCAGAACCAACTCTTGAGGGAGTCTATTCCACATTTTCACAGCTCTCACTGTGAAGAAACCTTTCCTTGTTTTGGAGATTAAATTTTCTTTTCCTCCAGACGTAAAGAGTGCCCCCTTGTCCTCTGTGATGGCCTCAGGATGGCTGTACACCGAGTTCACTATATGAACCACTGATGTATTTATACATGTTGATCATATCCCCCCTTAATCTCCTCTTCTCAAGAGAGAATAAATTCAGTTCCTCTAATCTCTCCTCCTAGCTGAGCTCCTCCATGCCTCTTATCAGTTTGGTTGCCCTTCTCTGTACCCTCTCAAGTTCCCTAATGTTCTTTTTGTGAATTGGTGCCCAAAACTGAACTGCATATTCTAGATTAGGTATTACCAATGATTTGTACAGGGGAAATCTGATATCTCTCTCTGGAGTCTATACCTCTTTTAATACAAGAGAGGATTTTGCTCGCTTTAGAAACTGCAGCTTGGCATTGCATGCCATTATTAAGCTTGTGATCTACCAGAACTCCCAGATCCTTCTCCACCAATGATGCCCCTAGTATGTATGATGCATGCATATTCTTAGCCCCAAGTGCATAACCTTACATTTATCAACATTAAACCTCATTTGCCACATAGTTGCCCAATTAAACAGTGCATTGAGGTCGGCTTGTAAGTTGGAGACATCCTGTAAGGACGATATTCCACTGCACAGCTTGGTGTCATCTGCAAAGACTGAAATGGGATTTTTAATCCCAGACCCTATATCGTTTATAAATATATCAAAAAGTAAGGGTCCCAACACTGAACCTTGGGGTACACCACTGACAACCCTAGACCATTCAGAGTATTAATCATTAACCACTACTCTTTGAATACAATCTTTTAGCCAGTTTTCTATCCATTTACATACAGATTTTTCCAAGCCTGTAGATTTTATCTTGCACATTAGCCGTGTGTGAGGAACTAAGTCAAACGCTTTTGCAAAATCCAAGTATAGCACATCCACCGTCACTCCTCTGTCCAAGGTTTTGCTCACCTCATAAAAAGAAATCAGATTTGTTTGACAACTTCTGTCTTTCATGAATCAATGCTGTTGCTTAAAATATTTTTTTCCAGCAAGAACTCATCTATGTGGTCTTTAATTAAACTCTCCAGTATTTTCCCAACTATAGAAGTTAATCAGATCTATAATTACTTGGTAAAGATTTTGTCCCCCCTTTTTAAATATAGGCACCTCATTGGCCTTACGCCAATCCAAAGATGGTATGCCAGTCATTAAAGAGTCCCTAAAAATTAGAAACAATGGCTTTGAAATGACAGAGCTAAATTCTTTAAGGACCCGTGGGTGTATGCCATCTGGTCCAGGTGCTTTATTCTGTCTAAATATTTTTGGATCATATCAGTTGTGAGCCAATGTGGATCATCTGGAGCTGTGTCAATACCATGCCCATTATGGACAAGATCTCCCCCATGCTCCTTTTGTATACACAGAGCTGAAGAAGGTATTTAATTTACCTTCTCTTTGTCCCCAGTCACCCACTCTAGATTTTGTAAAGGGCCTACATGCTCGGACCGGACCTTTTTTTACTATTAATATATTTGAAGAATTTTTGGGGGTTTGTCCTGCTATCTTTTGCAATCTATCGTTTTCAATTTTTGTGGTCTTTATTTCCTTTTTTGCATAGTCTGTTATATTTTTTGTAATGTTTAAATGATGATAGCATTCCTTCATTTTATATTTAATAAAAGCTCTTTTCTTATTATCAATAGCTTTTTTTTTTTAACTTTGGCCGTAAGCCACATAGGTTTGATTTTTAGCTTTTTAAACTTGTCCATGAGAACATATTTTGCAGTGTGTTCACATACAGTCTTTTTAAAGAACTCCCATTTCTGTGTTGTGTTCATCGATGCCAATATTCCCTCCCAGTCTAAGTGAGCTCTCACCCTTGGAAAATTGGCTCTCTTAAAGTTGAACGTTTTTTATTTTTCCCGTTTGTGCTTGATGTTTACAGCTAACCATAAATGAAATCATGTTATGGTCACTACTACCCAGATGTACTTTTATATGGACATTCATAATAAGCTCTGCATGGTTTGAGATTACCAGGTCCAGCAGAGCATCATTTCTAGTTGGGGCCTCTATGAACTGTACCATAAAATTGTCCTGTAGTAGGTCTAAAAAGTTTTGCCCTTTAACTGTTCCTGCAGTACCATTACTCCAGTCAGTTTTTGGGTAGTTAAAATCCCCCATTATTATCACTGTCCCTGCCCTTGCACCCCTTTTGATCTGTGCAAGGAGTCTCCATCTCCTCATTAACACTGGGAGGCCTATAACAAACTCCATTGATTACCTTTGTAGTATGCACCCCTATGTGCAGTTCCACCCATAGTGCACATTAATAGCTGCCCAATAATTTTGCATACATAGGTATTCTCCTAAGAAAGCCAAAACCTCTTTTTTACCTTCTTAAATATTCAGGTTTGAGGTTTAATATTTTGGATTGACCGAGAGCACTGTAGTTGTTCAGTAATGAAATTATCCTCAAAAATACAACTTGCTTAGTTGTGCACACAGTGTAGTGCTCACTTTATATATTTATATTATTTCTGTTTCTGAATTGTCCAATCAGAAGCCTCTAGATGGGGAGTAAAAAAAAATTTAATTGTAACAGTTAAAATGTTTTCAACCTCTTGTCTATGCTGCACGTTGTCTACACATTACATGTTCTTTGGCACGTGTATATTGTTTAGCTATTTACCTGGATTTGAGCTTTAAAGTGTACAGCCCAAAAAAATTCCCAATTATTTTTGTCTACACAGGTGTTGATGCTCAAAAATTAAAAACATGTGAAGCCTACTTGAGAGCAGTCCAATTGTTTAGAGATGAGAAGTGTGTGGGAAGACCTGAGTATTCCAAGGTAATACAAAACTAACATGATCTGTGGCAGCCCTTTTTTTGTTTGTTTTGTTTAATACTCAGCTAGGCAAAGATATATTTGTGGTAGTGTGAACAGTGAATTTACATCTTAAAGAACCCTGCCCCACTGAGATTGTTGCAACAAACAATATAGAGTGCCTTGAAAAAGTATTCATACCCCTTGAAATTTTCCACATTTTGTCATGTTACAACCAAATTCGTAAATGTATTTTATTGGGATTTTATGTGATAGATCAATACAAAGTGGCATATAGTTGTGAAGTGGAAGGAAAATGATTAGTGTTTTTCAAAATTTTTTATAAATATCTGAAAAGCGTGGCGTGTATTTGTATTGAGCCCAGTGTACTCTGATGCCCCTAACTAAAATCTAATGGATCCAATTGCCTTCAGAAGTCACTTAATTAGTAAGTGTCCATCTGTGTGTAATATAATCTCTATATAAATACAGCTGTTCTGTGAAGCCCTCAGAGGTTAGTTAGAACATTAGTGAACAAACAACATCATGAAGGCCAAGGAACACACCAGACCAGTCAGAGATAAAGTTGTGGAGAAGGTTATAAAAAGAAAAAAACAAATATCCCAAGCTTTGAACATCTCACAGAGTACTGTTCAAGTCATCATCCGAAAATGGAAAGAGTATGGCACAACTACAAACCTACTAAGACATGGCCGTCCACCTAAACTGACAGGCCGGGCAAGGAGAGCATTAATCAGAGAAGCAGCCAACAGGCCCATGGTAACTCTGGAGGAACTGCAGAGATCCACAGTTCAGGTGGGAGAATCTGTCCACAGGACAACTATTAGCCATGCACTCCACAAATATGGCCTTTTATGGAAGAGTGGCAAGAAGAAAGCCATTGTTGAAAGAATGCCGTAAGAATTCCCGTTTGCAGTCTGCGAGAAGCCATGTGGGGGACACAGCAGACATGTGGAAGAAGGTGCTCTGCCAGATGAGACCAAAATGTAACTTTTTGGCGTAAAAGCAAAATGCTATTTGTGGTGGAAAACTAGCACTGCACATCACCCTGAACACACCATCCCCACTGAAATATGGTGGTGGCAGAATCATTTTGTGGGGATGCTTTTCTTCAGCAGGGACAGTGAATCTGGTCAGAATTGAAGGAAAGATGGATGGAGCCAAATACAGGGCAATCTTAGAAGAAAACCTGTTAGCATCTGCAGAAGACTTGAGACTGGAGCAGAGGTTCACCTTCCAGCAGAACAGCAACCCTAAACATACAGCCAGAGCTACAATGGAATGGTTTAGATCAGTGGTCTCCAAACTATGTCCCAGGAGCCAGATGTGGCCCACTGCTTGCCCTTGTGGCACTTTTTCTCCCACTGATACACGACACTATTCCTCCCACTGACACCAACAAGGGGGTGTAATTCCTGCTACTGACATCAACAGTCACTATTACTCTCACTGAAACAAACCATGGGGCACTATTCCTTCCACTGACAACAACAACGGGGCACTGTTCCCACTGACACAAATGATGGGGCACTATTCCTTCCGCTGACGCTAATGATGGGGCACTATTCCTCCCGCTGACGCTAATGATGGGGCACTATTCCTCCCGCTGACACTAATGATGGGGCACTATTCCTCCCGCTGACGCTAATGATGGGGCACTATTCCTCCCGCTGACACTAATGATGGGGCACTATTCCTCCCGCTGACGCTAATGATGGGGCACTATTCCTCCCGCTGACACCAATGATGGGGCACTATTTATCCAACCTACACCAAGAATAGGGTGCCATTTCCCCCCCCCCCCCTTCCAATGACAAAGATGCATGGTTTACTCCCAGTGACACAGGACGATTTCTACTCCCAATGGCCATAGTCCGACCCCCCCTTAAAATCTGAAAGCCAGTAAACTGGCCCTTTGTTTAGAAATAGTTTGGAGACCCCTGGTTTAGATCAAAGCATATTCATGTGTTAGAATGGCCCAGTCAAATTCCAGACCTAAATCCAATTGAGAATCTGTAGCAAGACTTGAAAATTGCTGTTCACTGATGCTTTCCATCCAGTTTGACAGAGCTTGAGCTATTTTGCAAAGAAGAATGGGCAAACATTTCGCTCTCTAGATATGCAAGGCTGGTAGAGACATACCCAAAAAGACTGTAATTGCAGGGTAAGGTGGTTCTACAAAGTAATGACTCCGGGGGGCTGAATACAAATGCACGCCATACTTTTCACATTTATTTGTAAAAAAAAGTTTGAAAATCATTTTCCTTCCACTTCAGAATTATGTGCCAGTTTGTGTTGGTCTTTCACATAAAATCCCAATAAAATACATTTGTTTTTGGTTGTAACATGACAAAATGTGGAAAATTTCAAGAGGTATAAATACTTTTTCAAGGATGCTCCGCTTACTCCTCTCTGATTTTTGAATGATAACATACAGCAGTGGAATTTCATTTCTTACACAGTTAAATGGGATAGACTTTTACTGCAGATACTTTTATTATGAAAGTTGTGCATGGAGCAAATACAATAATATCGGCTGTCGTGAATATGCAATATTTGTATTTTGTGTGATAGGTATGCTTCAATTGTTTCTGCTCTAGGAATGTGTCAGATGCAAACTTTTTTAGGTTTTTAAGGAACTAATAATATATATATATTTTTTTTTTCTTTTCCCCTCAAGATCATAGAAATTAACTTGAATTCCATTGTGCCGTATGTGAGTAGCCCCAAGAGACCTCAAGACCGGGTATCCATAGTTGATATGAAAAAAGATTTTGAAGCATGCCTAAGTGAAAAGGTGCGTGAGACTACAGATATTAGTGTAATTTTTCTCGTTCATTGAAGGATCCCTTTTGGTTGTATAAGCTCTTAGTAGGTTGGACACTTGGCAAATAAATCACTGAATCGTTGCCCTCAGTGCATTCAAGATGCACTGGGTGTGTGATCTGCAAGTGTCAGTGTGTCCCTGATGACACTCGAAATGCAGATCACAAATGCAGTGCATTTCTCTGCGCTGGATTGCATGGTTCCACAGAACCATGCGATCTGGTACAGTGCGTTTTTGAAAGGTAGTGTTTGCACTACTTTTTGGTGTGATCCAATGCAGTTGATGCCCATTCTAATGAAGGCGAGGGTACATGTATACTTTAAAAGTGCAGCTTCATTTGGTCATTGCTACAGTGTATTTTTTTTCTTTCTCTTACCCTACTTGAGTAAAACTGACAAATTTTTACTCCAGCACATAGATTCTTTTTGATTTCCTTGCACATCTATTTAAAGCTGAGTTCCAGCTGTTTTCGTGTTTTATTAAAAGTCAACAGCTACAAAAACTGTAGCTGCTGACATTTAATAAACACACACTTGCCTGTCCCAGGGTCCAGCAATGTGCTCACTCGTGCCGTCCCTTCTCTCCTTCTCTTCACGGCGCCAGCATCTGAACTGTGGGCACCAGGTTGTGACCGCTTGCAAGTTGCGCTTCGCATCCTGATTGGTCTGGCAGTCTTCTAGAACCTATGAAAGTTCCCAGGAGACTGCAGGAGGAAGGAGGGGGCCGAACATCTGGCTCACTTCGCCGCGGCAAAGTGAGCCGGAAGTGGGAGAGGGTACCTGTCAAAACCACTGGGCAGGAAGGGGTTAACATCTGGGGCGATCAAAGGATTAACTGTGTGCTGTGTGTGTTTTACATTGTGTGCTGTTTTACTTGGGAGACATGCTGCTTTGTATCTCTGCTGTGCAGAGAGATACAAAGCAGCATGTCCATGCTGACAGGAAAGAGACGTATTTGCGTACAGGTCTCTCCCCTGTCAGCTGTGCCAGTTAGGACCCAATAATTGACATCCCAGTCGCCAATAGCTGCGTGGGCAGGCCGGCGTGCGTGCCCCCTTACCGGAAATGCAAATCACGTATATGCATGTGATTTTGCGCATCCATTTTGCCTTGTAGCTGTACTTCTGCTATAGGGCGAATGGCAAGTGGTTACTAAGCATTGTCAGTGTTCAGTAATTTTAATGTTAATAGATGGCCTACAAGCTGAACTGTGGATAAACTATGTTTGGGTAGGTTTTGTATGTTGGCAGGTTTGCATGGGAACAACTATATTTACTACCTAAAAATTCATTTGGCAATACCTTGATAATCTTGGATGGTGGTAACACATTTTTTTCTTTTTCTAGGTGGGCTTTAAAGCATTCCAAATTCCACCTGAAAAGCAGAAAGTAGTGATCCCAGTTACCTATGGAAGCTCTGAATACTTGTTGTCACATGGCTGTGTCCTTATTGCTGCTGTGATTAGCTGCACCAACAACTGCAATCCTTCTGTCATGCTAACTGCAGGTAATGCATACAACAAAGATCAAAATACTGTAATTATTCACCAGTTCCCAATTGCTAAAATTTAGGAAATGCTCAATCTGTATACTGTTGGTGTTTATTGGGGAATAATAGAAATGCTTTTGCCGTAATACTCCAGATAATTCAGATTATTTATTTTTTTTTGTTATTTTGTAAAATTGTATTTTTTCTATAGGGTTAAATGTAGATTTAAAATATGGATAGGTTTCGTGTGAAACATTTTGACCACGTTTAGAATGGAGAGAAAGAAAAAGTGTAGTGCAGTAAGTAGAAAGTTCCTCCTTCTATAATCGGCTCCCCCCTTGATATAGCTGAAGCCCCATGTATAGCTGAGTAACCTAAGTGGCTGCATGACCCTGCCTGCTGCTTAAAAAAAAAAAAAAAAAATCAAGATCATCTACTAAAGAATGTTCCCCAGTAGAAGTAAATGCTAAGCAACCCTCCTGGGTTAGCTATAGGGGTTATTCCTGCTGGCTATATTAACTCACAGATTCAAGGTTGGAATACCTCTGCTAGTACTGCACTAAGGCCTCACTGCTGCTATCTATCAGACTTCTTTGGACCTTACACTTTAAACCTTTTGATATGAGTATAATGGACTTTTCTCCCAGATGTTTTCCACCATGAATACAGCTGCTTGGATATCCTGGATATGGACAAAATAGGATCCTAGTGGTCCTGCAATGGCTTTGGCTTTCCTAGTACTTTAAATTTTGCAGGCTTCCCTTGGCCTTTCCTGTACTGTCTTGAGCTACACTCAAGGACCGCTGCATCACTTCCATCATTCTTTAAATTTAATGGCATAACTGGTAACGTCCTAGTTTTGAAGAAGTGAGGACACTTTTAACACAATTTTTTACATTATGCTTTGGGGCTATAGAGGCTGTAGACCAGCCTTTCTCAACCTTTTCAAAACAGGAACCCTTGAAATAACTTTCCGGTCTTACGGAACCCCTGCCAAAAATTATCTACAACCCATGAAAAATTAGTGTGATGGTCAGTGGGTAGAATTCTTCTTACACTTGTGGTCATTGGGGAGAATAACCCCCTTGCAGATAGCTGAAAAGATCAGTGGTAACTTATCTGACAGGCAGAAATTGCTCGTTGCTCAAGGAACCATAGTGCTCCATAGAACCCTGGTTGCGAAACCCTGCTGTAGACCTTTATGCAGGATAGTCTACCATTGTAAATGGTACTCCTATTTCAGGTAGTCAATTACAGCTTCATCCCAGGGGAGGTGTCTTGGCCAATTTTACTCCTTTTTTTTTGGCTTTCTCGTTTCATTAACTGTCAAGTTTCTGCTTCACCTGTGCTTTTCTAGTGTGCCCTGACCAAATCCCTATGCATAAGGTGCACCACTTGTTCCTCCTGCAAGGCTAAAACATCACCTTTTAGGGCCAGTTCACACCACAAAAATGCACCCTGATGCATTCCGGATACATTTTTGCTTACAGTTCACACCACACTCCACTCTGGTCCAGTTTTGATGCAGTTTGCTGTATTCCAGTACAGTTCTGTGCAGAAAAAAATTCAGAATGTTCTTTTATTTTTCTGCACCAGAAACTGACTGCACTAGTGTGAACTAGGGCCATTGGAATACATGGAAAGCACTGTGCATGCATTTTTGATGCAGAAAAAAAAACACACTGAACTGCATCTGGCATGAACTAGCCCTTAGACCTTAAAGTCCTTTGTCTTTAAAGGGTCCACCCCTCAACCGCTTCTCTCTTTTTTAGTAATTATAACATGGTGACACGCTGCTAAGATATACTGTATTTTACCAATACACCACAAACCATATATGTGAGAAACAAGGACAAGCAAAATGTGTAAATAATAAACCAAATTGGTACAATATTATAGTGTATGTAAATCAGAGCAATTCAAATATAATGTGCATTTGTGACTTAAAAAAAAAAAAAAAGTCCTCTTAGTCCTCTAAGTGTATCAAACTTGTGACACCACAACTCCAGTGCTGCACAGCAAATCTTAACTCAAATTGCTCCACCTTGTGCAAAATATGCCCTCACCTTCAAATGAGGACCCATAAACATTATAGGTAAGATGCACATACCCCTTTCTCCTGGGGCGACAAAAGGGCTTAAGATAACTTCCACAAAATCGGTCCTTTTGACCACTTTAGCCACTATAGGTGCATTTCCCTATATTGGCTGAAGTGGTGTAAAGGGCCAATTTTATTTCTGTTATTGAAGAATTGCAGCTAGGGATTATTTGGTTCTACCCTTCTCCCTTTTTGTTTACCATAAAGTGTAGCCAAAACTTTCTTTAGTTTTGGATGAAGAAGGGAAAGGCTGCATCTCCTTTTATGTGTGTGTTTTTTGTTTGTTTTTTTATTTTCCCTCTCTGTCCTGTGGAGAACTAATTCCATCCAAAACTACATCATAAATTATCAGCTTAAGACCTACTTTAAACCAGAACTTAACTGTATCTGAGCACCACAAACTAAAAATTCTATGTCATTTAATATTCAAAGAAAACTCGCCTATCTATCCATGTCTGGAAAAGCACCCCCAGCATTTCCAGCTGTGGCCATCTTGAGTAAGGGCATTCATACTCCCTAGAATCCATCTACCTTTAGCTTGAGCATGCAGGCAGGAGGGTGTGCTTAGCTGAGAGAGCTCCTTCTCCTGTCCTCCCAGATGAAATCGGATAAAAAAACATGGAGACTAATAGGTTGTATGGCATAATTTTGGCCTACACCAAAAACCAGGAAGCAACTGAAGAAATGTAATAAAAACAAAAACAGAAGTTAAAGTGCTGCTAAACCCACAACCGTAAAATCAGTCTGTGTATGCAGTAAAGCAAGCTTGTTATACTCGCTGTGGAACTTAAGGGGTTAATCCTCCGCATTGTGTAAAAAGCCTTTTCGATCCTGTTTTTCCTGATCCTTCTGTCCACAATCCATCTCCTGATAGTACAGGGCTCTAGGAGTCACTCTGCACATGCTCAGTTTAGTGTGTATTGCTAGAGGGGTTTTTTTTGTAATAGGACAATCAAAGCTTGTAGGAGGAGTTTTCATTCTCCTCTAAGTAGTGCTTGGCCAGACATTGATAGAAATCAGAAGACTACTATAGTGGATATAAAAAGTCTACACAACCCTGTTAAAATGTCAGGTTTCTGTGATGTAACAAAAATGAGACAAATAAATAATTTCAGAACTTTTTCCACCTTTTTAATGTAACCTATAAACTGTACAACTCAGTTGAGCAACAAACTGAAATATTTTAGGTGGAGGGAAGTAAAAATAAGCTAAAATAATATGGTTGCATAAGTGTGCACACCCTTAAACTAAAACTTTGTTGAAGCACCTTTTGATTTTATTCCAGCACTCAGTCTATCAGCATGGCACATCTTGACTTGGAAATATTTGCCTGCTCTTCCTTGCAAAAACACTCCAAATCTGTCAGGTTGCAAGGACATCTCCTGTGCACAGCCCTCTTCAGATCACCCCACAGATTTTCGGTCGGATTCAGGTCTGGGCTCTGGCTGGGCCATTCCAAAACTTTAATCATCTTCTGGTGAAGCCATTCCTTTGTTTTATCTGGAATTATGCTTTGGGTCGTTGTCATGCTGAAAGATATAGTATTTGCCAGATATTCCTGCAGCTCCTTTAATGTTTCTGTAGGCCTCTTGGCAGCCTACCAGACATGTTTTCTTCTCGTCTTTTCATCCATTTTGGAGGGACGTCCAGTTCTTGGTAATGTCACTGTTGCGCCATATTTTCTCCCCTTGATGACTCTTCACTGTGTTCCGTGGTATATCTAATGCCATGGAAATTCTATTGTACCCTTCTCCTGACTGATACCTTTTAACAATGAGATCCCTCTGATGCTTCAGAAGCTCTCTGTGGACTATTGCTTTTGCTGTAGGATGCGACTAAGAAAATGTCAGGAAAGACCTACTAGAACAGCTGAACTTTATCTGAGGCACTTAAAATAGGAGTCAGTACACTCCTGTCATTTAAACATAATTTTGAATGTGATTGCTTAATTCTGAACACAGCTACATCCCAGTTATAAGAGGGTGTACACACTTATGCAACCACATTATATTAGTTTTTTTCATTTACTTCCTCCCCCCTAAAATATTTCAGTTTGTTTTTCAATTGTGTTGTACAGTTTTATAGGTGACATTAAAGGTGGAAAAAGTTCTGAAATGATTTATATTTGTGGTGTTTTTTTTTTGTGTTTTTCCCATCACAGAAACCTGACATTTTAACGGGTGTGTAGACTTGTTATATCCACTGTATATACTGCTGGGGAGAAAAGGTATTTAGCAGAGATTTGCTAAAATAATTGCATTTCCGTGTACTGTGGGAGACCAGATTTAGTGAATGCAGGGTCATGGGTTTAGTAACACTTTAAAACAAGTAAATATAATATACCTTCCTATATATTTACTAATGTTAGTAGCATATGAATTAAAAATAGTTAATGTTTATTAAGAGAGTTTAGTTCTGCTTTAAGGGTCATATTTTTGGTGACAATTGCTTCAGCCTTGTGGGGAGTGTAAATTAACGGTCTAAAGCCTGATACACACTTCTTTTTTTTTTTTTTCTTTTTTTTTCTTTTTTTTTTTTTATTTCTCTGTTTAACCCAGCAGGCTGACTGAAAAAACAAAATAGCAAAAAAAAAACCATCACGGTACTAAGCAAGCGATGTTATTACAGCGATCGTTCCCACTGTGTCATTATGTTCTGACAGGGGGACATTGGCTGCAAGCGCTGATCAAATTCTGGTCTTCTTGATTGTCCCTTCAACAAAACCTGGTCCTTAGACCGGCTTCTGTCGGAAGGACAGCTGCATGCATGGTCTGAATCTCTGCCTGTTCAACAGGAACCGGACAATAGTCGAATCGTGTGTACCCAGCTTTACCTTGTCGGTCTACATTTTTAAGGCTGTTAGTCATCTTTTTTTTTTTTTTTCTTGAAAATTGCTTCTTCGTTCCATATCAGCGAGGACATTGCTTTACATTCATTGTGTATCGCCTACTCACCATTATGGGGTGACTTTCAACTTGGTGGTGTTTATCCACAATCTTGTATGTATCTTGACATCTCTGTTCACTTCTGGAAGGCTCATTCTATTTGTGACCCTGTTTGTGCAACTCTAGTACCCCATAGGTCTTCTGTGTGCCACTGAGCTCACGATGAAACAGATTTTATGGCAAGCACAAAAATTCCTGTTCATCCATGGAAGATGAAATATGTAATAAATTGTGTATATATACACAGTAATATCCCCAAATCCTTTGGATAAATTGGTGTAGGTATACCCTGAACCACATATTGAATATGCCTCTTAATTTCTTATTTACCTTGTGTAATGAACACTGCGTACTTACTTGGTTGCTGGCTATTGAAATAGTAGTGGTAAGGTACAGCAGGTTAACATGTAGTCTGATTTCTGATAGGGCTTTTAGCGAAGAAAGCTGTAGAAGCGGGACTCAAGGTGAAGCCCTATATAAACACAAGCATGTCTCCTGGAAGTGGTACCGTCACTCATTACCTCACTGCTAGTGGTGTGCTGCATTTCTTAAACCAATTAGGGTAAGTTATTTCTTTTACTTAACTTCAGACTTGGAAAAAGACAAGGCACACACAGCTTCAAAAAAGCTGTCTCTTACTTGGTTGGTGAATGTTTTAGTTGCAGATAAATGCTTGGCTGCTCTTGGCACCTGTTTTTCTGTATGTTCGAGAAATTCCATCCTGGAAAAAAAAAAAGCGTGTGTGTATTATTACCCTTTCTATCCCAATGATATTGTCTCCCCACATGGGGCACACACAGTAGTATAAACATGAGAGGTTATGATCCTTCTTTGGTCTAAAAGAAAACATTTTGGCTAAAATTATACTTTAAGCCTTGTAATTTCATTTGGCGGTACCTGCATCAGACCAGCCAACATTGGCAATCACATCTGCAGAGACAAGCGCAATTATACATAACGTAGATCCTAATATCCACTTGAGGAACAAAGCAGGATTGTAAGATATATAGTCTGAATTAATAGCTGATATTACACCTACTTATACATATATATATAACCTCTGAACCAGGTTTGACATTACTGGTTATGGATGTTCAAGATGTGTGGGCAGCTCCAGTCCGCTACCGGAGGAAATTGTCACTGCTATTAAAGAGGTATGTTGATTATGTGTTTGTAAATTTTATAAAGCTAAATTTGAATTGCATGAATGTTAGATATTCTCAAACTTTTTTAATTTTAACTTCCAGGGGGAATTGGTAGCCTGTGGCATTTTCTCTGGAAGCAAAAACTTTGAAGGCAGCCGATGCAGTTGCATTCGTGCCAATTACCTGGCTTCTCCACCTTTGGTTATTGCCTATGCTCTAGCAGGCACTGTAAATATAGATCTGCAAACAGAAGCTTTGGGTGAGCCTATAATATTTTAAAAGTATGCATATTTCTAAAACACATGGTTAGTACATCTGCTTTATGTGTAGAAGAGTATGCTGTACATACATCTGTATGTGGCACCTTGTGAGATTGTGGAAGTGCACACCTCAGGCCTTAAAAAAGTTATTACTATCTACAATGTACACTTTACTGTATTAATTGAAAATGTCCCTTTCCAGCTTAAGCTTCTAACCTCTGCCATCAAGTGATCATGATTCTTCAATAGGCCATGCAAAGTATGGGGAAAATGTACTTCAGGCATTTACTGGTTTTCAAATTCTACATTATCAAAATATGTTTGTCACCTCCCCCTCCTGGTACCTATGCTGACTAACTTGTGTGTTTAAAAAAAAAAAATAATCTACACTTCATCCTGCTCTGGTTTGGTCAATGGTAGCTGCAGGGGAGAGGCAGGACCATAGACAACAGCTGGGACATAGGAGCCTATGGGTGACGTCACCATGCTTGGAATTTTCAGCTGTTGAGCGCTCTATCCTCTCCCCTGCAGTCGCCACTAACTGACACAGGTTCACGTGACCACATCAGAACATGCTAAAAATAGCTAAGTACACACTTTTTTTTTTTGTTTTTCCTTTTTTTTTTGTTTCTTTTTCCTTTTTTTTTTCTTTCTTTCTTTCTCTCTTTTCTTTTTTCTTTTCTTTTCTTCTGTACCAAGAGGGGGGAGGTGACTTTTTAGGCTAGTTATGGTGTTAGGCAGGAATTCTACCTTCTTGAGATGCCTCAGTTTTTGGAGAGGTCAGACAACAGAAGTGCTCTGTGTTGGACAGAGCTGGTTGCTGTAGAATAACCTGAAGACATCATTTTGGAGAGTCTGTCAACCATGTGTGGAATTTTTGTGTAATGGCGGCTTTTATGAAAGAGAGAGAAATTGTGCTGCATTTCAGAGAAACAATTTTAAATCCGAACTAAAATCGCCAGTACTTGCTGTCCCTCCAGTTAGGTGATATCCGCAAGCTCCCCTGCACAAACCTCTTCACCTGGTCTTCCCTTGGGTTTGGCATCTTCAGCCATCTTGATTAGCAGGTGCCAGAACGACATAACTCCTACACATACGCATAGGAGTTAATTTATTCCTTCACCAAGATGGGCCAATAATGCCATTCAGCAAGAGGTTAAACTATGGGATCTGTTGAGCATGTTTCAATGTTGTGAACAGCCTTCAATTGGCTCATTTACTGCCTGGTTAAGAACAATTACATTAAACTTTAAAGTAGTGGTGCACCGAAATGAAAATTCTGGTGCCGAAACCGAAAATTCAAAATGCACTTGGCCGAAAACCGACACCGAAATGCGCAGTTTTTAAAAATGAATATAATTTTTGGAAAAAAATACACTGTTTAAAAAAAAAATAATAAATATATATATATATATATATATATATATATCCCAATTTTTAGTAAAATATGAAAGAGGATTTTACAGTGAGTAAATAGATACCCAACATAGCACACTTTAAAATTGTGCACGCTCGTGGAATGGCGTGAAACTGCGATACTTAAAAATCTCCATGGGTGATGTCTTAAAAATTTCTACAAGTTAGCAGTGTAAAGTTGCAGAGGAGGTCTAGTGCAAGAACTCCTGCTCTGACGTTCGTGGTGATGCCTCACGTGTGTGCTTTAAACACCATTTACATATGTGGGCATGGCCTACGTATGCTTTCACCACTGCGTGCGAGCACAGGGCGACGGGGGCACTTTAAACCTTTTTTAACCACTAGCCTACAAGGCACTTATACCCCCTTCCTGCCCAGGCCAATTTCCAGCTTTCAGTGCTGTTGCACTTGGAATGAAAATTGTGCGGTCATACAACATTGTACCCATATGAAATTTTTATCATTTTTTTGTGACAGAGCTTTCTTTTGGTGGTATTTAATCACCTTTGGGTTTTTTATTTTTTCTTAACTTCTTGCCAACCACGCATAGCCGAATGACGGCTTCACCGCGGCCGGCCAGTTCTGAGTGGACGTCATATGACGTCCTCCCAGAACGCGCTCTGGGGCGCGCACCCGGCGATCTCCGTGATCGCTGTGTCCTACGGACACAGCTGATCACGTGATGTGGTGAAAGGCCGATCCCACCAGCCTTTTACCACGTGATCAGCGGTGTCCAATGACACGCTGATCACAGGGAAATGCAAGTGCCGGTTCTCGGCTGCACTTTCCTCACGCTGTCAGATCGTGAGGAAAGTACTGCCGAGAACCGGCAGTTGTCAGAGCGGGGATCGGCACTGATCATCAGGGCACTGATGATCAGTGCCCTGATGATCGGTGCCCAGCAGTGACACCCGCAAGTTCCGCCCAGCAGTGCGCCCACTAGCCCCGCCCACCCGTTCCCAGCAGTGCCCCCACCCGTTCCCAGCAGTGCCCCCACCCGTTCCCAGCAGTGCCCCCACCCGTTCCCAGCAGTGCCCCCACCCGTTCCCAGCAGTGCCCCCACCTGTGCCACTCTGCAGTGCCACCTACCTGTGCCCAGAAGTGCCACCTACATGTGCCCAGCAGTGCCACCCACCTGTGCCCACCCACCTGTGCCCGCCCACCAGTGCTGCCCACCAGTGCCACCCACCAGTGCAGCCCAGCAGTGCTGCCAGTCAGTGCCACCAGTCAGTGCCCAGGGGTTGTGCCAGTCAGTGCCGCCAGTCAGTGCCCAGAAGTGATGCCAGTCAGTGCCGCCTATCAGTACCAATCATCAGTGCCGCCTATCAGTGCCGCCTATCAGTGCCGCCTATCAGTGCCGCCTCATTAGTACTGCCTATCAGTGCCCTTTAGTGCTGCCCATCAGTGCCGCCTCATCAACGCAAATCAGTGAAGGAGAAAAAATACCTGTTTGAAAAATTTTATAAAAGAAACAAATAAACTTTTTTTTTTTTCAAATTTTTTGCACTTTTTTTAATTTATAGCGCAAAAAGTAAAGCGCCCAGTGGCGATTAAATACCACCAAAAGAAAGCTCTATTTGTGAGAAAAAAATGATCAAAATTTCATATGGGTACAATGTTGCATGACCGCGCAATTGTCAATCAAAGTGCGGCAGCGCTTAAAGCTGAAAATTGGCCTGGTAAGGAAGGGGGTATAAGTGCCTGGTAGGCAAGTGGTTAAACAAACCAAAAACCACTGAAAATTTTGAAAAAAAAAACATTTTTTCTTAGTTTTTGTTTTAAAATTTTTTGTAAAGTGATTTTTCTCCTTCACTGATATGCGCTAATGAGGCTGCAGTGGTAGGCACTGATAGGCTGCACTGATATGTGGCACTGATGGGTACTGATGAGGCATTGGTAGTGGGCACTGATGGGCGGCACTGAAAGGCAGCTCAGATGGGCCCCGATATGTCATTGATGGGCACTGGTAGGCACTGGCATGAGGCACTGATGAGCACTGACAGGTGGCACTGATCATCAGTACCCTGATGATCAGTGTACATGTCCCCTCCGCGGAAAGCTTATTACCGGCTCTCCTCTCGAGCTGTCAACGTGGCAGCTCGAGAGTAGAGAAATGCCGATAACCGGCATTTCCCTGTTTACATGTGATCAGCTGTGATTGGACACAACTGATCACATGACTGAGTTTACATCTTCGGCTCTTTCCGTGATCGGTGATCCGCTGTGTCCGAGGGACACAGCGCACCACTGATCGCCGCGCGCTCCCTGAGCTGCGCATGCACGGTGAGAATGGGAGGACGTCATATGACGTCCTCCCAGAACGAGAGAACCACCTTGCACCCATCATTGTACTATATGGCGATCGGGAGGTGGTTAAAAAAATGTATTTTAAGGGTTTGTTTTATGTTTTTTTGTTTTTTGCAGTGTCCCTTTTTAGAAAAAAAAAATTATCACCTTTATTCTTATCACAAGAATTGCATGCATCTGTTGTGATAGAAATAATTAGTGACAGTTCCTCTTTATGGAGAGTTATGGGATCAATAAGACCCTACATCTCTCCTCTACAATGTAAAGCATTGGATCAAAAAAAAAAAAGCATTGATCTAGTGCTTTAATAAGAAAAAAAAAAAAAAATGGACGGGAAGTTGCATCTCTCAGGTCCTCCAAGTGCATAGAGATGAGTGGCGGCCATCTTTTTTTCACTCATCTCTATGCCCAGCCCCGGAATCGATGGTTTCCCAGGTAAGGCTGAGAACTACCGAGCGACGGATGGCAGTGAGGGGCGGAGGTTTTTTTTTTTTTTTTCGGCCAACGGCCAAAAGGGGTATTTTTAGCCACTGAAATCTCGCTGCATCCCTACTTTAAAGCTTTAAAGGATTACTATACACACATAAATAGCATGTTACCTCCCTTTTTACTACCCCTACATATCTCATAGAAATGGAAAAAAAAGGGTGGTAGTTTGATCTTTGCGGGACTTTACAGGGTACAGTGTCCCTTTAGGGCACAACCATATATCCGATATGAATAGTGGATCAAATGTATATGCAGACAGCCACATAATTGCTGTGAGAAATCATTTTTTTTTTCTATTTGTGTTTTGTATTAGGGGAGAATGCTCAGGGCAAGAAGATCTTCCTGCAGGACATTTGGCCTAGCCGTGAGGAGGTTCTACAAGTGGAGGAAAATGTAGTCATTCCATCTATGTTTAAAGAATTAAAAATTAAAATAGAGGTACGAAAGGACAGTCTTTGACTTAATACATATGGCTTTACAGCATGCAGATCTTGCTTAATGACTCTCCAAGACCTGCTGCTGCCGCGTACAGTTGTCTATTGAGATTTCTAACATGCAGCTGTAGAGGGTTATGCTGTGGGTGTTGTGTAAGGCACCCCCATGCGTACTGACATATGCTCCAGTTGCACGCTATCTGCATTTGGACACATCAGTGTGCATAAGGGTGCATTATGCAAATCCTGGGGAAAAACACGTATACAGTTGCATCTGATTCATCCCAATGGGAGGCTTTAGGTCCCAGGAGAGACTTTACTGGGGCTTTGCATGCTGTACGACCCGCGTATGGCTATGTGCATATGAACGCTTAAAGTGATTGTAAACCTCTGACATGAAATATTAAAGCATATCCCTTTCTAGTGTGTACTTGTTTCAATTTCTGTCTGCTGCTTTGTTCCTGTTATCAGCATGAATCCCTTCTGACAAGTTTTCCTGACACCAAGAGAAAAATGGTGACAGTGGAGGGACCTCCAGCAGATTGACAGCCTCAGCTCTGTTCCTGTGAGCGGTGTCAAGGGGTGTGTGTCCCTTCCGCTAGTAAGTTCTCAGAGCTGTCCTGGCTGAGCTTTGCAGAGTGTAATTTAAGCTCTCCTCCCCCTTTTTTTTCTGAACTCTCAAGCACACTTTGTAAATTCTGGACTTTAAACAAATGTTGAGAAGAGAAGACTGCAGATACAGGTACAAATTATTATTTGTTTCATCTGTTTGTCACCTGAGGCTAGTCACTTCACTGGGTATGTGTAAGGTTTACAACCCCTTTAAGCGAAACTTGATATTTATTGTGGTTCATATCAGAGTAGCAGAAGATTTTGAGTATTTTAAAATGACTGTTGCTGTATTTGTGTGTAGAACATTGTCTTTATGGACTGGTAACATTCAGTATGTTTGTTTATCTTTCAGAAGCAGAATACAAGGTGGAACCTTCTTGAAGCACCTGATAGCACTGTGTTCCCTTGGGATCACAGATCCACCTATATCAGAAGTCCACCTTTTTTCTACAAACTAGTGAGTAAATCTGAACTTCAGATCAATACTTAGGAAAGACTTTGTCCTTGCTTCATATCAGATTGAATGCAGATGGTTGGGTTACCCTTGTTGACACTACAACCTTTAAGTGGTATTGTTCTTAGATCACCTTCACTTGGAATAGTGTCAGATATGATTTGGTAAGGTCATGGCAGATTTTGCAATGCCTAAATTTCATTCTAGAGATTTTGCTTGCCTGGGCCTAATGACATAGGGAATTATATGTAAAGTCTTTGAAAGTTACTCTGTTTTGTGTACCAACTGTTGCATATGTTTGGGGATCGTGGAACCTCCATGCAGCCTGCACCCTGGATCGCAGTGTGCTCATAGAGTGGACCCATGCAGGCTACAGCTGACCACAGTATGGGAAAACTCGGGATGAGAATTTGGGAAAGCATAAAATACTAGACTCAGGAATGGCAGTAGGCTAGTGCAGGTCTGTGCGGGAGTGTTGGCCTTACAGACAGGTAAGCGTACTAGTAAATAAAGGCTTTCAGCACAGGGTTCTGGGCTCACTGGGAGAAGGGAGTCGGAGAGAATGCAGATACACAAGATACAGTTGGTCTAGAACAGAGACGATACCTTATGGCACCAATGGGGGAGCACACTCGCACATTGAAGATGAGGGACCTTTTGGATGTGCCAAGGCACAGAGTCTAAGGAACAGCCTTGTTTTTTCCAGAGCTCCTGAAAGTGGGGTTTGGCTACACTGCAGAGTCCCCAAGTTGCGGCCCTCTGACTCACCCGAGCAAGCTGCTACTGGGAAGTTAAGGCTACAGGTAAGAGGTCCTTGCAGCACTGAAATGCTGGGATCAAAGGTCAGAAGGTAGTACAGCCAAAGCTGTACGTATGCTGGAATGCTCAGAGGAGACAATAGGTGCAAAGATACAGGTTACAGGCAGAAACAGAGTCACTAGGAATAGGCTGGGTAACACGGAGTATGGAGATTCCACTTGTGAAGTCACTTGGAAATAGGGGCATGGGGGTGCAGCTAAAGGAGCCTTAAGAATCTCCGGATCTCTTGGAAAGTCATGGACACTAGGAAACACTGCGGATCCTGCTGCTAGAAACAGCATCTGTTGCTCAGGCAGTTCCTGAATGAGTGCTTAAGGAATAAATTCACCTTTGAGAATGTGTTTAACATGTTCCACCCATTTTTAGGGTGCAACGCGACCTGTTCCCTCATCTGCAGCAATCCCCTGCATCCGCTGTCACAATTTGAAAAGAGCACGGCTGTTGGGGACTTTCCTCACATAGCCATGTCGTTCATTCACAGAGATCTGTGAATGAATGCCTACAAGTACTGTCAACCTTTGCAGCTGATGGCTTTTAATTCTCAATGAACTAATGAACTGCAAAAGTGCTGGAGAGCACTCTTTTAGTCCATTGAGCTTCTTGTCATTGTTCATATCAGAGGTACAGGCAGGCCGCTACACTGACAGTCAGCAGGAGACTGACACTGAACCTTTGATCTGCTGATCATGGGTGCAATGCTTTATAGGCTTTTTTGTGCTATAAACGAAAGACCAAAATGTAAAAACATTTTTTTACTTTCTGCTAGAAAACATATTCAATAAAATTTGTGGGTTTTTTTATTATGACTGCTTGATTTCTGTTTGGAAATTCAAACTTTGAAAAAAAGCGTATATACAGCAAAATTTAAAACCTTTTCAACTTAACTTTCTGTCCCTTCACATTCAACTCATGCATCCTTTCTTCCAGTGTAGAATTTTGAGTATGTTTTGCCCTTTGCTTTTTTTAGGACAATATCCCAGCACCTGTTCAGCCAATTGAGAAAGCCCATGTGCTGCTTTATTTAGGAGATTCAGTGACTACTGATCACATTTCTCCTGCAGGAAGCATCCCTCGTGCCAGCTCAGCGGCCAAGTACCTAGCACAAAGGAAGTGAGTTGTTTTATGAAGTGTTGTTCTTTGTGTAATGCTCTGTATTTATTGTCTGTGCTAGTTTGATTTCATATTTTGACAAACCATTGTTTATCATTTCTTGAAGCCTGGCACCCAGGGAGTTTAATTCATACGGAGCCCGAAGAGGCAACGATGCAGTGATGACTAGAGGCACATTTGCAAACATGAAGCTTCAGAATAAACTTGTTGTCAAAATGGGGCCTAAGACCATTCATTTTCCATCTGGACAGACGGTGGGTACTTGAGATATATATGTTGATGCATTTATGTTTGGTTTGACTTGCTTAACCGTTGTCTTGTGTCTGAATGTATTTGCAGTATTTGGTTTTTCCTCTGCAAAGTGAGCAGTTGTATGTGAGGAACTCATTAATGCTTTTCATGTACATATATAATATGCTAATTGGATATTATGTTGCAGATGGATGTATTTGATGCCGCAGAACTTTACCAAAAAGCAGATATTCCAGTTATTATTATAGCTGGCAAAAAGTATGGATCAGGAAACTCAAGAGATTGGGCAGCCAAAGGACCATTTTTGTTGGTATGTTTTCAGATGTTCTAAATTTGGAATGTTTTAGAAAATTTATTTTTATATGGTAGGTCAGTCATTCTAGGAATAGTTTATTCTAGTGTTATGTTGTCATATTAACTAGTTATTCATGGTATTGTATACTACGTCTTGCAAAAAATTGCACATACTGTATCAGGTGAGAAAAAGGAAATGAAAGCTGTAGTAAACTCCTGGAAGAAAAAAAAAATGTGGGCCCCTGGATAGTTTAAGCTATGACAGACGTGTTTTAAAATGAAGCCTTCCATCAGAGTACTGTCACCACTGACAAGGCTTCCATCTTCACCTGGTCTTCCAGATTCACAGGCTTTGGCCTTTTGAATGGCCAGGCCATGATGATGTCACGTCCATGACACAGCACTCTGAATTGACAGCACACTGAGTAAGCCATCATTTCAGAGTTCAGTGCGCATTCATCGATGACCTCACTGGCTGCTTCAAGTGTGAATTATTATAGCCTTACCTGTAGGTACTAGGTAAAAAGTGGTTGGGTAAGAAAGTGAGGTTATACATTTTACCTGGTCTCCCCAAGACTTTTAAGGTATGTTTGAAAGCTCAAATGTGAAATGCCAGGATGAACTGAGTGTTCTTCCTAATGTTTATCATCTGCAACAGGGTGTTCGGGCTGTGATAGCTGAAAGTTATGAGAAGATCCATAAAGACCAGTTGGTTGGAATTGGCATTGTTCCTCTTCAGTTCTTACCTGGAGACAGTGCCGAATCACTTGGCCTTTCAGGAAAAGAGCAGTATTCTTTTTCTATTCCTGACAGTTTGGCTCCTGGGGACACAATGGAAATCAAGGTGAATATTTTGATTATGTTTCTTTTATAAACTGGGTGTGGTTTATTTTAGACTTATTAATAATTGGATGTTGTTGCCCACTGCCATCAGAGTTTTTTTTTACCAGATAACTTTGTGTTACAGTATAATGCATAGGTGTAGAATGAGTTTCTTTACTACTGCGAGCCTTGCTTCGCATGAATCGGTATTTCTTCTCCAGTACAACTTATCTCCACCACAGATTGTCACATTAGACATACAAAAGCCTAATGTGAATAAGAACTTTACTATACACTAACTGTGAGTCATTTTTCCAACCTTAGGGTACCTGTGATTTATAACCTTCTGACAGTGCTCAAACATTCATTAAACTTGTGCATTTGTTTCCTTTCAGACAACCAGTGGAAAGTTATTCAATGTCATTGCCGCCTTTGATAAAGAGGCAGAAATCACATTCTATAAGCAAGGAGGAATATTAAACTATGTGGCTCGAAAATACTTATAGTAATGTGAGCAACAAACTGACTTATGAATTTTTCTGATACTTCCTGTGCTCTGATCCTTAATTTTCCACGAGGCAGTAAAGAGCCAGTGAAGTGTCCTCCAGCACTTTTAGTAAAAGACTGGTGCTATGGATACGCCTTCCTTAGTCCTACCAATGGATTACCAAGAATCATCCCAGTTACATCAACCTGCACATTTCCAAGCAAGTGAACTGTTCTACTAGCCCTGAAATCTTGTGCACAGTTCTACAACCTGCCTACCGCTGTTTCATGAACTTCCGATGGCGATTTTACTGAATGAATGACGTTTTATTTAAACCTATTCTTCCATTTGATGCCGTCTTGATTTCCATTCTCTCATGGAAATAAAGACTTGTTTACTTTGGGATTAGTTAACGCGGGACTCTGTGTTGAGTATGTTATGAAATAAAGATGCCTAAATCTACATTATCAGATTTGTTTACAGTGTTTATTGGTTAAACTGTTAACAGGTAAGTGTGTTTAGTAGTAAAAAGTTCAAAGGTATGCACCACCCACAACTGAAAATTTACGTTTTTAAAAGCATCCCAGAAACATGTACCTTTCCAGCACATATATAATTTTGTTTTTTTGTTTTTTTTTCCTAAGCAAGCATATCCGCAGTGTGATGCGTTGTCCTACTGCTTAAAATTGCCTTGTTGCAGGTAGTTTGGTGCATGGAGAGCACAAACTACTCAGTCATGAATATCAAAGCCAGGTGTTCAGTCCCACCCAATGTTTTTCACACACTAAGAGAAGGGCAGTTTCACACACCCTATTCATGTGATAAGAAGCTGCAGTCTAACACAGCAATACAGGAAACAAGACAGGTGTATATTTCACACCACTCTCACTGTAAGCAGAATTAACTTTTTAACTTAAAGCGGAGTTCCACCTAAAAAGGGGAAGTTTCGCTTTAACGATTGGTCCCCTGCTCCCCATTAAGGATTGGCACCTTGGGGAGCAGGTACCTGAAATTGACAGGTACCCGCTTCTGCTGCGATCACCTAGGTGATCTGAAGTGGAAGTTGTCCTCCTACCCCTCCCTCCCTGTAGTCTTGTGGGACACGTGATAGGTCCCAGAAGACGGCCATTCAGGAAGCGCAGCACTACTCGTGCATGCACAGTGGGCACCCGGCTGTGAAGCCGCAAGCTGTCACAGCCGGGTGCCCACACTGAAGATGCCGGTGTCTGGAACACAGGACGGTCAGTGGGACAGGTGAGTGGCTGTTTTTTAAAGGTCAGCAGTTATTTTTTTGTAGTTGCTGACATTTATTTTTTTTTACAGAGTGAGTGGAACTCTCCTTTAAGCCCAGTTTTCTGGATAGTAAAACCAGTTTACTGATTGATTTTACTTCTTGACTAGAATTGCTTTTTGTTGACCATAGATTGTTGAATGATGAACTAAGGACTGCTGTGGGGGTGAACGTGCCATAAGAGGAAATCCCCCAAGCTGTTTTATGCAAGTGCTTTACTTTTTCTTATTTTAATCTTATTCACTCAAATTGGGAATAGCCTAGGGTGCCAACACTGCTCTTATCTAAAGATGCAACTCTGAGTGTTGCCTCCCCGGGACAGGAAGTGTTACTGGCAGGATCTAAAAGAGCTGCGCTTACCTCTTTAAATCCAATAAATAAACTCTCTAGATAATACCAAATACAATGTGCATTCATTGTGAACGAAGTGAAAAATAATTTGCATATTAATAAAGTGAATAACCGTAAAAGTGCTTCACAATAGTGCATGAAAAGAAGTCTCCTTATAAAGTGCTCCAAAATCTACAACATGCAGCTATGTATAAGCTCATCAAGTGACCGGCCCTTTAAATGGGTACTTCAAAAGTGCTGTGTATTAATGCCACCACAGCAATCCACCATCTGTGCCCCCACCAGGGTATGCACTCACCTGCAAGAATTGACTCGCCAAGTGTACACTGAGGTGGGTCACACTGGCTTTATTAAGAGGTTACTCTCGTGTTAAGGAAATTACATGGTGCCGGAAGTCTCGGCCTCTGCATGTTTGGTCATAACCAGGACATCATCAGGAGGCATGCCAACCACAGTCTCTCTTCTGCCTTTTTTCTATATGCTGCCAATTGCCTTCACTTTTAAAGGTGAACCCTCCAACCCCAACCCCCACCCCCCAGGACCGGAAATATATTTGCCTTATAAAACACTGGCAAATTATTTAACGTGTTTACAACTCACTTATATCAGAGAGGCGCCGCCGCTGTACATTGACTTTGGCAGATTATCCTTAGTGTTGGGAAAGGTATATTTTTTGGGAATGCATTTGATTTTGTTTTTAATGGGTTCCAATTAAAAAAGAGGTGATACCCTATGATGTTCCCCATGGTTTTATTTTCATAAATATATGGGCGAGTGGATTGAGGTTCCCTGCACTGTGGCTTAATGCAAGAGAGATTCTTCTTTATAGTGTGCTCCACCTCATTGTGCACTTGATGATTCATTTCCTGCGATTAAGTGCATACCCTGGTCGGGGCACAGATGGTGGATTGCTGTGGTGGCATTAGTGAATACACAGCACTTTTGAAGTACCCATTTAAAGGGCCAGTCACTTGATGAGTTAATGCGCAGCTGCACTTGCTGATTTTGGAGCACTTTGAGGAGACTTTTTTTCCACGCACTATTGTGAAGCACTTTTACGGTTATGCACTTTATTATGCGATTTATTTTTCACTTCGTTCAGATTAAATGCGCATTGTATTTGGTATTTACCTAGACAGTTTATTGGATTTAACAAGGTATTTACATTTTATTGCATGGTGTTTTTACTTCCTTGAGAGTAGCAGCAACCCAAATAACACGTATGACTTTTTCTTTTGCACAAGTGTTTTTTCATGTCTTTAACTGGCAGGATCGCCAGGTGTAAAATTCAGGAAAAATGATTTTAAATATATATTGGAAATTATAGGAATTCAGATATTGTTGGATTATACTACCTACAGAAGGATTGGATAGCAGTAAACCTAAAAATTGTAAATTGACCCAGGATAAGCCCCTCCTCTTCCCAGCATGCCTTGTTTTTTTGTTTTTTTGCTGGTGTCCTAGGAAAATGGGCATGTTTTCTTCAGCTCTGCTGAGAAAAGTATATCCACCTTTTTTGTGATCTTTTTTTTTCTTCAGTTTTTTTCTTCTTTTGGATTCTTCTTTCATTAAAGCAGTAGGAAACCCAAAAGCAAATATTTATTTTATTGCAGCTTACCAAATGTTAAATGTGATGGCTGTATTAGTTTCCTTTTCAAGGCTTTCTTCTATTTTCATCTGGTCAATCAGCCAACAACTCTGCTGTTTTTCAGAAGTTCAAGCGCTTCAGCAGAATGTATCTGTTTACATGGAGGAGACAATCCATTTACCACTGACAAGGCAAATTAAAATGAGCAGCTTTTATTTATTCATGTAAAACTTTTATCCCAAAAGGAAAAAAAAAAACATAAGTGTGAGCTGGAGTTTGGCTTCCATTTGTTTTTACATTTAACACTCACATCCCCCCAGACTGACAATGCTGCTGCCTGCTGTGTCCTCTGTCCATTCTAATACAGGAGGTGTTTTACTGGCCAGATCCCTAGGTGAAGACAGAGGGTATAAATGCCAATGAAAAGAAAACTGATGTTATCAGGTCTATTGATTGATTGCTAAGTTGCAATACAATAAATGTTTGGTTTTGGGTCTAATACCACTTTTAAGTTCAACCAAGGTTCCTTACATCGCTGTCTGAGCTAGTCTTTGCATAGCTACCCAGATCAGTCTATTCTCAGCCTGACTTTGAAATGCTGTATCTGAACTGATGGACTGGACTTGTGGAGTGAGCATGCAATGTGACCTTTGTGCACTGGGGTCTGCTTGTGGCGCTTTCCAGACCTTTTGTGTACTGGTAAGAATTTTTTTTCATATTTAGAGAACAAAAAAGTGATGTTGCAATAGAAGCCATGTTTCACAAACTGATTTGTTAACTTGAAGGGGGAGGAGGGGTGGTTTGAATGTTGACCTTTTCAATAAATGGTTTAAACCCTTTGTAGCAATGTTACTCTCAGCCTTACCCTGCACAAATATTTTTCAGCTCATGGGACAGCAGTCAAAACACCAGCGGACAGTGGGGTTGTCAATGGGGCAGGTTAACTATACTATCTATCACCAAAAGTATTGGGACACTCCCCAAAATCATTGGATTCTGGTGTCCAATCACTTCCATGGGCATAGGTGTGTAAAATTAAGCACCTAGACATGCAGACTGCTTCTACAAACATTTGTGTAAGAATAGGTAGCTCAGCGAATTCAAGCATGGTACCGTGATAGGTTGCCAGCTGTACAATAAGTCCATCCGTGAAATTTCCTTGCTACTAAATATTCCACGGTCAACTGTTAGTGGTATTATAACAAAGTGGAAGCAACTGGGAACAACAGCAACTCAGCCATGAAGTGGTAGGCCACGGAAAATGACAGATCGAGGTCAGCGTATGCTGAAGTGCACTGTGCAGAAGTCTCCAACGGTCTGCAGAGTTAATAGCTAAAGGCCTCCAAACTTCATGTGGCCTTCAGATTAGCACATCAACCCTGCATAGAAAGCTTCATGGAATGGGTTTCCATGGCTGAGCAGCTGCATCCAGGCTTTACATCTCCAATTGCAATGCAAAGCGTCAGATGCAGTGATGTAAAGCATGCTGCCACTGGACTCTAGAGCCGTGGAGATGTGTCCTCTGGAGTGATAAATTACACTTCTCTGGCAATCTGATAAACGTGTCTGGCGGTTGCCAGGAGGATGGTACTTGCCTGACTGCATTGTGCCAAGTGTAAAGTTTAGTGGAGGGGGGATTATGGTGTTGAGTTGTTTTTCAGGGGTTGGGCTTGGACCCCTTAGTTCCAGTGAAGGAAACTCTTAAGGCTTCAGCATACCAAGACATTTTGGACAATTTCATGCTTCCAACTTTGTTGGAAGAGTTTGGGGATGGCCCCTTCCTGTTCCAACATGACTGCGCACCAGTGCACAAAGCAAGGTCCATAAAGACATGGATGAGCGAAGGTGGAGGAACTTGGTTAGCCTGCACAGAGTCCTGACCTCAACCCAATAGAACACCTTTGGGACGAAGTGGAGACTGCAAGCTGGGCCTTTTTGTCCAACATCAGTGCTTGACCTCACAAATGCGCTTCTGGAACAATGGTCAAACCTATTCCCATAGACACCTAAAAGGGTGGGCCAACTCCATATTGAACCCTGCAGACTAAGATTGGGATGTGTGTCTATATATATATATATATATATATATATATATATATATACACACACACACACACACACACTGGGGCAAAAAAGTATTTAGTCAGCCAACAATTGTGCAAGTTCTCCCACTTAAAAAGATGAGAGAGGCCTGTAATTGGCATCATAGGTAGACCTCAACTATGAGAGACAAAATGAGAAAAAAAATCCAGGCAATCACATTGGCTGATTTGGAAAGCATTTATTTGCAAATTATGGTGGAAAATAAATATTTGGTCACCTACAAATAAGCAAGATTTCTGGCTCTCACAGACCTGTACCTTCTTTAAGAGGCTTCTCTGTCCTGCACTCATTACCTGTATCAATGGCACCTGTTTGAACTTGTTATCAGTATAAAAGACACCTGTCAACAACCTCAAACAGTCACACTCCAAACTCCACTATGGTGAAGACCAAAGAGCTGTCGAAGGACACCAGAAACAAAATTGTAGACCTGCACCAGGCTGGGAAGACTGAATCTGCAATAGGCAAGCAGCTTGCTGTGAACAAATCAACTGTGGGAGCAATAAAAAGAAAATGGAAGACATACAAGACCACTGATAATCTCCCTCGATCTGGGGCTCCACGCAAGATCTCACCCCGTGGGGTCAAAATGATCACAAGAACGGTGAGCAAAAATCCCAGGACCACACGGGGGGACCTAGTGAATGACCTGCAGAGAGCTGGGACCAACGTAACAAAGGCTACCATCAGTAACACAAATGGGGTTGAGATCTGGAGACTGGCTAGGCCACTCCAGGACCTTGAAATGCTTCTTACAAAGCCACTCCTTCATTGCCCGGGTGGTATGTTTGGGATCATTGTCATGTTGGAAGACCCAGCCACGTTTCATCTTCATTGCCCTTGTTGATGGAAGGATGTTTGTACTCAAAATATTACGATACATGGCCCCATTCATTCTGTCCTGCACATGGATCAGTCGTTTTGATCCCTTTGCGGAGAAACAGCCCCAAAGCATGATGTTGCCACCCCCATGCTTCACAGTAGGTATGGTGTTCTTTGGATGCAACTCGGCATTCTCTCTCCTCCAAACACGACGAGTTGTGTTTCTACCAAACAGTTCTATTTTTGTTTCATCTGACCATATGACATTCTCCCAATCCTCTTCTGGATCATCCAAATGCTCTCTAGCAAACTTCAGACGGGCCTTGACATGTACTGGCTTAAGCAGGGGGACACGTCTGGCACTGCAGGATCTGAGTCCCTGGCGGTGTAGTGTGTTACTGATGGTAGCCTTTGTTACATTGGTCCCTGCTCTCTGCAGGTCATTCACTAGGTCCCCCCGTGTGGTCCTGTGATTTTTGCTCACCGTCCTTGTGATCATGGTGTTCTATCAAGTCCTATCCAGGAGAGTGGTTCTACCGAGATTCTCCTCAATTCATACTTTATCTAATTTATTAATGGGATGTAGTTTATATAGATTCTTAGAGGACAAGGTTAATTTTATTCCCAGGTATTTTAGTTCTTTTTCCCTCCATCCAAAAGGGAATTCTCTCTGTAAAACCTTTTTTCCATTATCAAAACATTAACATTTAAAATCTTTGATTTTGACGGGTTGATTTTTAAATTTGATAAATCTCCATAATATTTAATTATTCTCATTAGATTGGGTAGTGTCAGCCTAGGGTTTACCACATAAAATAACATATCAGCATATGCTGCATCTTTATGTTCTAACTCTCCTATTTGTATCCCTTTTACATCCAGACTGTTGCGTACTGTTGCCAAGAGTGGCTCTAAAGATAAGACAAACCGCAGGGGCAAAAGCGGACACCCCTGTCTTGTCCCATTATACATTTTAAAAAACTCTGATAATGAGCCATTGACCTTTACTGCTGTTGAAGGTTGGCTATAAAGATTTCCTATCCAGTCTCATTTTGGGGCCAATTCCCAAAACCTCCAATGTATCCACTATTAAGCCCCAATTTACCGAAATCCTTCTCAGTGTCTATTGATAAGACAGGGTTTTTTTCTCTCTACTTTTTTTGTATGAGGAATAATGATCTTAGCCCATTATCTCTTCCCTCCCTCCCAGGGACGAATCCCACTTGATTAATCCATTCCGGCATTGTCTTTCAGCCCAGTTGCCAGAACTTTGACATATGGTTTCTTATCAATATTTAACAGTGAGATAGGCCTGTAGCTAGTACATTGGGTCCTATCTCCTCTTTCTGTATGATTGTAATATGTGCTTGCAATGACTCCTCCCTCATTTCCAGTCCATCTCCTAGTGCATTCATATATTTACTCAGTTTAGGGACTAATTGTTCTTTGAATTACTTGTAATATCTCACAGTATACCCGTCTGGCCCAGGGCTCCTTCCCGCAACTGTGCCCCCTAGATTTCCTCCTTTGTTGTTGGTTTTTCTAAAAGTACTAACTGTTCCTCTCCCAATCCCGGTAATCCCACCTCTTTTAGATACATCTGTCTTTTTCTAGTTCTTTCTTCTTCCCTCCCTTTTTGATTTTTTGGGTTTACTTAATTTAACTTCCTATAATTTTTAAATACATTAGCGATATCAGTGGTTGAGTATACCATTTCACCATTATCATATTTAATTTTCTTTATATAATTCCTTGATTTCTTATTTCTCAGTGCTCTCATTAAATATTTACCAGGTCTATTCCCCCACTGATATATTTCCACATGCTTTAACAGAAGCACACATCAGTTGCAGTATCTACTGTTGCAATTCTGACCTTAAGGATTATCTGGGACACTTGCCACAATCAGATAAGCTTATGCAGAGTAAAAATGTGGTAGCCTTCACACCAGCAAAAATTCTTTAATTTCTTATTTGGCGCATTCAGAGATTTAAATATTCAATATACTTAAATATTGTTAAACAGGCTCCAAGCAAGCAACAGTGAAAAATGGAGATTAAAAGTACATAAGCTATTTCACCTGTTTTGGTTTCATGCAGTCCAGCTCACTTGCAGAATAAGTCCACTTTGAAATATCAGAGTCACTGGCTCTCACAAATGACTCTTAGAATTCCTTCATGGTTTGGATGGGAACTGGGGTGCAAATGCAGCCTTTTCTGGTCCTTGAGGGGTGCCTTTACTGATACAATACAACAGATCACTGAGTCTGAGGGGTTTGCTCAATGTGTGTTGACATGTTTTATACTGTATGTTTAGCAGACAGAAGACCCTTAATGCCAATGTTTCCTAAATGCTTTTGGAAGATTTTGGTTCTGGTATTTAAAAGAAAAAAACCAAACTGAGAATGTATATTTTCTTTAAACTGCTATAACAGACTATTTAAAACCTGTCAATTTTACAACTTCCTGCTTTGCTTATAGCCTGGACTGTTTTAAATGAGATTTATGATGTTCTGCCTTTCATCTAACTTTGTGTCATAATCTGAGCCTTGTTCTAATTTTATTTTATGTTTGTATGGAATGTGTCAAAATTTATTTTTTTTACATGACCCGGTCACCATAGCAATAAGAATAAACTTGTAAAACACTTTAAAGAAGCAGCTTAATTCTGATGGTTGGTATGTTAAAGTTGAACTCCAGTGTCACCAGTGTCATTTAGACAAAAATATAATATGTAGCACTCACTTTCCATAGCAGTGTTTCTTAAGCAGCTTGCTCCTGTAAGTTAAATCTTTACTGTAATAGAACTGTGACACACAGTACCCTGATGAAGTCACATGACAGTGATGTAATGCGCAGGTCGGAGAGCGGAATGTGGTGACGTCATTTCTGACACGAACGCCGCAGCCATATTGGTACACCCATATCAACACATGTTATTGATGCCTTGTTTGATCTGTTCCGATGTAAGTGCGCATTTGTCTTTACAATAAATGCGCACTATACAATATTACACTATGGAAGCACTTTTTCTTGTCTCCATGGGAGTGCTGTGAGCTGGCTGTTTTTTCTGGTCCAACGAACCCCTGGCAGGAGTTCTGTGCGCTGGCGGATTTCCGTGTCCAAAGGTGAAAGGTATATTACCACCGCTGAACAGTATGGTCCACCAGTGAGGGAGATATCATCCCTACATCACTGCTTGGGATTCCACTTAAAGGGCCCCTGCAGTGAGTGTCCCGAAAGCCTTTTGGCCCCTTGGGGTCTGGGCGCGGAGGTGAGGAGGCAATTTAGCCGGTGTGGGATTCAACAATCATTTACCTATCCACGTTGTGGGTTTTTTTTTTTTGTGTATGTATTCATTGGACATTTTTTCACATGGACTTTATGTTGTATATATGATTTTTTTAGTCATGTTATTTATTTCTTCATTGTGTTATTGTATTTTATGGTGCACAGTAATACATTCATTTGGTTTCACTGTGCGTTTATATCACCATTTTCTGTTTTATACTAGTTGCATTCTATAGATGTTTGCCACATTTATTTATGGTATTTATATGGTCACTTATTAGTCGTTTTATTTCACAAGGCCTATTGATGCACATTGTGGTATGACTCTTCAGTCGCATGGTCACAATATTTGGCCTCACTGTTCGTTGTTATTGTCATTCTTCTGTGTTAAGTGGTTTGTCCACTTTTAATATTAAGCACTTCATTTTGCATTTTTCACATTTTGCTCCACTCTCTCATCAGTTGTATTCACGTTATTTAATTTATGTTGTGATGGACTCATATGTCCCACTATTACTGTGATTTAGTTAATATTTTATTTCTCCCTGATCATTTCCGTGCGTTTTGCCCACAGTCACGATCTATTGTCTGTAACACCTTTTGGTCCTCATTTTCGACCTTTATTATTTCACCTTTCCCTTCACTCCCATATTCCTTCCATTTACTCATTATGTTATGGTGTATTATCTATTGTCTTCTCATCTCATTATTTGTTTTGGAATGTCTGTGGCATTATTGTGATTAGCGCAACATCAATTTTCTGTTTGTTGTTTTAAACTATCAATACTCTGTTCAATTTCTGACCAGTCCTGATGAACCAGCCAAAATTCTTTTAGTGGGTGCTCTGTTAGCCCCCTCCTGTCTTCAACTGAAAAATGAAATGAGGTGAGAAACTGTTGGCCATGCAGCAGCTGCCTCCAATTGTATGCAGCCTTTGTTTGGATATTCCAACATCTGCAACTGGCCAAGGTTAGAATACAATAGCCCAGCAGGGGGATTCCTCCATTCATGTTGTCAGGTCATAGAGGAATCTGTTAGATTTCTTTAGTTCAGCCTGCAGGCTGAACGAAGGTCATCTAATAGTGTATAGCAAGGCTTAGGAAAAACTATATTATTATAAAAGAACAGCACCTATTATAGCAAGATAGTCCACAATAATTTAGCACAAGTAGCACTCAGTGCTGGGAAGAGTCTGCATCGTTTGAAGAGACAAGACCTGCCTCTCTATATTCTTTCAGGTGACAGCAGGTCAGAACATGGAAGGGGCATATGCACATAGCACAAAGATGGAAGAGGGAAGGAGAGCTGTGTTTGAGCAATGCAGAACTATTATGGAGATGATGGGCAAAACTGAAGATTGCTTTAATGTATGAGCCAGGATGTTATGTCTTTCAACCTACTCCACAACCAAATTGACTGAGTCTCTACCTGGCTACAAAACAGAAAGAATGGCTCTTGGAAACGTACGGAACGGGCACACATTTGTATAGATAGTCCATCCCTACTTTTTTAAATGCAAATTTTCAAAATATCTTCAGAATCCTGAAGCAGAGCTGTGTATGTATTGATACAGGCAATGAAAGGCAGCTTCTATTATTTCCTTCTCTGATATTTTATAATATACATGTAGTATTTTTATTCTATCTTTGGCGTACCTAAAGGTGGTCATAGATGGATCAAAATTGGGCCACCTCAGCAGGGACTGGCCAAATTTTGATTCTTGTATGGGCTGACGAGTTGTACAGAAGTCAATCTACTGATCAACTTCTGTGCAACCAGCCTCTAGGGTTTTTCCTGGAGGATCAGTGCCGGCAGATATAGCTGTATTCTGTATGAGTGTCTCCCTGCTGTCAGAATATGATAACTCAGTGGGAGTGATTCCCCCATCCACATCAGTTATGTGGATGGGGGAATTGGATAATTGTTTTTTTATTCAACCCCCAGGTTGAATGGAAAAAAAAAAAAGTGAGTAGTGTACTGGGCTGCCTTAGGCAAACAGACTCCCAGAGCTTATACTATGCCTCCAAGAATTTGTGTAAGAAAAACTTAGTAAAATTTTAAAATATCACCAATTGTATAAAGGTTGGAAGAGTTGTGGGTGCACTCCAAAAAATGCCACGTCCTTGTTTACTAAAGCGAATATATTGCTAAACCCCCTTTTGGGACTTTCAAGGCACTCAATATCACAACTTAAGGTAAAAATAGTATGCATTTTATTTATACAGGTTTAAAAGGATGAAAGACACAAATATACGGCTTTTGGTACATAACATCATATATAGAGTGTACCTCATAGCTTCTCATAGAGGATATGGTAATTGTGAAGTTTCCATTTACCCAATGCGTTTCAGAATTACACGACTCCTTCCTCAGGGGTATCAGGAATTTCACATCTCTACAATACAATTGTACACATTGAAAACACAAAACCGTATATCTTAATACATAATACAGTGAATTGCATGTATCTGCTACTCACAAAAATGACAGTTATTGCATATGAAAAAGCTGTTATAGATAAATATAACAAGTGATAAACCCCAAAATACTCCTAAGGACCCCCCCCCCCCACTATTCTTAACTACCTCCCGAACTACTAGATAAAAAACATGTTTGCAAAACTTTTATTAAAATAATGAAAAAAATTAAAAAAACTAAAAGGCTACCCCGTACACTAACGGTAGCCATTTTCTTGTAGTACAGTACTCTACATAACATGTACAATGGACTATAATATAATATATACAAAAAACATAGGTACTTATGTTTTAAAACACCTCAAAGTTTTATTTAATATAATAAAACCTATATTAAACCCCAAATTAATATTACACTAAATTGCAAATACTACAATATGATAAATGTTTAAGACTTATGTAACTTACCCTAAGACCTTGATAAAATATGAACTACTTTAAAATATGAACTAGTTTAAAAACCAGAACTGACTTACTAAAAAAATAAAAAACAAGGAAAAAAGGAGGATGATAAATAGCAATTAATCACTCATACCATCCCAAAGTAAACTAATAAATAATGCGATATATTGCTGTACATAGGAAAACACTCAACTCTACACTACAAACCTATTAATAAACTCATATAATTATTTATATATATATATATATATATATATATATATATAACAATTTTATTAAAATCTTAAATAAATATTCAAAATAAATTAATACTCTTTTGAAAGGAAATCTAAAATACTCTAGAATATCTAAAATTAGCCCCACTCCATGCAAAATACACCCATACACCCATACCACTAGGTGTACAATATTATAATCCAGATAAATGCAATGAAATAATAAATGTGTATAAAACTTTACATATATAAAATATTATAAACTAATCCTATTTATACCAGTCAGGTAAATATATAAAATAAACACATATTACTAAAATACAATCCAAATCATACAGTCTCTACTAATACTTAATAATCACTTATAAAGCAATTCAGGTCAAATTCAACATTTAGACCTCTGGGCACCTACGTCTGCATCAAATAAGTCCACCTAGATTCGGCCTGGCTTAATGAGCATACCTTATTACTGCCCCTCCAATTGTGCCTGTATTTTTCTAATCTCCAAAATATAAGGGATAATGAGTCTCTATTGTGACACATTGCAAAATGCTTAGAAACGCTATGTTTTGAAAAACCTTTATTTATATTTTGGACGTGTTCTCTTTCACGATTGCATAGTGGTCTTTTTGTCCTGCCTACATATTGCAGGCCACATTTGCATTGCAATGCGTATACGACACCTTCTGTCCTGCATGAAATAAAATCTTTAATTTGTGGCTAATAGTAATACCATTACTATTAGCCACAAATGAACTCCACTTAGGATTCTGTCCCCTGGTGGCCCTACATGCATAACACGTCCTACACGGTAAAAAGCCTTTTTGATCTAAAAACATGATTTGTTTATTCCTTATTGGTGGATCTAAAACCTTTTTCACTAACTTATTTCTTAACGTGGGTGCCCTTTGGTACAATAATTTTGGGTTTTATTAACTTGTACAAAGTAGGGTCTGCTTTAAGAACAGACCAATTTAAAAAAAATATATTTTCTATTTCTCTATAATGTATGTTAAAATCAAGTATAATAGCCAACTGATCTTCAAATGTATCATTTTTATCCTTATCCTTTAGTAGTATGCTTCTATCCATGTTACCAACTTCTCATATTTTACTTTCTATTTGTTCTGTTGGATAACCTTTACTAATAAACCTCTGCACAATAGTCCTGACTTGCTCTGCATAATCTTCTTTCAGTGTGCAATTCCTTCTCAACCTTACAAATTGTCGTTTTGGAATATTCAATAACCAGGGTGTATAATGGCAACTATCCAAAGGAATATAACCATTTCTGTCCACCACTTTAAAAAATGTTTTGGAGTTAATCATTCCCTTATTCATAGTGATAGTTAAATCCAAAAAATGAATGTTTGCTTTGTTACATTCCCAGGAAAATTTGATATTCTTAGTATTATGATTAAGTTTATTTAGGAACTCCAATAACATGACGAGGAACTTCATCTTTCAGCATGACAATGACCCAAAGTATACATCCAAATCACTAAAGGGATGGCTTCACCAGAAGAAAATTAACGTTTTGGAATGGCCCAGCCAGAGCCCAGACCCGAATCCAATCAAAAATCTGTGGGATGATCTGAAGAGGGCTGTGCACAGGAGATGCCCTCGCAATCTGACAGATTTGGAGTGTTTTTGCAAGGAAGAGTGGGCAAATATTACCAAGTCAAGATGTGCCATGCTGATAGACGCATACCCAAAAAGACTGAGTGCTGGAATCAAATCAAAAGGTGCTTCAACAAAGTATTAGTTTAAGAGTGTGCACACTTATACAACCATATTATTTTAGTTTTTTATTTTTACTTCCCTCCACCTAAAAGATTTCAGTTGTTGTTCAACTGAGTTGTCCAGTTTATAGGTTACATTAAAGGTGGAAAAAGTTCTGAAATGCTTTATCTTTGTCTCTTTTTTTACAGAAACCTGATATTTTAACGGGTGTGTAGACTTTTTATATCCATTGCATAAAGTGCCATCAATTTATGCAGTGCTTTACATATATATATTCACATCAGTCCTTAACCCTCAAGGGGTGTACAAGCTAAGGTCCCTAATTTACATTCCTACACATACAAGGGCCAATCTAGACAGGATCCAATTAACCTACCAGCATGCCGTTGGAGTGCGGGAGGAAACCCACACAGGCACTGGGAAAACATGCAAACTGCAGGCAGGTGGTGCTGTTTTTGGGATTTGAACCAATGATCCTAGTACTGCCAGGCGGAAGTGCTAACCATTTAGCCACTGTGCTTATAGGTAAAATAAACAATATTCATCCTGTAGGTGCAGAAGGTTTCTCCTCCTTTGCAGCTATTTGGCATAGTTGTGCTAAGCTTTAGCTTCCAGACCTTCATTGTGACCAGACCCTATGGACTCTCGGGCATTGAGCTCTACTTGAGCACTTTCCAGACAGAGAGTAGGGCACTTGGGGCCAGTCACTGGGGTCAGTTTTTAATAGGAAAGCAGAGGGATTGGCAGGAACACCAGGGTCTTCATAAAAAGAGAACATGATACTTTTTAACACAAGTACATGGTAAAGCAGGCACATAACAGGAGTATGAAGTGTTGGGGTAATGTATTCTTTAATGCTGTGCAGGTGATGTCAGAGGCTTACAGCATATCAAGACAGATTAGGTACATACAGTTGTGTTCAAAATAATAGCAGTGTGTTGAAAAAAGCGAATAAAACTCAAAATCCTTCTAATAGCTTTTATTTCCATACACACAAATGCATTGGGAACACTACACATTCTATTCCAAATCAAAACATGAAGAAAAATATATCAAATTTGTGTTGTTCTAAAAAAAATTGAAGAAAAGTGAATATTAGACTGTTCAAAAAAATAGCAGTGTTTGTATTCTTCTTTACAAACTCAAATATTCACTATATAAACTGAAAAATGTTTGAAGATTTTGCTTTCCTTTGATTCTCTTAATTAATATTGAGTTGTATAAGCACTGTTTCTGAGAACTGCTGTACATCTGTGTTGCATGGAGTCAACCAACTTCTGGCACCTGTGAACAGATATTCCAGCCCAGGATGATTGGACTACATTCCACAGTTCTTCTCTATTTCTTGGTTTTGCTTCAGAAACTGCATTTTTGATGTCACCCCACAAATTTTCTATTGGATTAAGATCCGGGGATTGGGCTGGCCACTCCATAACGTCAATCTTGTTGGTCTGGAACCAAGATGTTGCACGTTTACTGGTGTGTTTGGGGTCGTTGTCTTGTTGGAACACCCATTTCAAGGGCATTTCCTCTTCAGCATAAGGCAGCATGACCTCTTCAAGTATTCTGATGTATTCAAACTGATCCATGATCCCTGGTATGCGATAAATAGGCCCAACATCGTAGTATGAGAAACATCCCCATATCATGATGCTTGCGCAACCATGCTTCACTGTCTTCACAGTGTACTGTGGCTTGAATTCAGTGTTTGGGGGTCATCTGACAAATGGTCTCCGGCCAGTAGACCCAAAAAGAACAATCTTACTTTCATCAGTCCACAAAATGTTGCGCCATTTCTCTTTAGGCCAGTCAATGTGCTCTTTGGCAAATTGTAAGCTCTTTAGCACGTCTTTTTTTCAACAGTGGGACTTTGCGGGGGCTTCTTGCAGATAGCTTGGCTTCACATAGGCGTCTTCTAATTCTAACAGTACTCACAAGTAACTTTAGACCTTCTTTGATCTTCCTGGAGCTGATTGTTGGCTGAGTCCTTGCCATTTTGGCTATTCTTCTATCCATTCGAATGGTAGTTTTTTGCTTTCTTCCACGTCTTTCAGGTTTTGCTTGCCATTTTAAAGCATTTGCGATCATTTTAGCTGAGCAGCCTATCATTTTCTGCACTTCTTTATATGTTTTCCCCTCTCCAATCAACTTTTCTTCTGAACAATGTCTGGAACAACCCATTTTCCTCAGAATTTCAGAGAGAAATGCTTTGTAACCAGCATGTACAACATTTGCTGCCTTCCTTCCTTACATAAGGGCAATAATTGCCACCTGTTTTTCAAAGAATGAATGACCTCACTAATAGAACTCCACACTGCTATTATTTGAATATGCCCCTTTCAATTAGTGATTCAATTACACAGAATCAGCAGCATGCATGTCATGACTGTTGGGTCTGTTGGATTTCTATTACTCTACTACACCTGCTAGTAAATTATTTGCCATGTAGAAATATCATTTCTACCAAAAACAGTGATTGATCAGGTTAGTGATGTCTGACTGCTATTATTTTGAACACAACTGTATACATCCAGTCGCTGTACAGTCCCGATCTGTGTTTTTATGTTACACAAGCTTTTCCCCACCTTTATTTTAAATCTACTTCCACTAATGCAGAATATTGATGGTGCACCCTTTAAGCTGCTTGGCAGGGCATTCTTTCCTGCTGTAGACTGTTGCTCTCTCCCTGGCATTTGTGGTCTAAAAGTTGTGGCCCTCTGAAAACCTATATGTCCTAGGATCTCGGTCTTCAACTGGTATAGGAACCGGTCAACAAACAAAGTCTGAGGCCTTTTTGGTCCACCCGAACACATCTGCAAGATATGCAAGAGGTGATCGTAGGCAGCATAGTCTTGTTGGCTGAGCTTTATGTTCCTAACTGCCTCCAAGGTAGTCCCTCTCAGATGTTCTGTAATTCTCTGTTTCTTCTTTGTTTCAGGGTAATCATATTTGTCCAGTATCTCCATAATTTGCTCCATCTATTTATCAAAGCATTCTACTCCAGCAACGAAAGGCTGAATTCCTGAAAAACTCCATAGTCTCCAGTAGCTAGTTCCTGTGTAACAAGGGCAACACTTGAAACTTGGCTACAATGCCTTCTAGACCCTCTCATGGCTGGCCAAAGGGGCCCTTCTGTGCTTCCTTATGATGGCCCCCCCACGTCCCCCTTCCCTTCGGGTGTACCCAACCTCCCTCACAAACCTTTGGCTGGAAAATGGTCTTTATCAAAAGGGTTGGATGCCCTGTAGTAAACAAACAAGCAGGTAGGAGGCAAAGGTAATATATCACAGTACAGTAGTGAATATAATACACAGCTGAAATGGATATAAACAAACCCAGTCTACTTTCCCTTTAAAACGAGGTATAGAAATTCTATGCTGCTGTCTAATTGCTAGCTATGAATAATATTCTTGTGATCGCACTGTGAAGCACATGTGCCACCCACTCAAACAACTGATGGTGAATAATACACTGCAAAAGTAAAAAAAAGTCACATACCTGTTTATGTAAACAGGAATGTTAGCATTCTGTTCACAAGACTTAATGACTAATGTTATTGAAAGTGGGGGCGTTATTTGCATAGTGTACCATTTACTATGTATTTTTGTGTAAATTAATCAAATTTTTTGACTTCTTGAATAGAAAAGTTTAAGCCATTAGATTAGTTAAACAGGAACAGGTGTTCTGTTTTCTTCCTACAATAGAAGAGTCAACAAAGAAATGTGAGCAATGGTGATTTCTAAAACTATGCATATCCTTTCTTTGCTGCAATTAGGTGATAACATGTTTCAGATAGCATAGAAAGTCTTTCAGCAAACAGAAACTGGCTGTTAGATGGATAAATACCTGTACAAAATGCCATTGTATTTCCAATGGGCACCTTCTGGCCATACATTGTAATAGATTACATTGGTCATACATTGCTACCCTAGATTCACACCTAAGCGTTTCCGCAGCATTTTGCAAAAACGCAGTACAGTCCATTTAACATGATTTCCTATGGGACATGTTCACATTTTCATCTGGTGTGTTTTTTGGAAAGGGTCAGGGTCTTTTTTGAAAGCAAAAAGGTAAGTTTTTGGTTCTATAGACTTCAATGGAAATGCTGCAGAAAAGCATGTATTGTGTTTTTGCTGTGTTTTTGATGCATTTTGCATTTTAAATCCACCTAGCAACAAGAAAAAAATGAAAAGAAAAAACAAATGCAAAATGCATCAAAAATGCATAAAAAAACACAGGTTAAAAAAACACAAAACGCAACGCAAAACCCAATGCAGAAATGGGTCAAACGCAACCTGCATAGGTGTGAACCTAGCCTAATAGAGTGTCATCAGATACTGTACAATATGTAACTTACTAGATATAGTAAGCATGCAAGACATACATACACTGTCTGGAGTTTGTGCATGTCAAGTGAAAAAGGGTTCCTCTAAAGGTATGACTGGAAAGAAATAGTTTCAACTTTCAGTTTTAGCTAAAAACACAGGCAAGCCTTGGCCTGGCATACATAGGTGCCAAGAATTTGTGTGTATTGAGCCATTCAATTCAATATTTTCTATAAGCCACAGCAATAGGCAGTGGCATACCCAGGGGGTGGGGGAGTGTACTGGGTACCACCATTTGAAGGGTGCTGCTAAGGGGTAGTGGCATGCTTGAGCACCTGAACTTTGTTCTGCTGCCCCTCACAAAAGGGACAATGTGGTCAAGGTTGCTGTCTTTTTCCACCCACTCACTTTCTAGCAAACATTAGATTAGCTGCTTATGTTGTTTACCGAATACAAGAAACCTATTTGGTGATTTTTGTGAGAATCAAGAAATGGCATCACTAAGGCACTTCCTCATTCTAACAGAAGGAGAACACCAACAAGAGGGACAGTATATTTGCTATAATCTGGAGTTCTGTTGGAGAGGAGGTTAGGAAGAAAGGTTATAAATTGAACCATGGTCTAAGCCGGGTGTCGGCAACCCGCGGCTCCAGAGCCGCATGCGGCTCTTTTTCACCTTTCCTGTGGCTCCGGAGCACACTGCCCACCAGGTGACAGGCAATAGGGTCGGCAAGCCGCGGCTCTTTTAATGCAGCTCTTCTATGTGCCGGGCGCCCGCTCCCCTCCCTCCTCCAAACATTGGCTGTCAGGATGTAGGCGGGGCAGCGTGACGAACTCCTCTCCTCTCACAGTCCGCCCTGAAGACCAGAACGGCGCGGGAACACAGCTAGAGGAACGCGCGGAGCAAAGGTAAGTGAATTGACACAGGGGGAATGAATTACTATAGGGGGGATGAATTACTATATGGGGGATGAATTACTATGGGGGATGAATTACTATATGGGGGATGTATTACTATATGGGGGATGAATTACTATATGGGGGATGAATTACTATAGGGGGGATGAAATACTATAGGGGGGATGAATTACTATATGGGGGATGAATTACTATGGGGGATGTATTACTATATGGGGGATGAATTACTATATGGGGGATGAATTACTATGGGGGATGAATTAATTACTATATGGGGGATGAATTACTATGGGGGATGAATTACTATATGGGGGATGAATTACTATGGGGGATGAATTACTATATGGGGGATGAATTACTATGGGGGATGAATTACTATAGGGGGGATGAATTACTATATGGGGGATGAATTACTATAGGGGGGATGAATTGCTATATGGGGGATGAATTACTATATGGGGGATGAATTACTATGGGGGGTGAATTACTATATGGGGGATGTATTTTCAGTTTTAAAAATGTTTCTCTCAAAATAAATTTCAATCGTGGTTTTGGCGAGATTTGGCTCAGTTGAAAAAAAAGGTTGCCCACCACTGACCTAAGGCTATGATTGTGATTATGACGATACACTGTGGCCCTGGTTAACTCTTTGCTTACTGGGCCCTTAAACCCCCTTCATGACCAGAGCGCTTTTCGCAATATATGCAGTGTCGGATTTGTTTTAAATGTTGCAATGGTTTTGCGGCTCCCAGTCTTTTTTTCCCTCTCGGAAACGGGTCCAAGTGGCTCTTTATGTCTTAAAGGTTGCAGACCCCTGGTATAAGCAAATATGTTCTAAATACAAGAGGCATGTGTATTCTTCATTGATTCTTGGTATTCCTTGTGTATACTTGTTCTTTTGGCCCTACTTCTCCTGTGGGTCACAGGAGTGCACTTAGTTCTGCACTCTTGTGACCCAGGTTCAGTCATCAGTGGGGTGGGGTAAAGTCTAGACTTTGGAGGAATCCACCCAGATGCCTGATTGGCGACTTGCTCGGCCTCTCAGCGCACTGCTGAGAGCTTGAGCCAACCATTCCCGCCTCCTATACAGCTGGAGCTCTAGTGAGCACTGGAGGGGCAGAACAGAGATTCGGAGACTGACAGTCATTGGCATTCTGCTCACTGAAGACCAAGATCTGAGAGATCAGTGGTCTCTGATTGCTCAGTTCACGGTGACTGGGGACAGATGCTTCACCCACCAAAGTGAGTATGATTGTTTTTTTCATCCCACACTTCACTTTTAATGTCATGAATTTTGTTTTTCATTTTTGTTTTAATACATTTTAGAAATGATATACAATTACAGCAATGCAAAATACAAAAACAACCCCAAACAGGCAGTGAGAAAGGGTTGCGCAGAACCCAACTGCAATCTCCAATCACCCCCCTCCCTGTGGAAAAGTAGACCCCTTCCGACAATACCATAAAGTGCACCAGGCAACTTTCTACTGTGCATTCACACTGTAGTTATAACATCCAAACAGAAAATAATATAGAGTGTAGCTTCCATGGCTGGAGACAGGAGGCGTTTATTCAAAATAAGCTCAAGACATATCCTAGTATATAGGAAGATAAACATTGGAGCAGTGAACAGACCCACCATGACCCCACCAGACTTATCAGGTTATTTGCTCTTCACCCAGAGTAGAACAGAGAAGTTTGTATCGTTCGTTTGTATCTGTCACCGAGGGTCAGCTGCCCCATACTTTTACAAATTTTCTGAGACATTCCCGATTTAGATGTGGCCTTATGCAATGGGAGTACCCTATTTACCAGTTATTTCCAGGCAGTCAGTGTAGGAGCCAACTGGTTCTTCCAGTGTAGTATAATTGCTTTTTGAGCATAGAAGAACAGTATACTCAACAGCGTTCTGTGGGCCACCATATTCACAAGTCCTATCAAGCCCAGTAAGCACACCTGATTGGTCAAGGGGACTGGCAAGGCTGTGACACTAGTTATAAATTGCATAAAATCTCTCCAATATCACAGAGCCCACAGCGCTGGATCAGGTATAACCAATAGGTGAGGGTAACAGAGGTTCATCTATAAGGGGGAAACGGGTGAAATGCTAATGTTCCACTCTGATATTAACTTGTGGCCCAGTTCCCAGGCTCTCATATTGTTTTCATTGCTCCTATAATTGAATGTGGTACCTGTGGTCCCCTGTAAAGGAGAAACTTCAGGCTTTTATACAACCCAACAATTGCTGCCTCCAATTCCATAGCACCATCACTGTCGTCACCTATTAACCACCTATGTGCAAAAACTAATTGGGCTGCAATATAGTATTTGTATAGGTCAGGTTCCTGTAGTGCCCTAATTCCTATCCTTGGGTGAGATGATGGCCATAGGAAAGAAGTAAGTCCATTAACACTCTGGAAAAATGGATGAGGAACCAAGAGCTGTGCATGCTGCAGAAAATATAAGAAAACTGGTAGGATGTTCATTTTAATAGGGTTTATTTTGCCAAGAAGAGAATGGTAAATTCCCTGGTCATAATCTGCAACCCTAGATATGTTATAGTGGAAACCCACTTTAACTGAAGATTCTGGTCAGCGTATGCCGAAACAATCTCTAAAAGGCAAGATAGATGATTTGGTCCAATTGACTTTTAACCTGGAGTAATCGGCAAATGTATCCAAGATCTCAAAGACAATTTCATGAGTTATTGTTAATGGTAGTTTTGAGGTATGGGGGTTTAAAAACATGATCTCAGATATTCTTGGAATGCCACTGCAAACAGGCTAGAAAATTGTTCAGTGATTTTAATCCTTGTACTGGGGTTCAGATATAGTAATTTAAAATTGTCTCTGAAAGCCTTATAAATATCCTTGGGTAGTCCATTCCCCAGGGTCTTACGGAGACCCAGGACGGCTATTGCAGCACAAAGTTCCTCTTCAGTAAAGGGAATACAAGCATGGTGAGCTATATAGGCACTGGTAAAATTCCTGAAATACTATAAAGACTCCCTGTGCCCTAGACCACACAACTTCCACCACTATTAATAAAATTATTAAAGATACCAGACTACTGGGCTTTGGTGATAGTTGTCAGGAGATGGCCTACTTTTTTCCCATTCTTCAAAGTATGCCTGTTTGCAGAACAAAAGTTTATTCTTTGCTTTTTAAATAATCAGGTCATGTAGAACATTCTGGGCTGTTTTGCAATTTAGTAATTGCTGGAGTAACAATGTATTCTCATTCTTTTGATTAAACAGTAGAGAGGGCTTATGTTTGTGCAATTCAGTGCCGTTTTATAATATTAATACATGTCTATTGACGTAAGTTACAATTACCAGAACAGTAGCTGAAAACAAAGGCAGCAGAAAACCTGGCGCTGGCCAAGGGTGCCATTATAGGCCCAAAACAGTACTACCCAAAATCATAACATGGTCACATCGGTCACAACGCCCAAATATGAGATATATGGGCATGCTATTAGGGCAGCCTAACCGCAAGGCCAATGACATTAAGAGGAGCATCAAAGGTATGGAATAGTAAAAACCCTGAGACATACAGTCATGGCCGAAATTGTTGGCACCCTTGATATTTTTCCTGAAAATCAAGTATTTCACACAAAAAAGGTATTGCATTAACACATGTTTTGCTATACACATGTTTATTCCCTTTGTATGTATTGGAACAAATATAAAACAGAGGCAGAAAAGCAAATATGACATAATGTCACACAAAACCCCAAAAATGGGCTGGACAAAAGTATTGGCACCCTTAACTTAATATTTGGTTGCACACCCTTTGGAAAACATAACTGAAATCAGTCGCTTCCTATAACCATCAATAAGCTTCTGACACCTCTCACCCGGAATTTTGGACCACTCTTCCTTTGCAAACAGCTCCAGGTCTCTCTTATTGGAAGGACACCTTTTCCCAACAGCAATTTTAAGATCTCTCCACAGGTGTTCAATGGGATTTAGATCTGGGCTCATTGCTGGCCACTTCAGAACTCTCCAGCGCTTCTTTGCCATCCATTTCTGAGTGCTTTTTGACGTATGTTTGGGGTCATTGTCCTGCTGGAAGACCCAGGATCTTGGACGCAAACCCAGCTTTCTGACACTGGGCCCTACAGTGCGACCCAAAATCCTTTGGTAATCCTCAGATTTCATGATGCCTTGCACACAGTCAAGGCACCCAGTGCCAGAGGCAGCAAAACAACCCCAAAACATCATTGAACCTCCACCATATTTTACCGTAGGTACTGTGTTTTGTTCTTTGTAGGCCTCATTCCGTTTTCGGTAAACAGTAGAATGATGTGCTTTACCGAAAAGCTCTATCTTGGTCTCATCTGTCCACAAGACGTTTTCCCAGAAGGCTTTTGGCTTACTCAAGTACATTTTGGCAAACTGTAGTCTTGCTTTTTTATGTCTCTGTGTCAGCAGTGGGGTCCTCCTGGGTCTCCTGCCATAGCGTTTCATTTCATTTAAATGTCGACGGATAGTTCGCGCTGACACTGATGCTCCCTGAGCCTGCAGGACAGCTTGAATGTCTTTGGAACATGTTTGGGGCTGCTTATCCACCATCCGGACTATTCTGCGTTGCAATCTTTCATCAATTTTCCTCATCCGTCCACGACCAGGGAGATTAGCTACAGTGCCATGGGTTGCAAACTTCTTGATAATGTTGCGCACTGTGGACAAAGGCAAATCTAGTTCTCTGGAGATGGACTTGTAACCTTGAGATTGTTGATATTTTGCCACAATTTTGGTTCTCAGGTCCTCAGACAGTTCTCGTCTCCTCTTTCTGTTGTCCATGCTTAGTGTGGCACAGACAGACACACAATGCAAAGGTTAAGTGAACGTCTCTCCTTTTTATCTGCTTTCAGGTGTGATTTCTATATTGCCCACACCTGTTACTTGCCCCAGGTGAGTTTACAGGAGCATCACATGCTTGTAACATTCTTATTTATCCGCAGTTGTGAAAGGGTGCCAATACTTTTGTCCAGCCCATTTTTGGAGGTTTGTGTGACATTATGTCGAATTTGCTTTCTTTCCTCCCTTTTTTTGTTTTGTCCCAATACACACAAAGGGAATAAACATGTGTATAGCAAAACATGTGTTAATGCAATACGTTTCGTGAGAAATACATGATTTCCTGGAGAAATATCAAGGGTGCCAACAATTTCGGCCATGACTGTAAGAGGAGATAAAGATAAAAAGAAAGAAAAAAGGAGAGGATAACCCAGGAAGATTAGTGTTTTTAATAGTTTGTATTTACTTAATGAGGGGGCTCTGATGTAAGCCTTAAAGTGGTACTAAACCCAAAACCAAATATGTAATATATTGCAGCTTATCAATCATTAGATGTGTTGGCTGCATCAGTTTTCTTTTCTTTGGCTTTTTCCTCTCTGTTTTCACCTGGTGATCTGGCCAGTAATACACTGTTTCATGTACAGGAATGCAGACAACACAAGCTGCTGGTGTGAGGAATCATGTTGTACAACAGAACTACATCCAGGTCAGGCACAGAACAGGAAACAGGAAGTATAAGGCAATGCAATATTACCATATGCAAGTAGGGTCACAGTATTTGCATAATAACTCTATAACATCTCCCTTTTTTACATTCAATTCAAACCTTATAAACAATTAAACTAAAACAGATCCTGAACAGTCTTGAACATGGCATACTGTGTTACTGGTAGATACACTACAGATTGAGTCTATCTGGTGGTCTTGAAACTCGACCACTACGCAAGACCACAGGGATTTTGCCTGGGGAAATCCGTTCAGCTCCAGAAGGTGTTGATAAGGAGCTACCCTCTTTCCTGGCTGGTGTGTTTGGCAAAGAAGAACTTGACGGGATATGTGGCTGCATTTTGTCATCCTCATTGTATCTCGATATGACAGCAGAGTTCTCTCTGCTTTGAGTATATGGTCCAGTAGGACTTGGGGCATTGAGCACCTCAGGAGGATCACATGCAGGATGCTCATAGGCTTGTGTGGTGAATCGTTCTGCCTTTTGCAGGTCCACTCGATTGCGGCGGTAAAGACTGCCTTCTACATCCACAAGATATGATCGAGGAGCAACTCTCTGCACACAGGAACCTAGTCTCCAGCGACCGGTCCTGTCACCTGGAAGCGGCTTCATACGGATTGACTCTCCGATGCTTAGTTCAGGTAAGTCTTTAGCAGACACATCGTATGACAGCTTGGCAATCTGTTTCCTCCGCTGCAGTTTTGCCGGGACACCTGTAACCACACAAGGATCAAGTAATATGTTTGCCACAGGCAATGAAGTCTTCAGTCTCCTAGACATCAAGCGCTGTGCAGGACTACTGTCCATGCCTTCAGATGGGGTGTTCCTCCAATGTAGAATGGCCTTCCACGGATCAGTACCATCAAACTTGGCCTTCTTACAAAGATTCTTCACTATCTTGAAAGCCGATTCCGCTTTGCCATTTGCTTGCGGGTGCCTCGGGGATGAGGTAACATGCTCGAATCCCCAATCTTTAGCGAACCGTCTGAATTGCTCACATGCAAATTGAGGTCCATTATCCGAGATTACTCTATCCGGCTGGCCATAACGTGCAAACTGTGCTTTACAACGCTCGATGGTCAGGAAGTAGCTCAATCTCCCAAAAGTCAGAATAGTGATCAACAATTAGTAGAAAATCCTGGCCAGCATAATTCAGCAAGTCCATGCTTACAATTTGCCAAGGCCGGGTGGGCAGCACATGCGACATCATAGGTTCTTTCTGTTGTGCCTGCGCATATTCATTGCATGCCGAGCAACAGCTAACAAAGTCTCTAATCTCATTCTGCATGTTGGGCCAGTATAGGGTATCACGTGCTTGCCTATAGCATGCTTCTCCGCCAATGTGACTGGCATGAATACGAGTCAGCATCTCTGATCTTAAAGATTTAGGAATGATGACCCTTGGCCCCTTGTACAGTATACCATCCTGAATGGCGATTTCATCTCTGAAAGTACAATATTCTCTCACAAGTAATGCCACTTCCAACTTGGAATCAGGCCAACCATTCAGAACAACATATTTAAGAGCCTGCAAACTCTCATCAGTTTCAGTGTGCTGTTTTATCTGAAGCAATCGTTGGTCCGTGACGTTTAAATAGTCTGAATGATTAATCTATGACAGGACATCCAGGTCCCGTTGAACATTGCAAACTGTGTGTTGTGCATACTCAGGTGTACCACCTGCTGCTGTAGCTCTGCTAAGAGTGTCACTAATGTACATTTCAGGACCAGGTTTATAGACAACATTTAGGCAATAGTTTTGTAATGTGAGCAACATGCTCTGTAGACGTTTGGGTGCACACAAAAGGGGTTTCTTGAAAATAGAAATCAGAGGTTTATGGTCAGTTTCTGCCGTGATCTCGTCGCGCCCATAGAGGTAGTGATGAAAACGCTGGCAGGCAAACACTATACTCAGACACTCCTTTTCTATTTGTGCGTAGTTTTGTTTCGTAAGAGTCAGTGCCCTTGAAGCAAAAGCGATAGGCTGGCCAGCTTGCAATAGGCAACACCCAAGTCCAGTTTTGCTTGCATCACTTTGAATAGTTACAGGTATTGTAACGTCATAGTACTTCAGGACAGGTGTGTCCGTGACCAAGCGTTTGATGTCCTGCACTGCATTATCATGCTTAGGAAGCCAATGCCAAACAGCGTCCTTGTCTAGAAGCCTTCTCAATGGCTCGCAGACCTCGGAGAGGTGTGGTAGGAATTTTGCTAGGTAGGTAACAAATCCAATGAAGCGTTGCAGGGATTTCACATTTGCTGGCTGCGGCATATCCAGTATGGCTCTGATTTTTTCTGGGTCAGCCTTCAAACCCTCCCAGGATAGAATGTGTCCATGAAAGTGGACCTCTTTGACCTTGAATTGCAGTTTTTTCATGCCAAGTCTCAATTTTACCTGCCTACATTGATTCATCAGTTCCAGCAGTTTGCCATCATGATCTTGCTCTGCTTCCTCATCTGTGTCCCCACAGCCAACCACAAGGATGTCATCAGCTATTGGTTCAATACCACCGAGTCCAGCCAATAGTTCATGTTGTTTACGTTGATACACCTCTGGTGCAACTGATACTCCAAAAGGCAGTTTGAGCCATCTTTTCCTGCCCCACGGAGTCCAGAAGGTTGTCATGTAACTACTTGCATCATCCAACTTACACTGTAAAAATGCATCCCGGGCATCAACAAGTGTGAACAGACGTGCCTTTGGCAGCTTGTACAAAACATCCTCAAGAGTTGGCATGATGTAGTGAGATCGTCTCAGTGCCATATTTAAGAATTTGGGATCTATGCATATTCGTAGCTTATTTGGCTTCCTTACAATCACCATGTTACTTATCCAGTCAGTTGGGTCACTCACTGGTGCCAAGTGTCCATTGGCCTCATACTGGTCAAGCTGTGCCTTAACTGCTTGTTTTAATGCCACCGGCACATTGCGTGGTGCACATTGGACTGGAGGGACACTCACATCAAGGTCGAAATGAACTTCCCCTGGTACAGATTCCACTGGCCCATTAAACACATCACTAAATTCCTTTAGCAGCAGTTGTTTTGTCAAGGGCCCCTTGGATAGATTGTCCATCACATTAAGCTCTGCAGGGACGGAGAAACGTATCAGCCCTAGACGCTCACAGGTTGAGCCAGACAACAGTGGCTTTTGGCAGGCTTCCACAATTTCAAACTCCAGCTTGTGTGTTAGTCCACGTATGGCACATTCTGTCTTGAAGAGCCCTAGAGATTTCATAATCGCACCTGAATATAACTTTAACCTGGTGTCACTTGGCAGTAGACGTGCTTCTGGTGCTAACACCATTTTGTCTCTTAAGCACATTACATCACAAGTTGCTCCTGAATTGAGCTGGCAGGATTGGGGCTTATTATTTAAATGTAAAGTGACAAACCATTTCATTCCTCTGGATTGCACAGTGCCGATCAATTCACTGCTGTATATAACTTCAGTGGTGTGTGTCTCTTCCTGATATGTGGATGTGTTCTCCACATTGTGTAATTTGCCTATTGATGGCCGTCGTTTACTTGACAAACAAACGTTAGCAAAATGGTTTGTTCTTCCACAAGACTTACAAGACTTCCCATAAGCTGGACACTGCTCTTTAATTCTTTGATGCACAGTACCACAGTATTTGCAAGCTGTAGGGTTGGCAGTATTTGTGCTCATCAGGTGGCGTTGCTGAAGTTTGTTTATGTTGCGATGCTGCATTGCAATGTTTATGCTGTCGGTCTGCTGTCTGTCCTCTTCCATAACTTTCAGACGTCTGTCAGTGAGCTCTGCTGTACGGTACGTCTCAATGGCTGCGTTTAGAGTTAACTCATGTTCTCTTAGGAGGCGCCTGCGTGTGCTCTCGCTAGCAATACCAAGAACAATTTTGTCCCTTATCAATTCGTCTCTGAGTGTGCCATATTCACAAGTTAAATATAAATAAACAGCGCAAATTTAGATAATTAATCAATATAATAAATCATATAAAATAGGTGCATAAATTATTCGTGTTTGCCCTTAATCTTAAACAAAAACACCCAAAAGTCCATGTGCTGAAAACATAATTAAATTGTAGAAATAAAAGTGCCAACTTCTTTTCTTCAGAAAATACTTTCACCTTCCACCAGTGCACAAACCAACATCGAATACACTCACCAGAACTTGGTGAGTAAAGGACCTTTAAGGAATTTTTAGGGATCCTAAACCCTCTTTGGTGCCACGCTAGGGAAAATCTTCACCCTCCGAATAGACTCCACCATCCAACCAAAAGAAAAAAACTCACATAGCATAATATTGTCACACAATAGTAACTTTTTCCAAATGGAGATTAAGGCCACTCACATGTTAAACACTTGCTAAAGACATGTTTATTATGTATAAAAGGCTTCAGTTCCAGCAAATATACAAACTTTTCCTTCCAGGACTCTCACATCCACAGTGGAACAAAGACAGGACTCCTCTTAGACCAAACAGTGAACCAAGATGGCCGCTGGAACGCACCGCTCAGCGTGCGCTCCACTCACCGGAAATGACGTCAGGCGCATGAAGTGTGGACCGGAAATGCGTCAACGCGTTTCGCCCCTCCCATAGGGCGTTATCAAGACACCCATCTCCAGTCCTCACTCACTTAAATATCAATAGAATACCCTCCCCTCCGATTTGATTGGTCAGACCACCTCCCAGGATAATTTCAGAGGCTGCTCCTCCCACTCCAAGACGTGAGAGACCTATACAAAATGCCAATCCACATAACAACATCATGAATTCTAACAATTGATATAAACAATTCAATTAAAAACAATATCTTTATAGTTTAATATAATTCATATTAACAAATGTATATCTATCTAAAAACAAATTGCAAAATAAAAAATGAAATATAGAAATAAAAATAGAAATAGATATAAATAAAAATAAAATTAAAAATAAAATAAAAAATAAAATATAAAAATGAAAATAAAAATAAAAATAAATATAAATAATAAAAAATAATAAAAATAAAAATAAAAAAATAAAAAAATATAAATAAAAATAATAATAAAAATAAATAAATAAAAAAAAAATATATAAATAAAAAATGAATAAAAAAATATAAATAAATAGAAATGAAAAATAATGAAAAATAATAAATAAAAATCAAAATAAAAATCAAAATCAAAATCAAAATAAATAAAAATAAATATAAAAATAAAAATAAAATAAAATCAAAATAAATATAAAAATATGTAAATAAATAAACATAAAAATCAAAAATAAAAAATAAAATAAACAATATAAAAAATATCAAATATATAGCAGTCTTTAAACACTAAATTCTCTACTCTTACCAATCTGACAGGAAACAGTTGATATCTATATCTGAATTTAACCCCCTGGGCAACAAGGAACCCAATTTTAGGATCCATCTCGTTTCATTCTGTGAGATGGACTTGACCCTATCTCCTCCCCTCCAAGGTGCTAAAACTCGATCAATCCCACAGAATTTCAAACAAGATGGGTCCCTGTTATGATACATTCTAAAATGATGGGAAAGACTATGATACTTATAACCTTTTTTAATATTTCTAATATGTTCCCCTAATCTCACTGACAATTTTCTAGATGTTCTCCCTAAGTATTGAAGATGACATGGACATTCTAACACATAGGTGACAAACGAGCTATCACATGATATAAAGTTTTTTATCTTGTAAGAGGAACCATTTGAACAAGAATAAAACGTATCGTACCTTCTGATATTATCTCCTTTCATTGTTTTACATACCAAACATCTTTTAAATTTAAAAAACCCCACACTATCAAGAAAAGTCGCCTTTTTCTTTGGAATATCTGGAACATTTTTTGCTAATTTTAATCTAAGTGTAGGTGGTTTTCTATAAACAAATGAAGGTTTCTTAGGTAATAGGTCATGAAGAACCTCATCCCTTTTTAAAATCTGCCAGTGTTTTCGTATTATATTTTCAAAAGCCTTATGCTGATTCGAATACCCCGTTATAAAGGATAATTCCCCTCTTCTATTTTCTTTCTTTATTTTATTTAACAAATCTTCTCTTCTAATTTTACTTACCTGGTTAACTGCACCTGTTAATATCTCCTCTTTATAACCTTTCTCCCTAAATCTCTCTAACAAAGTATCTGCTTGCTTATGAAAGATCTCCTTATCATCACAATTACGTTTCAGTCTTATCAATTGGCTTTTAGGGATGGATCTTAGCCAATTCCTATGGTGGCAACTATGTGTGGGGATGTATGCATTTCTATCGACTTCTTTGAAATGAGTCTTAGTATACAACGAATCTCCTTGTTTGTAGATAGTTAAGTCCAAGAAATTAATCGCTTCTGTACTAATATAGTTTGTAAAGGATATATTATAAGGATTACACCCCATTTCATGAATGTAATCCTCCAGTTCTTCCTTTGTACCCTTCCAGATTATCACTATATCGTCTATAAATCTTTTATAGAGCAATAACTTATGATTCTTCTTTTCAAAAATTGCTTTATCTTCCCACATACTCATAAAAAGATTAGCTACTGATGGAGCATACTTCGCTCCCATTGCCACCCCGGTGCACTGTCTGTAATAACTATTCAAATGCCAAAAATAGTTATTCGACATTGCTAAATCCAGACATTCAAGAAGATATTTAATTTGTTCAGCTTTTAACCCTGATTTTTCCTTTAATGACCATTTTACCGCTCTTAAAGCATCAGCATGTCTATTATTTGTATATAATGCATTAACATCTACACTTGCCATGACACAATTACCTTCTATTCTTACTTGTTTTAAAACTGAAATTAAATCACCACTATCCTTCAAATACGATGGAAAGACCGAAACTATAGGCTGTAGGAATTTATCCACATACTCCCCCAGCCTAGAGAAAAGTGAATCGATCCCATTTATTATGGGTCTTCCCGGTGGTTTCATTAAGTTCTTGTGAATCTTAGGTAATTGGTATATAACTGGAGTAACAGGTGCGTTCGGTACTAAATATTTTGCCTCTCTCTTATTCAAAAAACCTTCTTTTTCACCTTTTTTCACTATTTTCACAAATTTATTTTTATAGCTTTTTATAGGGTTACCCTTAAGTAGTTCATAAGTACTCCTATCACCCACCAATCTATTGAGTTCCTCATAGTAATCCTTCTTATTCAACACTACAACACCTCCCCCTTTGTCCGCTGCTCTTATTACAATATCATTATTCTTCTCTAGTTGCTGGATACCTCTTACTAAATCATGCTTAGTTCTCTTATTCGAAAGGGATAATAACTCCAAGTCATATTCCACCATCTTCTTAAATGCATCTATACAACAATTATTCCCCACCCTAGGATTGAATACAGATTTATTTCTTAAATCAGTATGCCTATACAGACCTTCATTCTTCTCATCACTTTTTTTCCCATCAATTTTCTTTTTTTCGTTATGGAAATCTTTTCCCATCTGATCTTTATTTTTACTCCAATATTTTTTTAAATTTAATTTTCTAATAAACTTTTGCAGGTCTATATAGGTCTCAACTTTATTTAATTTCCTATCTGGTGCAAATTTCAAGCCTAGTGCTAAAACTTTTAATTCCTCCTCGTTTAAAACATAATCACTTAGATTGAAAATCCCTATATTCACATTGACCTTTTCCTTTTTCCTTTTACCTCCTCTACATCCTCTCTTTCTCTATGTCCCCAATAAGGGTCCTGGTAATTTGGGTTCTGAAAGTTTTGAAAATTTTGAAAATTTGGAGGTGGTCTCCATCCCCCCCTCCCCCCTCTGGGCGGGTAAGAAGGGCCCCCTCTTCCTCTCCAATTGGAATTTCCCCTTGTATTTCCCCCTCTCCATGGGGGACCTCCAAATCCCCCCCGTGGAAAAAACATACCCTCATTCTGATGACTATAAGGGGACCCCCCAAGTGGTCCAAATCTATTTTGAATTGGTACTCTGTAATTTAATGGGGCACTTTCATCGTTCTTTTTATTCGGTGATGAATTTATATGATTGTTTTTAGAATATCTCACAACCGGGTTTTGACTTTTAATACAGGAGTTTCCGAATCTAAATCCTGAACCTTAATATCCCCCTCATTAGAGGAGTTTCTAGAAACATCAGTCCCTTTACTGGTATCTTCTTGCCATTTACAGTCATGGCCGAAATTGTTGGCACCCTTGATATTTCTCCAGGAAATCATGTATTTCTCACGAAACGTATTGCATTAACACATGTTTTGCTATACACATGTTTATTCCCTTTGTGTGTATTGGGACAAAACAAAAAAAGGGAGGAAAGAAAGCAAATTCGACATAATGTCACACAAACCTCCAAAAATGGGCTGGACAAAAGTATTGGCACCCTTTCACAACTGCGGATAAATAAGAATGTTACAAGCATGTGATGCTCCTGTAAACTCACCTGGGGCAAGTAACAGGTGTGGGCAATATAGAAATCACACCTGAAAGCAGATAAAAAGGAGAGACGTTCACTTAACCTTTGCATTGTGTGTCTGTCTGTGCCACACTAAGCATGGACAACAGAAAGAGGAGACGAGAACTGTCTGAGGACCTGAGAACCAAAATTGTGGCAAAATATCAACAATCTCAAGGTTACAAGTCCATCTCCAGAGAACTAGATTTGCCTTTGTCCACAGTGCGCAACATTATCAAGAAGTTTGCAACCCATGGCACTGTAGCTAATCTCCCTGGTCGTGGACGGATGAGGAAAATTGATGAAAGATTGCAACGCAGAATAGTCCGGATGGTGGATAAGCAGCCCCAAACATGTTCCAAAGACATTCAAGCTGTCCTGCAGGCTCAGGGAGCATCAGTGTCAGCGCGAACTATCCGTCGACATTTAAATGAAATGAAACGCTATGGCAGGAGACCCAGGAGGACCCCACTGCTGACACAGAGACATAAAAAAGCAAGACTACAGTTTGCCAAAATGTACTTGAGTAAGCCAAAAGCCTTCTGGGAAAACGTCTTGTGGACAGATGAGACCAAGATAGAGCTTTTCGGTAAAGCACATCATTCTACTGTTTACCGAAAACGGAATGAGGCCTACAAAGAACAAAACACAGTACCTACGGTAAAATATGGTGGAGGTTCAATGATGTTTTGGGGTTGTTTTGCTGCCTCTGGCACTGGGTGCCTTGACTGTGTGCAAGGCATCATGAAATCTGAGGATTACCAAAGGATTTTGGGTCGCACTGTAGGGCCCAGTGTCAGAAAGCTGGGTTTGCGTCCAAGATCCTGGGTCTTCCAGCAGGACAATGACCCCAAACATACGTCAAAAAGCACTCAGAAATGGATGGCAAAGAAGCGCTGGAGAGTTCTGAAGTGGCCAGCAATGAGCCCAGATCTAAATCCCATTGAACACCTGTGGAGAGATCTTAAAATTGCTGTTGGGAAAAGGTGTCCTTCCAATAAGAGAGACCTGGAGCTGTTTGCAAAGGAAGAGTGGTCCAAAATTCCGGGTGAGAGGTGTCAGAAGCTTATTGATGGTTATAGGAAGCGACTGATTTCAGTTATGTTTTCCAAAGGGTGTGCAACCAAATATTAAGTTAAGGGTGCCAATACTTTTGTCCAGCCCATTTTTGGGGTTTTGTGTGACATTATGTCATATTTGCTTTTCTGCCTCTGTTTTATATTTGTTCCAATACATACAAAGGGAATAAACATGTGTATAGCAAAACATGTGTTAATGCAATACCTTTTTTGTGTGAAATACTTGATTTTCAGGAAAAATATCAAGGGTGCCAACAATTTCGGCCATGACTGTATATACAATTTGGGTTTTATAATCTTGCATATCTCTCCCAAATTTTTTTATATTTTTATTTTTTTTATTTTGATTTTTATTTATTATTTTTCATTATTTTTCATTTCTATTTATTTATATTTTTTTATTCATTTTTTATTTATATATATATATTTTTTATTTATTTATTTTTATTTTTATTATTATTTTTATTTATATTTTTTTATTTTTTTATTTTTATTTTTATTTTTACTTTTATTATTTTTTATTATTTATATTTATTTTTATTTTTATTTTCATTTTTATATTTTATTTTTTATTTTATTTTTAATTTTATTTTTATTTATATCTATTTCTATTTTTATTTCTATATTTCATTTTTTATTTTGCAATTTGTTTTTAGATAGATATACATTTGTTAATATGAATTATATTAAACTATAAAGATATTGTTTTTAATTGAATTGTTTATATCAATTGTTAGAATTCATGATGTTGTTATGTGGATTGGCATTTTGTATAGGTCTCTCACGTCTTGGAGTGGGAGGAGCAGCCTCTGAAATTATCCTGGGAGGTGGTCTGACCAATCAAATCGGAGGGGAGGGTATTCTTTTGATATTTAAGTGAGTGAGGACGGGAGATGGGTGTCTTGATAACGCCCTATGGGAGGGGCGAAACGCGTTGACGCATTTCCGGTCCACACTTCATGCGCCTGACGTCATTTCCGGTGAGTAAAGCGCACGCTGAGCGGTGCGTTCCAGCGGCCATCTTGGTTCACTGTTTGGTCTAAGAGGAGTCCTGTCTTTGTTCCACTGTGGATGTGAGAGTCCTGGAAGGAAAAGTTTGTATATTTGCTGGAACTGAAGCCTTTTATACATAATAAACATGTCTTTAGCAAGTGTTTAACATGTGAGTGGCCTTAATCTCCATTTGGAAAAAGTTACTATTGTGTGACAATATTATGCTATGTGAGTTTTTTTCTTTTGGTTGGATGGTGGAGTCTATTCGGAGGGTGAAGATTTTCCCTAGCGTGGCACCAAAGAGGGTTTAGGATCCCTAAAAATTCCTTAAAGGTCCTTTACTCACCAAGTTCTGGTGAGTGTATTCGATGTTGGTTTGTGCACTGGTGGAAGGTGAAAGTATTTTCTGAAGAAAAGAAGTTGGCACTTTTATTTCTACAATTTAATTATGTTTTCAGCACATGGACTTTTGGGTGTTTTTGTTTAAGATTAAGGGCAAACACGAATAATTTATGCACCTATTTTATATGATTTATTATATTGATTAATTATCTAAATTTGCGCTGTTTATTTATATTTATATTGTTTGTGTTTTCACGATTGGCACAGCAGCATTTTTAGAGTGTTATTTGGAAAGTCTTGGCGCAGGAATAAGTTTTCTTGTATAAACATATTCACAAGTTGCTGCCTTTTCTCTCAAGCGTGTAACAAAGTTATCAAAAGATTCTCCCTCTTCTTGTTTGCAGCATCCAAACACATACCTTTCATAAATGACATTTTTAGCAGGTTTGAAATAAGCTTCCAGTGCATTTAGAATGGCTGTAACATTGTGTTGCTGATCTGCTGTGAGGGTCAGATTGTGTTTATACACATGCCTGCATTCACTGCCCATGACTCTTCTCAGAGTTGCTGCCTGCACTACTGCACATTTCTCATTCAAGCCTGTAGCCAGAGAATAATCTTCAAATTCAGCTCTGAAAGATTCCCAATTGCTGCTCCAATCCCCACTCATTGTCATCCCCTCTGGAGGAGGTATGCCATTCATGGCAGCCATATTGTCAGTAAGCCTCTGAGCTATCAAATATCAGAAAGTCCACAGTCTCAGGCTGTAGTTCACAAACCTGTGTTTCCCAAAGCTGCTGTGCTCCAAACAAGAGGCTCAGTCCTGATTCAAGTCACTTCTGACACCATGTTTCATGTACAGGAATGCAGACAACACAAGCTGCTGGTGTGAGGAATCATGTTGTACAACAGAACTACATCCAGGTCAGCATAGAACAGGAAACAGGAAGTATAAGGCAATGCAATACTACCATATGCAAGTAGGGTCACAGTATTTGCAGAATAACTCTATAACATACACCTTCAGTATTAGTGAGACACCACTGTGGAGGAATGAGGACAAGATTCACAGGAGACAGCAGCATTTTTAGTCTGGAGGGGGAGGTCTTAAAGTGTTACCAAACCGACAACAGTAATATCTGTATATGCAGTAAAGCATGCTTGGTATAAAGTCTGTATATGCATTAAAGCATGCTTGGTATACTCAATGTGGAACCCAAGGGGTTAATCCTCCACATTGTGTAAAAAGGCTGTTTAAACCTGTCTTTTTTGATCCTCCCTATCTTCTACTTTCCCCAACCCATCTGCTGATAGAAAAGAACTCCAGGAGTCACTCTGCACATGCTCAGTTTAGTGTGTATGGTTACAGAGATATTCTTTTCTTTGAGAGGGTACATGTGATCAGGCCAGGGCCAATCAGCACTGTCCAGACAGACAGTCAGGGGTCAAGCAACCTCTTAGGACAGTCAGAGCAGAATGAAAACTCCTCCTACAAGATTAACCAGTGCTCAGCTGGACACTGAGAGATTGCTATATACTGCTGATGAGAAAAGATATTTAGCAGTTTATATTTACTAAAATAACTGCATTTCCACATCCTGTGTACTGTGGGAGATTGTACATAGTGAATGCAGATTACTGGATTTAGTATTACTTTAAATGTATTAGCAGATTTAAGAGCAGTAACTAACAAAGCCAAACTCCAGCTCACACTTTATGATCAGTTACAGCAAACTTTGTTTTCCTTTTTCTGATGAAAGGTTTACATGAATAATTAAAATCTGATCATTTTAACCACCCCTGCCGGTGTTAAATGATCTGTCTCATCCCTGTAAACTGATACATTCTGCTGGAGATTTTGAGCTTTTATAAAACAACAGATTTGCTGACCAGATCACCATATGAAAGTAGAAGAAAGAAAACCCAAAAAATGAATGCAGCCATCACATCTAAGAAATGGTAAGCAATTGCCTCTACTAGGTTATTCCTTGCCCCCCATGTGACCCCTCCCTGCTAAATTAGGCTCCTACAACTCAGCTCTGTGAGCTTTTTTCACATGTATTGCCGCTTTGGTGCCCGCACACAGGCACACACATTGTTAAGGTGCCGGGTAGGAAGCCGAAGAGACACAGAACGTGTGGGGACACATCCCTCTGCCTGTCTCCTCCCTCAGTAGCTCTGTCCATGTGCTCTCATTGGACTCCGGCATCCCTGAGAGCCTTTGTAGTGTGAATGGATGGGAGGGGATGTGGCCGGACTCGGAGATGATCACCTAAGCCCCACCCCCATTGTTTCTTCTGATGCAGTGTAAGCAATGGAGGTATGTTCTGTGGCTGTGGATCTCTTGCTATACAGATGATTAGCAAACATGCTGTGCTATTATAGAAGTAAAAGTCTGCAACAGGCATATATCTCTTTTTTCCATGTAGCACAAGCAGTGACTGTGAGAAATTGGGTTTACAACTGCACTATCCAGTTTTCTCACAGTCAGAACAATGCTACATGAAAAAGGAGATACCATATTTGCCAGCTAACAGCACTTTTTTACTTCTATCTAAACTTTTAGAAGTAAGAAAGTGCTCTTAGCTGACAAAGATGGTATCTCCTTTTTGATGTACAGTGGATAAAAAAAGTCTACACACCCCTGTTAAAATGTCAGGTTTCTGTGATGTAAAAAAATTAGACAAAGATAAATCATGTTTGGAATTTTTCCACCTTTAATGTAACCTAAAAACTGTGCAAATCATTTGAAACTGAAATCTTTTAGGTGGAGTGAAATAAACATAAAAAACTAAAATAATATGGTTGCATAAGTGTGCTTTGTTGAAACACCTTTTGATTTTATTACAGCACTCAGTCTTTTTGGGTATGAGTCTATCAGCATGGCACATCTTGACTTGCCAATATTTGCCCTCTCTTCCTTGCAAGAACATTCCAAATCTGTGAGATTGCGAGGGCATCTCCTGTGCACAGCCCTGTTCAGATCACCCCACAGATTTTCGATTGGATTCAGGTCTGGGCTCTGGCTGGGCCATTCCAAAACTTTAATCTTCATCTGGTGAAGCCATTCCTTTGTTGATTTGGATGTATGCTTTGTGTTTTTATCATACTGAAAGATGAAAATCCGCTTCTTGTTCAGCATTCTAGCAGAAGATTGAAGGTTTTGTGTCAATATTGACTGGTATTTGGAATTGTTCATAATTCCCTCTACCTTGACTAAGGCCCCAGTTCGAGCTGCAGAAAAACAGCCTCAAAGCATGATGCTGCCACCACCATGCTTCACTGTGGGTATGGTGTTCTTTTGGTGATGTGCAGTGTTGTTTTTGCACCAAACATACAGTATCTTTTGGAATTATAGCCAAAAAGTTCAACCTTGGTTTCATCAGACCAGAATACATTTTCCGCATACTTTTGGGAGACTTCAGATGTGTTTTTGCAAAATGTAGCCGGGCTTGGATGTTTTTCTTCGTACGAAAAGGCTTCCGTCTTGCCACTCTACCCCATAGCCCAGACATATGAAGAATACGGGAGATTGTTGTCACATATACCACACAGCCAGTACTTGCCAGATATTCCTGCAGCTCCATTAATGTTGCTGTAGACCTCTTGGCCGCCTCCCAGACCAGTTTTTTTTGCTTTCATCAATTTTGGAGGAACGTCCAGTTCTTGGTAATGTCACTGTTGCACCATATTTTCTCCACTTGATGATGACTGTCTTCACTGCGTTCCATGGTATATCTAATGCCTTGGAAATTCTTTTGTACCCTTCTTCTGACTGATACCTTTTAACAATGAGATCTCTTGATGCTTTGGAAGCTCTCTGTGGACCATGGCTTTTGCTGTAGGATGCGACTAAGAAAATGTCAAGACCTACTAGAACAGCTGAACTTTATTTGGATTTTTCTATCCACTGTAGCACCGTCCTGACTGTGAGAAATTGGACAGTGCAGTTTTAAACCCAAATTCTCATTTTCAATCGCTCCTAAACGCAATGCGGCTCTGCTGTGATTGTTGCATAATAAATCAAGCTGCAATTGTGGCAAACTGCATTGCGCAAAATTTGTCGCCCAAAAAGGAGCAGGAGCTTCTTTGAGGGAACAAGCTTTGCACAATGCAGTTTGTCATAATTGCAGTGCGATTTATCACGTGAAAATCACAGCAGAACTGCACCACATTTAGGTGCTATTGAAAATAATGGCACCTGAACACGCATGGTGCGATTTGTCATTTTTACATAGTACTCTGGGATCATGGGCGAAATGTGCCAATTCTTCCCAAGATACTAACATCGCATATGGGAACACTGCCTGAAGCTCCTTTCACACAGCAGGTCTGATCAGATCTGTATATTTGTCAGTTTTTGAGGCAAGCCTGATCAAATCCTCCATTCATCCCTGGACCTCTGGACACTACCTGAATACTACAGACCTCTGGGCACTGTGTCAGGCTCGGCCCAACGGGATCTCTAGTGGTCCACAGCACGGGGTTTCCCAGGACGTGGAGTCTAAGTCCCAGTCTGCCTTTTCACCAGGGCCCCTGATGGTGGGGATGGACTTGGTGCAAGACTGGAACCAGGTCGCGCCCCTGGGCACCCCCGGCGGTGGTAGAGGGGTCCCGCTGAGGGTATGTGCCCGGAATGAGCCTGCTGCGAAGGGGACGACAGGTCCGATCCGAGCGGATGGATGGGATGGCAGGTTCTGATCCGAGCGGGATGGACGGATGACAGATCCCGATCCGAGCGGGATGGATGGGTGACAGCTAGGAGTGAGCGAGGTCAGACTAGCCGGGTCGGTATCGTGCGGGCAGCGTGGTACAGGAGGAGTAAGCGGAGAATGGTCGGGGTCACAAGCCAGGATCAGCAGGTAGCGGGCAGCGCGGTACAGAGGGTCAGGCAGGAGGATGGTCAGGGACGAGCCGGGATCAGAGCAGGAGAGGGTCAGCATAAGTCAGAACAGGCAGAGTTTGGCAACTAGGAAGCGTACTTACAGGACAGGAACAAGACCTTGCGGCAACCTGGAGATGCACAGGGCAGCTTTAAATAGAGCGCCCTGTTCTCCCATTGGTGCGGCCGCGATCGCTACTGCGCATGCGCGGCCGCGATCGCCGGCCGGGACGGATCGGCCGTCTGCGCATGCGCGCACCGCCGAGGACCCGGGATCCCTGACACACTGCTTTATATACTACAGACCTCTGGATACCACTCTACATACCACTAACCTCTGGACACCACCCTACATACTACTGATCTCTGTACACTGCTCTACATCCTACTGACCTATGTACACTGTCCTACATCCTACTTACCTCTGTACACTGCCCTACATCCTACTGACCTCTGGACACCACTCTACATACCACTAACCTCTGGTCACAACCCTACATACTACTTATCTCTGTACACTGCTCTACATCCTACTGACCTCTGGACACCACTCTACATACCACTAACCTCTGGTCACAACCCTACATACTACTAATCTCTGTACACTGCTCTACATCCTACTGACCTATGTACACTGTCCTACATCCTACTTACCTCTGTATACTGCCCTTCATACTACTGATCTCTGTACACTGTCCTACATCCTACTTAACTCTGTACACTACCCTACATACTATTGACCTACGTACACTGTCCTGCATCCTATTTACCTCTGTACACTGCTCTACATCCTACTGACCTCTGCACACTGTTCTACATACTACTCACCCCTGTATACTGCCCTTTATACTACTGATCTCTGTACACTGTCCTACATTCTACTTAACTCTGTACACTACCCTACATTCTACTTACCTCTGTACAATGTCCTACATCCTACTTATCTCTGTACACTGCCCTACATCCTACTGACCTATGTACACTGTCCTACATCCTACTTACCTCTGTACACTGCCCTACATACTACTGACCTCTGTACACTGCTCTACATCCTATTGACCTACGTACACTGTCCTGCATTCTATTTACCTCTGTACACTGCCCTACATCCTACTTACCTCTGTACACTGCCGTACATCCTACTGACCTCTGTACACTGCCATACATATTACTGACCTCTGTACACTGCCCTACATACTACTGACCTCTGTACACTGCCCTACATACTACTGACCTATGTACACTGCTCTACATATTACTGACCTCTGTACATCGCCCTACATACTACTGACCTTTGTACACTGCCCTACATACTACTGACCTCTGTACACCGCCCTACATACTACTGACCTCTGTACACTGCCCTACATACTACTGACCTCTGTACACTGCCCTACATACTACTGACCTCTGTACACTGCCCTACATATTACTGACCTCTGTACACTGCCCTACATATTACTGAGCTCTGTACACTGCCCTACATATTACTGACCTCTGTACACTGCACTACATACTACTGACCTCTGTACACTGCCCTACATATTATTGACCTTTGTACACTGCCCTACATACTACTGACCTCTGTACACTGCCCTACATACTACTGACCTCTGTACACTGCCCTACATACTACTGACCTCTGTACACTGCCCTACATATTACTGACCTCTGTACACTGCCCTACATACTACTGACCTCTGTACATTGCCCTGCATACTACTGACCTCTGTACACTGCCCTACATACTACTGACCTCTGTACACTGCCCTACATACTATTGACCTCTGTACATTGCCCTACATACTATTGACTTCTGTACATTGCCCTACATACTATTGACCTCTGTACACTGCCCTACATACTACTGACCTCTGTACACTGCCCTACATACTACTGACCTCTGTACACTGCCCTACATACTACTGACCTCTGTACACTGTCTTTTAAACTGTGGAAACCATCCACAATGCATGTGGAAACCATCACTGCAATCTGTCCTGCAATAAATAAATGTACTTTAATGGTTTATAGCATGGTTCCTTCTGTGACAAACCTACATGGCTGGCACTTGCCATGAATCTTTTTTAAGGTCTAGTCTTTACTCAGTCATTCTGGAAGTTTTCTCATTGGTTCCCTGCTGATAACAATCCCTGACCTTCATTTTTCACCTGGCTGGCAGCAGATTACAGACACACCTTGTGGCCATTACTGCAGGAACAACTCAGACATTATGGATTCTCTTCCCACTTATAGCACGTAAGTAGTGAAATTGTTTAAAAAGATTGTATATTCTCATTTTACTCTATACAGCTACTGTGTACTTTCAGATATCACACATATTTGCAGTTTAGTTAGTTAATGTAATATACTGGTAATTTCTTAAAACGATAGCATGGGAGACAGACTTGATGGAAGGAATACATCTGTGAGAATGTGTACCCAATGAAATGTGTATACATCTGTCATGTACTCAGCCAGAGCCATTTCAGCCATGTATGCATTTTGTAAGGGAACATTCATGGCATGATCTATTTGTTGCAAAAAAGGGTATGACACCTTATTGAAAGAGGCTGTTTTTTGGGGAAGGTGTTTTTTTTTTTTTAGATGTTGAAAAATCAAGTTGGCATTTGATTTTTTGATGGATGCCTATGAATTGAACTTTCTCTAGATTCCTGTACTTTTCGGGTCCTAAGACATGTCTCAATTTAGCCATACACCAGTAGAATTTGCTTGAAAATTTTCATTTTTGGAATGTTTGATTTTCTAATGGTTAGTGGGGTCAAATTAATATTGTGATGGGAATATTTGAAGGAGTAGGATAACATTTTTTTCTCAAACAAATAAAAATCTAACTGTGAATGTAGGTATGTGTAGTGTGATGGTGCCGCTCCAAGCAGGAGCTCAATACTTTTCTCACCGGTATATAGGGGGAGCAGTGTCCACAATAGTTTCCAGTCTTCCAAGCATGATGTGAGCAAGGCCTGTCACTCCGACCATGTCCACTGATGTGTTTCGCCTCGCCCATGGGGCAAAACGTGGCGGAGGCCTTGGCTGGAGCTATGGCTGAGGCCATCTTTAGACTAGATTCCACTAGCGGTTAAAGCAGCGTCCTTGCTCAAATCTAACTGTGAATGTAGTTTTCATTTGGGAAAAATTAATCCTAGTGTATTGAAGCCTGTTTAATGCGTCTGGGATTTCATTCAAATAAAAGGTCTGGAAACAATTTTAAGTAATAGAGGGGAAATCTTGCAAAAGGAACACTAGTGCTGGTGACCTGGGGGTCCCTCATTTTCAGGGATTTCCATTAAGAGACAGGAAATGAAGGAAAATCTCTGCAAAGAGACACAAACAGCGAAAAAAAAAATCCGACAGGGGTTATAACCTTCCCTTACTCTATCCAAAATGATTAAACAAAGTTTTGCCTATAGTTCTACTTTAATGATGGCAAAACAATTTTTCTGAAATTCTATAGGTACGTTCGAACTTAAAACGTAAACGTAACCATATATGGCCAGCCAACCCTGTGCTGAAGCCAACATGGTTATACTTTGGATGAACATAGCTTTTTACATTTTTATTTTTCATAAGCTTTGTGTTTCACTGAGTTTGTCACAACGAGGGCTATTTACTACAACTGAAGAGTGCAAACTCTGTTGCAGCTCTGTATAGAAACCCATCAGCTTCCAGGTTTTACTGTCAAAGCTGAGGTTTAACATGATTTTGAGTTTTAGTATGTGTGATCCACATATGTGGAGTACTGAGTAAGGTCTTTCCCAAAAAAAAGGGATTATTAAGAACAAAAAACATTTATTGATTCTTAAGCAGGAAAATATCCACTATGTGAATGTAGTTTTTAACTATGCAGACTCAGTGTTTACAAAACTATTTTTGGCCACAGATGCCATTCAATTTTAGTTGATCTAAAAGTGATAGTGATGGGTATTACCCAATGGGGTAATACCAACATCCCTTGTATATTGTAAGACCCAGAAATTAAAAGGTTTAAATGGGATTTGTGAGGTTTCTCATAAGTCCCAATTAGGCTAATTATTTTCTATGTGGATCAAAAAGTCATATTTTCTTTATAAGTACACATACATATGCCCATTGATAGCAAAGTCAAAGAGCCAAGTTTCCTATGTTCCTATTTTTCCATCATCACTAGGAATCATTTCATATAAGTTTATTTACATGTATAACAATTATCTGAGCCAAGTAAGTCCATACAAATTAGGAAATGTTCTGTGTAAAAGAAGTGATCTTAGCAGAGAAATGTTACTTACAACACAAATACAGTGTATATAAAAAGTCTACACACCCCTATTAAAATGAAATTTGAAAATGACAAAAAGTGACATTCACTAAATTCACTAAAATCACATAGTATAACATTACTGTATCAAACCATTTCACATACATTTTTTCCCTAGTGCTTTGTCCTGTGCCCTGCCTGCATTTTTACCGTTCTTTCTGCCTGGAAACTGAGAAACGTCCATAGCGTCCAAAAACCGTCCCTTTAGGTCAAAAGCGATTTTAGACCAGCTAGAGAACAGCGATAGTAAATCAGAACCACTTGCAGAATTGAGTGATAATGATTCGTGGGGGAATTCGTCATCAGACACTGAAAACAATTTTGCGACTTTGCTCAGTGATGTGCAAACTTGGTGCTATATTTCAAATTTCAGTGTTATTCCGAAATTATTTATCTTTGTCTAATTTCTTTACATCACAGAAACCTGACATTTTAACAGGGGTGTGTAGACTTTTTATATCCACTGTAGTTGTGTGTTTATAAGGTCCATTGATGCAAATCTGGCCTTGGTTTGAACCCTAGTGTAGTCACTGATTTCGGTGGGGTTCACACTTCTCTTGTTACATTCTTTATTCATGAAGAATCCAAAATGAAGCATTATATTGCTGGTAATAATCATGGGAAGTGTGCAGGCCTTCAAAAATCTCATCACTAGAATCTCCAGGATGTTTTAACTGTTCAGTTTCTACCAAAAATTGAAATACCAGTTTTTGGTGGGATCACTCTTTTAGACTGAGATTAGGGATATTAGGGACTCCACAGTGATTTGTTAATTGGTCATGCAAAGAAATGATAGCCAAAGTGGTCCTGGTTTAACAACTTACCAATTCTATATATCTGTAGTTGTCTATCTGTGTATGCCATTACATTATTTATCACTAGTAAGACTGGTCATGTATGGCCATAACAGTCCCACATATAGCATCCTTACCAAAAGAGGTTTAGAAACATGCATTCATGGAGGAAAACAGGAGATAAGCAAATCCAGGAGATGACCAAAAGGCAAAATGTAACTGAAAAACAAGTTCACACAGACACTTGTTTTAATTTGCTTAGCTCTTACCTAAATTCTATTTGCAGAGCTATGGATGTATCAAATTTATATGACAATTGCTTTTAGTCACCAGACATGACAGTAAAAAGGTTAGTGCAGATTGCCATTAAAATGCAGACTAAAGTACTGCTGAGAAGAACAACAGTCATAAAAATAGTACATGCCATCTACGAGTTGGTTTAGTTGTTGATGGAAACCTGTTTCTTTTTCTCCAACATAAAGTTTTATGTAAAGCTAATTACCCTCTTTACTGCCCATATCCTGCATTAAGAGCCCATCATGGGATGTTCTTTCTGTAAATTGTACCATCATCATGGCATCTTTCTATGGCACCCTGTGCTATGCAACAATAAGGTGCCTGCATGACGTTAGTGGGTAAGCCTTTCTGTCTACAGAAGGGGAAATATGATGCTCATAAAATACATCTAAAATATACTCTATAAACTGCAGCTATTTAAAAAGCAAAAACATAAGTGTTAAAAGATTTTTAACTGCTTTTAAAAAACATTAAGAAGTTGAAGAGAATTTGCAGTGAAGCCATGAAATTTCAGAAGGAAGCTGTCAATTTGTTAATAATTGGCTACACGATAGTTTTATGACAGTAAAACCAAACAAAATCAGCCTAAAACTTGCCCTATAGCCTGCTTAAATAAAATTATTTGTAAGGTTTCCTGTTTTGCTGATAAACAGGAGTTTCAGACACCAGGACCTCCAACCCAAAAGTGGTGGGCTCAGTTTACTAAGGCTAGGTTCACATCTTTGCGTTTCCAGTTTCATGTGTTTTTAAAAGTCTTTTTCAATGCACATTGATATGCATGACTAATAAAAATCTATTTTTAGATTTGTTACCAGGGTTTGGAAATGCATGCATGCAAAACAAATTCATACGTGTGTCTTTATTCATTGCCATTGACTTCTTAAAAGTCTGAGCTATTTTCAAAAATGCACTGCAGCACAGTGCACATGTTGTGCCCTGCCCTAGGCTTGATAAATTTAGATTTTGGCAATACTGTACTCAACTGAGCAGAAACATATATCTAAGGTCTAAGCTGGGGTGTGCAGTGGTCCTGTCTGCCTCTGGAAGAAGTTTCCAGAAATATAGTAGGAGAATCAATCTCTGGGCTATGAGTTTTTACCTGACCTCAGCCAGTCCCTGGGAGGGAGGCCCAGAAAGTGTGGTTGGGGAGAAGATAAATGTTTGGGAGGGTCTGTTTAGAGTTCTCTCTCTTCTGGGGGCCTCTGCCCCTGAGAGGCAGCCCAGGTTACGGAAGAGGTGTTGTAATCAGGTTTCAGCACGTGCTTGGCTGAGGGTCTTAAGGAGCCTGGATTAAAGAGGATTTTCTGGAGAATGCTACCTTAGAACATTTGGCTGGAGAAGGACTGGAACAGGACTTGTTTCACTGAAGAGTGTCACAGGGAAGCTGGTTAGGGAGCTGTCTCCAGACAGTGTGAATAGAACATTTTAACCAGAGCTTCAGGTGTGCCCTGTCCTCTGAAGGTTAGACACCAAAGGGTTGCTACAAGGATTGTGGTTGCTCTTACAGAGACTCTGACTAGCTGGCTGTCCCCTCTACCCCCAACATTACTTGGGGCTGCTACTGAAGGACTTGAGAATCTGTCCTCTAATGCCTTTGTGTGTTTTTGAGTATCCTGCAACCTCATCCCTCTACCAACCGACTACTGCAATAAATCTTCAAAAAGACACCCCTAGTCTGAGAAACAATTTTGTTGGTGTGCTCTGGAATTGGTATCTGGTCTTGGCCGCCTCTGAACAGGTAAGGGAGACCTAGATTGATTCCAGTGCTCCCTCCGGGGGTGAGCAATACACACCGATATGAACATACTATATTTATAACACTGCCTTTAAAGACAAATGTGCTTTAGCAGCTGCCAACAGGCATGTGAAACATAATTGTGCGAACAGGGTGAAAGGGACTAGAAACTGTCCACGTAATAAACTGACTGTCGCTTAGCCTGCTGAATAATGTGAGGCTGTGTTAAATTCAATCATCTGGTTATGTGCAAGCAAAAATCCATTTTTTTTATATTTCTCAGACGTGATTGGGTTTTCAAAGTTAGCACAACTTCATCTTATTCATTAGGCTAAGTCAACATTCACTTTAGCAAAGTTTACTTATACTTTGTTCAGCAAACAGTGTCTATTTTTTTAGTAATTCAACCCTGGTCTCTTTTTTTCTGAATTTGGAATCCAGAGGTTTCCTCTTATTATTGGTAATCTTTACCGGTTTCTAACTACTGAGAAGTAGTAGTAGTTGCCAAGAAAAATAAAAGTTTTACACACTGCTATCATAATAGAAGAACATACAGAGCTAGCCCATACTGAAAAGAGCAGGAGACATGGTATTTTCCTATATTTCTTTACTTTTCTACATAGATTAGTTGAATTGAGGCATGATAAAGCCACCACATCCCTTTGTTAGTATAAATCAAAGGTAGACATTTAGGTGAGACTTTGTAGGTGTCTAAAACAACATCAAATAGAATAAAATGTATTTAATAAATAAACATAAAATTATGTTTTACATACATGTAATCACTTATGGTTGATACCCTATGAATCCTGGTTTAAATATACCTCTGAATTTTCACCCCTTACTATATGGACGTCTAGTGCCTTTTATGTTACAAGGATTAAATGTCGCAGGACACAGTAGTCCTCCTACATAATTCATATCAGTAACTACTACATTGAGCTTCTCCAGTAGGAAGAGTGGGAGTGTTGCATTTCAGTAGGTTTTGCAGTTAGCTTGGTGCCATTTTATCAATAATTAATATTTCATATACTTGCACAAATTCCAGATCATATACACTAACTAATCAGTCAACTTTATGACCCTTGACAGGTTAAGTGAATAACATTATTAGCTCATTACATGGCATCTGCAAAGCTGAAAGTAAACATGCTGTCTCTGAAGTTGATGCATTGAAAGCAGATAAAATAGGCATAGCAGTTTGATGTGTATGGGGCAGTATAGCCGCAGACCAGTCAGGGTGCTCATGCTGACTGACTGCAAGCTTTTTTGAATAGGGTGAGCTCCTCCTTATTGACATACAATGCCAAGCGGTTAAATCTTTACCCTTTGTTAACAGGGACAGTGCTAGACTATTTTGCACCCTAGGGAAGACTAACTACTTGTACCCCACACAAAAAATAAAACTTCAAAACTTTTAGCCTGTGCAGAGATGCTTTCTCACCTCCTTGCTTAAGTTAGCTCCGTATGGAGGCTGACTGGGATGCTGCACGTAATACAGCTTGCACGGCAGCTCATTGACTGGATACCTCTTGTTCACAGATTATCTAAAGTTTGCAGGAGATGGCTTCGTGTCCAGCTACCATCATCCATTCCTGTCTGGGGACAGTGACACCAGGACCCAGAAGTGACTTTTACATGTTGCTTCATGGCCATTAACAGGAAGGGGAGATCAGTGAACAGGTGTTTGCTGATCTCCCTTCTACAAGTGGCACCCACCATACAGGTCCAAGGTTCACAGATGGGAGCGCAGAGTCTGGGAAGCATGGCAGGGCACATGGGGGGTGTGGAAGCAATCTGGAGGCTGCACAGCTATTAATGTGTTACTAAACCCTGGACCCTGCATTCACTATATCTGGTCTCCCACAGGACACAGAACATGGAAATGCAGTAATAGTAAATATAAACTGCTAAATACCTTTTCTCATCAGCATTATATAGCAGTCTTGTGACTTCTATCAGTGTCCAGTCGAACACTGGTTAAAGCTTATAGGAGGAGTTTTAATTCTCCTCTGACTGTTCTATGAGGCTGCATAACCTCTGACCCTCTATCTGGACAGTGCTGATTGGCCCTGTGCTGATCAACATGCACTCCTCCAAGAAAAAAAAAAGCTCTCTATCATACACACTAAACTGAGCATATGCAGAACTCTGTTCTATCTGTAGATGTACTCTGTACTATCAGCAGATGGATTGGGGACAGAAGAAGGGGAGGATCAGAGAAGTCAGGATCAAACAGCCTTTTTTAAACAATGTGGAGGATTAACCCTTTAGCTTCCACAGTGAGTATAACAAGCATGCTTTACTGCATATGCAGACTGATTTTACTGTTGTGGGTTTAGTAACAGTGGCAGAGCTGCGCAAAATCACGTATATATACATGATTTTGCATTTCCAGGTAGGGGGTACATGTAGCAGAATACATTTGGTCTAAATTTATGACAAAATTTGATTTTAAAATTTTTTTACTGGACATATTTAATAGCAAAAAGTAAAAAATATTGTTTTGTTGGTCTTTTTTTGTTTATAGCGCAAAAAATAAAAAATATTTTGGAGGAAAAAAGGACATAAATTTCATTTGGGTGCAGTGTTGCATGACAATTGTAATTGTTAGTTAAAGTAATGCAGGAAGGGGGGTAAATCCTCTGGAGGGCAAGTGGTTAATGTACCTCAAACCAGGGGCTGACTGACAACTCATGGGGCCTCCGGGCAATAAGGGATCATGGGGCCCCTGTGTCTTTGCCCACACTCAAAAAAGCCTATAAAAAAGGTACCAGGGGCATTTCATGGGGCCCCCTACTGACCCCGGGCCCTCGGGCAGTGCCCGAGTGCTCGAATGGTCAGTCCGCCCCTGCCTCAAACACAAGTGTAACTAAGAACTAACAAGAAGCATCCCACTGTGTTTATGTGATTGTTATCATTAGCACGGTGATGACCACACAGTACAGAAGGTGCTGTTGTATCTGTATACAGTGTATGGCTGTATCTCTGTGCCTCAGAAAACAGAAATTGTGAGCTTGCCTGTGCACTGGGTTCCCATTGCTGCCTGTGCCCTCGGTCACCTCTCTGTTGAATCACCTCCCACTGCTGGGCAACAGCCTTGCCTTCTGCCCCCTCTCAGTGGAGGAAGGAATAATTACTTTGCCAGCGAAAGGCACTGATCAGCATTGCAAAATGCAGTGCGGCTTTAGACGCCAGCACCTGAAATTGAAAAAAGAGTCCCTCTCCGCTCATCATCTCCAGGGCCCCTCTTGTGAACTGATGGGGCCCAGGGAAAATAGAATTAATGTTACAGCAGGGCCAGCTGTACTGCCCTGTCGGTGGCCTTGGATGTGGTTGCACCCTAGGCAGCTGCCTAGTTTGCCTAGTGATAGCACCAGCCCTGATGTTAGGACAAACACCATGACTAAGGAGCATACATGGTTTCCCTATCCCTGGGATCTAAACATCATTGGTCTGTCATGCAAAGCTCTGAAATGCTGAGAGGAAAATAGATCTCTTTCATCCCTAATAAAACCTGGAGGTTTTTCTTCTTCCTTCTGTTGAGGGTTGGTATGACAGGAGCTACTGTTATATGATCAAATCCTTGTTTCTTCTAATTTCCCATGTTAAAAATCTCTACAAGGTTATTGAAAAAAAAAATCCATATCATACTAGTGCTCCTTTAGTGCACTACGTTAAAGTAGAACTCCAGCCAGTATGGGATAGAATAAAAAATGGTTAAATTTAATTGGTAAGTATAAATAATTTGAAATAAAGAATATTTCTGTTTTAAAGTTGATCCAGCCAGTTTATCATAGAATTTCACTGTCAGGATTTTATTGATGATTGTATTGGTGACTCCACAAGAAATGCAGGAAGAATTCTCTCCAGCTTTTAGAGTTGTCACAAGGACAAGTATTCCCAATAGGTGATTTCCTTCTATACCGGTGACTGTCACTAGTGCGATTTTCCCCCCAATTTCTATCTTGGTGACAACATTAGCAATTAAACTCTGACAGGGGGTATAGTCAGTCAGCAAATGTACTGTATATATATATATATATATATATATATATACACACACTATATAGCAAAAAGTATTAGAACACCCCTCCAAATATTGGATTCAGGTGTTCCAATCACCTCCATGGCCACAGTTGTATAAAATGAAGCATCTAGGCATGCAGACTGCTTCTACAGACTTTTGTGAAAGAATGGGTCGCTCTCAGGAACTGTGAATTCAAGCGTGGTACCGTGATAGGTTGCCACCTGTGCAATAAGTGCAACTGTGAAATTTCCTTGCTACTAAATATTCCGTGCTCAGCTGTTAGTGGTATTATAACAAAGTGGAAGCAACTGAGAACAACAGCAACTCAGCCACGAAGTGGTAGGCCACGTAAAATGACAGAGCGGGTCAGCACATGCTGAAGCGCACAGTGTGCAGAAGTCACCAACTGTCTGCAGAGTAAATAGCTAAAGACCTCCAAACTTCACGTGGCCTTCAGATTAGCACAACAACAGTGTGTAGAGGGCTTCATGGAATGGGTTTCCATGGCCGAGCAGCTGCATCTAAGCCTTACATCACTAAGTGCATTACAAAGCATCAGATGCAGTGGTGTAAAGCAGGCTGCCACTGGACGCTAGAGCAGTAGAGACGTGTTCTTTGGAGTGACGAATCACACTTCTCTGTTTGGCAATCTGATGGATGTGTCTTGGTTTGGTGGTTGCCAGGAGAACGGTACTTGCCTAACTGCATTGTGCCAAGTGTAAAGTTTGTGGCGGGGGTGGGAGTAAAGTGGAGGGGGGAATTATGGTGTGGAGTTGTTTTTCAGGGGTTGGGCTTGGCCCCTTAGTTCCAGTGAAGGGAACTCTTAAGGCGTCACCATACCAAGATATTTTGGACACTTTCATGCTCCCAACTTTGTGGGAACAGTTTATGGATGGCCCCTTCCTGTTCCAACATGACTGCACAAAGCAAGGTCCATAAAGATGTGGATGAGCGAGCTTGGGGTGGAAGAACTCGACTGGCCTGCACAGAGTCCTGACATCAACCTGGTAGAACAACTTTGGGATGAATTAGAGCGGAGACTGCGAGCCAGGCCTTCTCGACCGACATCAGTGCCTGACCTCACAAATGTGCTTCTGGAAGAATGGTCAAACATTCCCATAGACACACTCCTAAACCTTGTGGACCACCTTCCCAGAAGAGTTGAAGCTTTTATAGCTGCAACGGGTCGGCCAACTCAATGCTGAACCCTATGAAATAAGACCAGGATGTCATTAATTTATGTGCGTGTAAAGGCAGGCATCCCAATACTTTTGGCAATATAGTGTATATACAGTATATATATATATATATATATATATATATATTATTGTAACTTTAGAATTGGCTAGATTTTCACTTTGAAAAAGAAAAATGTATACCTTACATTTCAAATTGTATGCAGTGATTATTAAAAAAAACCTTGCCACTTTAGCAGGTGATTTTAGCAAGTATACTGTACATTCTTATGTTCTAAAATAAATGTATGCAGACTTGTTATGAATGAAGCAAATTATAAAATGATGCATTCTGTTTTGTTTAAGCTTTACCACTGCAAATCGCACAGGTGGTGAAAAGCCAGGCACTTGTCAAAAAACCATTCAAATGGAACTGTTTGTTCATTATTCATTAATACCTGCTGTAAGTATTATATTCCTCGGTAAGTATTATTTTTACTTTCTGGGACCAATTCCATTTATCAGCTAATGTGGTTAAAGTTTACCAACAAAACTACCCGTAAGCCTAGTACACACGTCCGAGGGTAGTAAATGGCTATTTCTTACCCCTATATATATAAACACTCTACAGAACATGGGCCGAATATCGGGCAGCAATAGAAACCAGCTGGCATTTGACCGTGTGTAGGGAAGCTGGTCTGACAGAAGTCGGCCATTCGGCAGGCTTCTGTCAAAGGGGCATGACCGAAAAAGGTCTGGTAATGGACTCCCAATCAGCCCACTCAGCCAATGGCTGAGAGCTCTGACTGGAGTGTTTTGGTGGGGGAGCTGTCCACTCTGTCAGAACACAATAGCACAGCGGGGGAGATTGCTGTACTAATATCTGATAGTTGGTATAGCGGCCCCCCCTGAATTGTCAGGTTTTTTTTAACGAAAAAAAAATAGAAGTGTGTATTAGACCTAAGGCTGACCACAATCATTATGAGCAGCACACATATGTTTTCGCTATGAAACCAGAAGAAAGAGTGGCTACATACCTCCAGTGCCAGAAGAGCAATACAATATATCTCCTAATGCTTTTCAGCAAAGGGTGTCTGGTATTGCCCAGGGATATACTGTATAAATAGAGGAAGGCACCCTACAAACAAAGTCCTCTCATCTCTATATGTCTAACAGACGCCCGCCCACCAGTTTACCAATTTCAAGGCAAAGAAAGCAATGGGACAGGTTAGGAAGCCTGCTCTGATCCCCATTGTTCTCCATTGAGATGTGTGGCTCATGCTGCATCTGACTGCTCTGCATATTGTCCCTTTGTTTTGCACAGTCATAAACAAGTGTCCCTATCCTAATTTGGTGTTTGCAGCTAGGCTGTAACCAGCCTAAGCTTTATTTATCTTATCTGGGATTGTGACCAGCCTAAACTTTGTTTATGTTATCTGGGATTGTGACCAGTCTAAACTTTGTTTATCTTATCTGGGATTGTTATGTTTTCCTAAACTCAAGGACACTGTTTTCTTCTTTCTACTACTGGGCATTCCTCTCCAGTAGACAGAGTGAGAGGATACAATGTTTTGGCCTCTGAATACTTCTGTCTAGTTCTACCTTCACCAATCACTGAGGGGTCTATGTCAGTTAGGTAGGCTGTGTTGGGTAGAATAATTATTTGGAGATTCTATAATGGTCCATACCTAACAGGTTCTGCCTGGTGAGAATGTGAATGGAGCAAGGCCCAGTCCATCCCACTCAGGCTACTGCCTGGGGAGGGTGAAGCTCCAGAAAATTCCAGTCTTTACCTCACATTCCCTTGGCCTTGAGGAGGGAACCAGAGCCAAGAAAGGTTGTTTGTTCTCCTAGTTGCTTATATGGGCCTAGAGGGGCCTAAAGAGTCCTACCCTGATCTGTGGCAGATGCAGAAGAATATGAAAGATAGTTCACCATCTGAGCCTACAGAATTTACTTTAGCCTGTTGCAGAGGCATAAACAGTTGTACATTAGCCTGTGGGGGAGACATAAAAGATACTAGAGGATTGTACCCTCTCTGGGACCAAAGTGATGTGAAGTGTGGAGAAATTGTTGGTGCTGTTTTAGGGTATCCTGTACAGCTAACCCTCTCTCCCTGGACAATCAAGTCAATAAATTGCTACAGAAGGACTGAAAGATCTGAAGTCTGTCTATTGACGTTGGTGCATCAGTGAGTTGTTTATTTGTAGGGATTTTCCTGGAAAATATTGCTTTCTGATGGGTTGGCCACTAGTCAGTGAGTTGTTTTAGAGCAGCTAAAAGGAAGATCACTAACAGGGAAAGAAGGAATTCCCATTCAAATCCAGCAGCTCGTTTTGGGGTCATTGCTACAAAACAGTGTTCAACAGTGGATTGTCCAATTGTAACTGAATGCCTGGCTACATTTATGGGCAGGTTCAGTCAGTAAACTTGTTAGATAACAAATTACTTTTTGTGAAAACAAATTATACATACTTAAGTGGTAAGCACCAGAACTGTCCATCTATTATAAGCAGCCTTTGATGTTTGGATTTTTCCAGGTGCTGATTACAGTGTTATTATCATTTCTCCAACGGAGAGCTACACATCAAAAAACAACAGATAAAATACCACTGGGCATGAGATTTGGCATTGTTGTGTAAGTAATGTGACCCCATTTTCATGCATTGTTAAAGAGGAAATGAGCTCTGAAAGCTATACCCAAAAAAAGGAGATGGAGAACAGAGGACTAGTCACCAGTATTGCCTGTAGTCTCCCTGCAGCTATTTCCTAATTCCTGATTTACCATATCCTGTTCTGCACTGTGTCTCTGTGTGCAGGTAGCCAATAAGGAGGACAGTGAGCAGTAAAATACATATTACACCAAATCCTACCTCAAACCTGGTAAGACTAGCAGTCAGGTGCAGCAATTATTTAGATCTTACATTGCTGATATACAACTATGGGGCTGCAGAAACAGGAGTGCGAATGCATCCTCACATACCAGGACATTCACTGCTATTTTATAATATGAATTCAGGACAAAAGTTAGATTATTTAGAGCACTGCTTATACAAAATTAAAGGAGAAGTTTGAGGTATATGAAAAACAAACATACATACTCACCTCTATGCTGAAGCTTTCCCACATCGGCTCTAAGACTGAGAACTGAGCAATCACATGGCTGATCGCTCAGTTCTTCGTCTGCTCACTGGAGTGCCAGGCAAGTGTTACTGCAACAGTATTTCTACAAGTACTTCTGTAACCTTTGCCATACTTCTTTTACAAATACAAGAACGTATACCCCCAATTGGTCTGTGTGTGTGCTCTCCCTCTATTGGGTACCTCAGCTCCTGATCCAGCCCACAAGATTGTATAATCTGATTATAGTATGTAAGCCTAGTTTAAATGCTCTTTCTGTTTCTATATGGTCCTTTGATGAAACCATCAATATAATCCAGAAGTCAGAAGCAGGAGTGGGCAGGATATCAAACTCCTGGTAGACTCCAGTGAGTCTATGTCCTATGTCACAGGTATACCATGTTTTCTACACCTTTTCCTGGATGGAGAAGGATTGTAGGAGCTTGGTGCATCTTTGGGACCAGGCTGGACTTTGGGGGCACTTCATGCTGGTATGCAAGTATACCATATTAGCTATTAAAAGCGAAACTTCATACTCTCAATCAACAGTGACTATTTTTAATCCTTATTTTGATAGCATTAATAAATAGATATGAAAATATATAATATTTTCTTGTTTTAAACTTTTTTTTAAATATCTCTTCAGTTAATTCCTGGTTTCCATGCCTAGGCAAATTATGTCATACATTCCAGGAGTTTTCACTAGGGGAGTTGTTTTCTCAGCTAAACACACCCTCCAGCATGCATACCTGGGCTAAGGGCAGATGGGTTCCAGGAAGTAAATTCTACAGGAATCATCTGCCCTTACTCAAGATGGTCACAGCCAAAGTGACTTATCAGTAAAATAAAGCATGGAGACATGGATGGATGGATGAGTTTGCTTTGAACATTAAAAATGAATTAAATAGCATTTTGGTTTGTGGTGCTCAGATGCAGTGTATTTCCACTTTAACTTGGGGACTGCATATAGACTTGTATTATTATTATTACACAGGATTTATATAGTGCCAACAGTTTGCGCAGCACTTTACAATATACGTTTTAGTAAACGAAATCAGAATCTCCTGAATGCAGTGTAGATTGCCTACAACTTGTACTTTCTGTTTTGTATTTTCAGACCTGTGAACTTAATTAGCAGTTACTCAAACCGTTGGTCATATGGGGCAGCATATGGTGCCACAGCTACAACAGTTTTTCTATTATTCCACAATGAATATTCCAATTATTTCAACTTTACAGCTCCAACCTGGGCCAAGGGTGTGTATAATTACTTCAATATCAATATTTGTAGGCAGAAACAAAGTTAAACATTTACAGCATAATTTTTAAAAGCTACTGGATTTCTAGATGGGTTTCTACAATAGATTCCAGCTGTTTAGAACATGGCCACATTGTAAAAATCAATTGGGTAAATTCAGTAAAGTATTTGTGCCACTTTTCTGACTATATGGCCCTTTGAAAAGCCCTGAGTCAGATTAAAAAAAAAATCTGCATCCAGTTTCGTTTTTTTACCAAAATGTGCAGCAGATTCAGTCAATTTCTTGATAGACTGCACCAAATTAAAAAAGAATTACCTTCAGTTCACAAAAGCTGGAGGTAATTAAGACCAACCGCAATTTGGCACACAGAGAAGAGGCAGAATGCCTGTCTCTGTGTACTGTTTTGCAGGGCATCATTCATACCACTTCATAGCATATACTGTTGACTATGACAAGGGTTAGCATGTGGCCAAATGTGAAAACTTCATGTTGCCAACATTACAGTGTTCTGTATTAACTCTTGTGTGGGTTACCACCATCCTGTGGCCGGAAGCCATACTACTTCAGTAGGCCACACAAACAGAAGGATAATGTCCTATACTCTGCCAGTGACACTTCTCCTGGCACTGACTACAGAGGCATAATGAGGGAGATGGCTCTGAACACGCATAATCCTCCACCTGCTTTTCATGACACTTATTGTACTTTACTTCTGTAGTGCCACCACACTACTCACAGAGCCGTATCTTAACGAGGTTCCCAGCCTAGTAGTCCCTCGGAGAATTCTGTTCTGCAGCAGGCCCTATGATAGGGACCTTGTTACACAGTAGAATACACAATGAATACAAGTGCAAACTTGGTTCCTCTTCTCCAAATCAGGTCAGACAGTTCTTCCTTAACAGCAACTGTTTTACTGACGAAATTATATTATTTACATCTTCAATTTAATACAGCTGACTCTACATAGACATCATCATTTACTTTTTTATCCTGTTCCAAAAAGAACATTATACTCACTATGGCTGGGCTTTGCTGTACGACAGAGTGCTGTCCATGCTTGAGAATAGGGTAAGTCACTCTCCCCAGATAACATCCTTAGTCTGGTCCTCAGTACCCGTAATAGGGTCCCATTAAACGGTAACTCTTCTGCAATTGCAGCTTACATGTTGACACAGCCAGTCCTTGTTGACTGCTTCCTATTCCCAGACAGCCTCACAGTATGGTCTTCTCTACACATCACTACAGATAGTTTCTGTTTATGTAACAGGTTGGAACTCATTGGGGACAGGTTGACCACAAAAGAGAGTAGTTTCTAATTACATACACATATGCCACACATACAGTATATAATTTTCTTATTCAATTTCCTTTAGATATACCTTCAACTACTGTATGTAGTGCAAGGGCCTGCTTGATTGCATACAAATTTAAAGTGTTAGGTTTGACCTTGTCTTATATGGTTTTGATAAATTTAAAGGAAAACTGTACAGGAAAATTGTATAGTTTATGGCCAGCCTTAGTGTTTGCTCCTATGTACAGAGAGAACAAGTTGAAGTTAGACACGTGGGGAGCGCTTGCCCATGCTTGTGTGGCTTGCAAAGATAGTCCACCAAGCCAGATTGACATCTGAGTGTGAGATGTTGTGGAAGGATAGATGTAGTCCACGTTAGACCAGGCCTGTATGTCTGAGCTAAGCAAGTAGCAGTCTGTGTGTGTCTGATGGCAAAGAGGCTGAGACTGAGGCAACTCCGCCTTAGTACCTGAGCTCCGTGCACGTTTCCTGCGCCGCATTCCAAATGCCTTGGGTGTGCAATCTGCTGCGAGTGTCATTATTTTCCATACGGCACCCCAGGCATTTGCTTTCACGTCATTGTATAGTATCGCAGTACCATGTGATCCGGTTGCAGTGAGTTTTTAAAAGTAACACATGCAGCCCAAAATTGTAATTTCAGCCCATTCAAAGGATACCCACAAGCATCGCACAGGAACACAGAGCTCATTCCTGTGGAACACATGGTGTGAATTGGCACTTAGGGCGAAAGGACACAGCTGTGCAACAAAATAACAATGAGGCTAAAAGATATCTGTGTTCATTGTTATACTAAACAACCCCTGCATGGGCAGAATACTGTTATTTTGACATTTGGACCATTTAAAGTGAGAAAAAAAGCTCTAAAACACACTCTGCTGAGTGAAATGGAGGATCAGTTTTCAGGCAATTTCAACCACTTTCAGCAAGTGTTGTGATTAAAAGAATCAAGTCAATCATCAAAAGGTTTTACTGAAACAATTTAAGAAATTGAATTGCTGGCATTAGGTTGTCTTGAGCCATTCAGTCATTCTGGCTGAGCACCTTATTTCACTATCCTGATGATGCACTACGTAGGTAGCTATACCCATGGGATGACAATTGGGATTCTATCCATTTTGATTAACAGTACATTTCTGAAATAAAAACTGATCGGGCAGCTTGTTCCATATGAATGGAGGACAGAAGATACAAAATATGTAGTTACTAATTAATCATCACTGAATATGTCATTTTTAATTATTTACCACTGAATTCTACATTTATGCTTCAACTAGATGACTGTAGTGTGTCTTCTTTTTCTTAGCACTAGTCTATCTACTGTCTGCACTGGAGGTTGGGCTGGACTATTATCCTTTCTTTGCCTGCTTATCTACTAACAACAGACTGATAGGGTCAACCCTGGGATTCTGCTACTCCCTGTGCTGGTAAGTGATACGAATTAGCACAGAATATTGAACATATGATTCAGAAAACAGTAATTTTGTGTTTGAAAGGCTGTGAGAGCGCCAATCAACTTCTGTACATCCACTTTGTCAGCGGATTTTCCTAAAACAATGCTGTATGTGTCGGATTCACAGAAACATTGCAAATACAAATATTTCCCAAATAATGGTAATTTTACATATGAGCCAAATGATATGGAACACCTGAACATTTTTTAAGTTGAATATTCAGATTCATCATGTATAATGTGATGAATGGGGCAAACGTTTTACAAACATGCTAGGCTTCTTCTTAGAACAGAGGGGTAATTATCAGTTATAGGGTATGGAAATGCAGGCATGTTGTCTTAGTGTGCTCATTTCTACACTCTGAACAGATATTTTATTATGATCTGTCACTACTAGTTGGTTGGAAAGATCTATTTACAGAACAAGTTGGTATATTTGGTAAGAATCACATACTCTTAATTATCTTTCAGGTTTTGTGTACAACTGGCAGATATATTTGAATGTCCTGAAATAAATTATGTGAGTTATTTCTTATTTTATAAGACATAAATGTGTTTTTTTTTTACATTTAATTGTACTGACTCAAATGGTTTGTTTCTGTTGAGAGGCCATTCAGTGTAACAAGTCATACCAACAGAATTTAGGTACACAGAACTTTACTGAAACCATTATTATACAAATAACTAGGGATGATTTCATGAGCCTGATTTCAGCTATCAGGCCATTGGTCAAATCCATTGTGAGGTCTGAAATTTGGCAAACTTAAATGAGAATCCCATCGAAGTCTTTAGGGAGTGAATCTTGAAAATCAACTCTATCCAATTTCAGGTAATAGATAAGAGATCATCAAATAAAGGACATGGGAAGCTGGAAACTGCCATAGGGGACATTGAAAAAAGAAAAGTTTTTATGCCATGCAATATTAGTGAAACAGTTTAAAAATGCAGAATCTCAGTAAAAAAGGATGCTAAAGTTTATTTTTAGGGAACGTAAACACAATATATTACTCAGTTTTTGGTAAAATCCAAAAGATGAGATTGTGCCGAGAAAATAGATATCCAACATGTCAAGAATTAAAATTGAGTGTGCCCATGAAAAGGTAACAAACTTTGGTACCCTATATTTTCCATAGGTGATGCTTTAAAAGCCCCTACAGTTCAGATCAGTTTGGAAATATTAGAGTCATTCTAGCGTGCACGGTGATATGTAACCTGCATAGCGCAATCAATATTTTCATGTGCAGCCACCCCCGACACGTGCATTTATGTTTTTACGTGCATGTGTGATGAGTGGGGGGCTTAAAAATTTAATTGAAGAGGATTTTAAGTTCTGGTTGCAACTTTACATTTTTACACTTTTCTTTACTTTTTTTTTTTACTAAACATTTTTTTAAAATCACATAGGGGGCAAAAAGGTAGAAACGGGAGTGTGTGAAAGCGATCCATCTGACAGCTCAAACTTGGCTTGTCAGATTTACACATACTCCCGGTTGCTAAAGCAACTGGAAGTGTGTGTAAAACCCCCCAAACCCACCCTATGACATATGTCAGTGGTAGTAACAAGGGTTAAGCTGTATGTGCGATTCACATGGACATCGTCAGTGACACTGTATTTGGTATAACATATTTTGGATGTGTAACTGAATATTTTACTTTTACATTATTGATTGGCTCAAATACAGCAGCAGCAGCAGCAGCAGCAGCAGCATCCAGTCTGATTCATTGTTTTTTTCTACAACACCTGATTTTTTTTTTATACAGCAATAATATGCCTAAATTGAATGATGGAAGCAGGAACTACAACAGATGTAAAAGCTATAGAAAAGTTTATTCTTACACTGCATTGTCTTAAAGCAGAGTTCCACCCAAAAGTGGAAGCTCCACTTTCCTGCCTCTTCCTCCCCACTCCTGCCACATTTGGCACCTTTTGGGGGGGAGCAGGGAGCTGGTACCTGGCTTTGACAGGTACCTGCTCCCACTACCAGCCACGGTGAACTGAGCCAGAAGTTCAGCCCCCCACCCCACAGCCCACTAGGACACTTTCAATGTCCCAGAGGACTGGGGCCCATTCAAAAAGTGCTTTGCTGATGTGCAGTAGGAAATGTTTTGGCAGTTTTCCTACCCACACTTATTTACTTGGGTCTATACAGATTATAAACGTAATAAGTGATTATAACCCTTTGTCTATATCTGAATTCAGCCAATAGTGTTAATATTAAAAGATAACCACTGTGCAAAAAATAAAGATCTAATTTATTTACACAGCAAGGAAGCTTTCTATTAATCAAATACAACAAAAATATAATACAGAATGTTACCAATACAAAGACTACAAGAAAGATAGTTACAAGAAAAAGACAGAGCACTGGTGATACATTACAGCCATCCTGATTTTCTGAGGTCTGTGCTGTGGAAGGCACATGGCACAAAAGGGGGGGCTTCTCCTTTGTCCAAGGTGTTTTATGCACTTTACAAAAGACCATCCCTAAACCCACCCACCCAAGTAAATCACACCTCAAATGGGTGGGCTTCAGAGCAATGGTTAGTTTAAATAAAAGAAAGAACAGGAAATTCAAGTTGCCTTCCATCCCCCTCAGCTCCATTGAGTCTTTTGCAGTGTAATCCCCCAACAGTCAAAATAACCTTCATGAAGATGTAGGCCCAAAATTACCATTACAGAAACCAGTGGTTTCCCTTAGTCAAGATGGTAGTACCAGCATTTGACTGGCGATTGAAGAATTGGCTCGAGGTGAGGACACCTGATACATGGATACATGGAGAGGTAAGTGCCCTAATATTAAAAGTCAGCAGTTACAGTATTTTGTAGCTGCTGATGTGGCGGGGGCCTGAACTCCACTTTAAGTTTACAAAAACACTGAAAACACACAACCACACAATTTCCTCTCATCCCTTTATCCCTAATTAATCCTAAAATATTCCAAATATAGACTTCAATTATATGTTTTGGATAGATTTGCCAGCCTGAGGACAGTACATGTGCAGTTCAATAGACAGCAATGTGAAGTGTGAGCCTTTATTTAAAGAATCTGCTGTCAACAGCCTTTGCAGCCTGCGGCACATCAGCCATGGTAAATGTAAATTTTTTGTTTATTAAAATCTTGCAAACAAAAAACATCATAAAAAACATATTTACATACATACAGAATAAGATATATATAAATAAACAAAACCAGCTTTCAAGACCCGAATCTTCCCAACCTCACCCAGAATGTTGTTCACCACCACCTCAACAGGAAGGACTTTTTTGCGAATGGAAACCTGACACCATGCATTCCATGTGTAGTAACGAACTACTAAGCTAACTAGAAAAAGTGTCTCAAAATCAAAGTCCCGGTGAGTCTGAAAGGCACCGTAAGACCACTCCGCGTAACTCAAGCGGGAAAGGAAAGGGATCCCCAGAGCCCCACCCACTTGTAGACATCTATATTGAAGGGGTACTGAAGCAAGATATGGTCCATAATCTCCTCCACCCCACCACACTCCACTCTTGGACAACCACGGTTCTCCGCAGAGCGATGCTTCAGGTTGCCCTTCACATAGAGTCTGCCATGGAACGAGAGCCAGGCCAAATCCTGAAACTTTAAAGGGATTCTCTCCAGATTCATCAAACGCAGACCCTCCCTCATAACCGCGCCTGAGCAATCCCTCAAGGCCAATGGCTCGCTAAGGGCAGATTCAACAACCCTCCTCTCTATGGCCTTCCTAGGAAGAGACTTAATTTCCTCCGCCATCACTCGCCATTGCCGAAGCATTTTCAGACATGGGGCAACATAAGCTGGGAGCTTACCATGTTGGACCCTCAGGCTTTTCACTGGCCCACCATTCTCCCAGCTCTGCAGAAAAGGCCTAAACCAGGACTGAAATATACCAACCCATCCAGGCAGTTCCTCTGCCAGCATGCTACCAAAATTATGTTTCAAAAAATCAGAGAAAAGAAAACCACAGGGATGACCATACCTAGGCCACCCATCCACCTGGAAAGGTAGGCTACAGACCTCTTAATGAGGTTCCGTTTGTGCCCCATAACAGCTGGAAGAAACAACTGTAGATCCTTGCATAGAGAGACACTGGCAAAACACAGACAAAGCTGACATACAGAAATACCGAGATCAGGTAAGTTTTAATCAGGTCAATCCTTTCCCTGTAAGAGAGTTTCCAATCCTTCCAGCTGGCAACCTTGGCATCGGCATCTTGTAGCCTGCTTACCCAATTTGCAAGGCCGTAATCACCGGGACCAAATCTGATGCCTAAAACTTTAATTTCCTGCTGGGGCTCTGGGAAGGTGTCCATAATAAATGTAACAGCCAGTTGAGTAACAAGTGCATGAGGAAACTCATGACTCAAAGCTACATTGGAGCAGCGCGTCAATGAGACAAATTAGCAGCAAAAGCCATTTCTTCCTCAATCCCCAAGGGCGCATAACAGCCATTTTCTTTTAGAATGCTTCTAATGCAGCATTTTCCTCCTTCTCCTCATGAATGCATAGCAGCCATTTTAGTTTCAGGACTGCTAATGTGCCCTTTTTCTTCTTCTCCTCAAGGTGATATAGCAGCCATGATTTTGGAGGACTGATAATGCACTCTTTTCCTCCTATGCCTCCTCCTCTTCTGCTAATCCTGCCATAGGAGTAAGATGTTTGAGGTGTTGGCAGTGAGGAGCAGGAATGTGGTTCTCGCATTGTGGAGGAGTGTAAGGCTGCACCTGAACAGATGGAAAGCATGAAGAGGACGGGGAAATTATATGGATGAGGGCAGGTAGACAGGAGCAAAAATCCTATGTATAATCCTATGGCCATGGGCAGGGAAGGACTGACCATTTGGAAACTCGGGCACTGCCCGAGGGCCTGGGGTCAGTAGGGGGCCCCATGAGATGCCCCGGGTATCTTTTTCATAGGATTTTTTGAGTTTGGGCAAGGACACAGGGGCCCCATGATCCCCTATTGCCCAGGGGCCCCATGAGTTGTCAGTCTGCCCCTGGCCATGGGTGGTCTGCCCTTCCCTAAAGCATCCTACAACTGGCAAATGGACAGAGAGAGTCTGTATTGGCCTCTCAGCTGTCATAGGCTCCCATATCCCAGCAGTTGTTAGCACTCCCTCCTCCTCTCTGGTCACATGACCATACTGCAACAGACTAAAAATAAATAAGTGTGCACATCATTTTTAGACAGGTTAGGCAGGATAGGTAGCGGAGGGGTGGGGGCGGGGGGTATGTTTTAAGCATAGATAATGTTAGCCGAGAGTTTCACTTTAACAAAAAAAAATTCCTAGGCCTTTACACCTCCTTGTCCCTGTGCTGAAAAAAAAGGCTGTCTACCTTTCACAGTTTAGGGAGAAGGGCAGGCAGCAGAAAATGAAGGGGGTGACCTATAGAAGTGAAAGGCAAACATTTCCCCAAATTACCCTTATGCCCAGTGTCATAATTCCAGCTTTGCCTAACAATCTGTTTATGCCTTTTTCGTGGCATGTGCTACACTACAGTGTCAGGTACTGGGGAATGGCAGTAGAATTCATAGGAAAACTGGAGAGAAGGGTTGTGGTGCTGGCAGCACAGGTGAAGAGAAGGAGGGTTGGGGTGCTGGTGGTGAGGAAGAGGGTTGGTGGCATTGGCAGTGAGGAGGATAAAGTTTCGGATGACACCAAGTGGGGGCATTACACTCCTCCCTTACAAGGGAAAGATAAAATGCAGAGATCTACTGCCACCATCCAAGAGCCATCACACAAAGTGCCCCACCATGAAGCTGCACACCAAAGAATCTCCGTGCTACTTTTTTTCTGATGGTGACTGGATCCACTGTACTTTAGGCATAGCTAAAAGGTGGAAACCTCATAGGAAGAGGCAGCTGCCCACCCACAAGGTGGCTTTGGTTTGACACTTAGAAGTTGTGAATCAATCTGCACAGTCACAGCAAATGAATAAAAAAAAACATATGTTATACAATAAAATGAAGTGGAGAGAACAGAAAAAAGTGGATGCACAGCTAAATAATAAAATGTCATTTTACATAACTCTCTATATTGATATACAAATAAAAATAGTGTAGCACATAAATAAATGTGTAACACAACCTAATAAATAAAGAAATAAAATAAATAAAGAAATAAATAAATGTCCATAAATCTTAAAAACAATCCAACAATGGACTTAATTATTCCAAACAAAACACAAGTGCAGATATGGGAGACAGATAAAAGAAATGTCTGCAGAATGAGGCATTTTGAAATACACTCCAAGGCAGCATTAAGACAGTTATCCATATAAAAACGTATAAAAGCACAAATTTAGAAAGTGGAAATAAAACCTATATATTATGGTATTAATAATAGAGGACTCTAATCTTAAAGAGATAATATCCAGAATGAGACACATTCTTTTCTTTTGGATTCAGGAGTTAAATAGTGGTTTTATCACATTTTATGTGTTTTTATGCGTTTTTTATATGGATAATTGTCTAAATAAATAAATAAAGAAATTAAAACTCGAAGTGTATTATTTCACAGAAAAAAAGACAGAGACACAGAAATTTTACAGACTCGATGCACGCTATGTAAGCTGTTTCAGTAGGTCAAAGTATTAGAGGGAGGCGCCAGGCAGGTTTTAATCAACAAATCAAAATTAAAGTGTATTATTTCACAGAAAGAAGCCACAAATTTTGAACAGTCTCAGTGCAAACTATTAATATGCTAAGTTTAAGTGGTAGATGCTAGCAGGTTTCACTCAAAAAATTAACTTTAGAGTTTATTATTTAATAGAAAAAGACACTAAAGTTGTACAGACTTGAGGTATATTATGTAAGATGTTTTAGTAGGCTGCAATTTCAGAGGGAGACGAATGACCATGTTTGGGCAATGACACTGGACAATTGACAGTGTTTTATTTCATGGAAAAGAGCAATGAAAATTGTACCACTTCAAATAGAGAGTATTATTTTACACACAAAAAGCCTGACGTTTTCTACAGACTCAGTGCATACGATGTAACTGGCTTTATTATGTCACAGTTTGAGAGGTAGACACTGGCAGTTTTTAATCAAGAAATTAGCATTAAATTGTACCGACAAAAATTGTACAGACTTGATGCACATAATTTAAGATTCTTTACTAGGCTGCAGTTTCACAGGGGGACACCAAAATTTTGTCCTGATACTATATATGACAGCTTCCTGTTAATTATTGCTAAGGAAGCAGTGGTTTCCAGCATCCACCATTCACCTCGTCCACCGCAACCAGTGAGGTCACCCTCTGTCAATGACCATTATGGAAGCAGTGGATTCTGACACCCACTGCATCCTTAGCAACCCGTGATGTAACTTGGCCTTTCATTTGTTGAAAGGGAATGTAAACAAAGGGGCCTGAATAGCATGGATATAACTGGCCAAACTGGCCATATTCGGGCAATGACATTGGGCAATTGATAGTGTTTTATTATACAGAAAAAAATGCCATAAATATTATACAGACTTGATGCTCTCTATGTAAGTGTCTTTTGTAAACTACAGTTTTAGAGGTAGATGCTAGGCAGGTCTTAATTAAGAAATTAGAAGTGGAGTGTGATATTTCACAGATATGAAGCCTGAAATATTGTACATGCTTGATGCACACTATGTAAACTGCTCCTGTAGGCCCCATTTTCAGAGGGAGACAGCAGGCAGGTTTTAATTTAGCAAAAGAAGGAGCAGGGGTAGCACTGATATCACTGACCAAATATGGCCACCTGGTCATATTCAAGCAATGATATTGGGTAATTGACAATGTTTTAATTTACAGAAAAAGCTATAAAAATTGTACAGACTCTATGCTCACTTTATAAGTGGCTTTTGTGGGTAACATTTTCAGAGGTAGACACCAGGCAGATTTTAATCAAGAAATCAAAATTAGAGTGTATTAATTCACCAAAAAAGCCTGAAATACTGCACGGATTCAATGCACACTATGTAAAGGAATATTGTGTTGCAGTTTCAGAGGTAGACACAGGAAGGTTTCAATTAAGACATGAAAAATTGAAGTCTAATATTTCACAGGAAAAAGCCTGAAATATTGTACAGACTCAATGCACACTATGTAAAAGACTTTAGTAGGCCACAGTTTCAGAAGTATACACCAGGAAAGTTTTCACAAAAAAAAAGCCTTATGTGTTGTTAAGATTCAATGCACAGTATTTAAGCTGCTCCAAAAGGCAACAGCTTTAGAGGCAGATACCAGGCAGGTTTTAATTAGGCAGTCAAAATTAGAGTGTATTATTTAACAGAAAAGAAGCCTGAAATATTGTATAGGCTTGATGCACACTGTAAAAGACTTTAGTAGGCTGCAGTTTCAGAGGCAGACGTCGGGAAGGTTTTAATTAGGAAATCAAAATTGGAGTGTATTTTTTCACAGAAAAAGCCACAAAAATTGTCCGGACTCGATGCACACTATGCTAGCACCTTTAATTGGCAGCGGTTTCAGATGTAAATTACAGACTGGTTCTAATCAATAAATACAATTGAAGTATATTATTTAAATCCTCAGCTCAGAGGCAAGAAAGTGATAATTGGTTCATATAGTGGCAAACTGCCACATTAGTTTGCCCTTTTTCCAAACTGCAAACTGATTCGGTTTGGTTCAAGCTCAGGTTCGACCCTAACCTGGAGTTCATGCCTACAGATAATTGGCCTATAATTTGCATTTCACATTTGGTATGTATGTTGATATACAGTATTGCCTGCTGCAGCCTTCCTAATAATATGTGTCATTGACACTAAGCCTGGGTTCACACTGATGAGGTATGGAATTTGCAGCGGTTTCTGTGCGAGTTCCACACTGCATCACAATCGCAACCCATTAATGCAAACTGCTGTGGATGTGTATGTTAAGTTAACAACACCCCAAAATCTGTCCACAAAATGTGGTGTGATGTGCAGAATCGGATTGCATGGGTCTGAATACCCATGCGATCCAATTCTAGTGATGACCAAAAAAAGGGTCCTGCACCTTTTTGTTACGGATGCGGTGCGATTTGAGCCATACAAAATGTATGGCTCAAATCGCACCGCACAGAATTCGCATGTGATTTGCACAGGGATGGTTCCTATGCGAATCACATGCGATATGCCACACCACACAAGTGTGAACCCAGGCTTAAGGGTATTTAAATTAATAATGGATTGAACTGCTTTATCAAACATATCCCGAAGACATTTTGGTGCAGCTTTTGAACTTGGAAAATTAAAGAAAAAGCGATATGAAGTCTAAGAAGAAAGAAAATTAGATATAGGTTACAGCTTATCTGTTTTCCCCCAGAGCTGCATTCTCCAATTTTTAAATGTAAATATTGCATACTTAGTCCAGCTTGGACCAATGTTAGTATGCATATTTCATAGCTGAGTCAGTGCTGGGGAAGCTGGCAATCACTGTGGTAGTCTGCACTGGTACAGCAATAGCAGTGATCTTTCAGGTTCTGTGCTGAGTGTTTTCCCTTCTGCACACTAACCACAGGGGGTTGCTGGCTTGGCACCGCCACCATTACCAGAACACCTTTTTTCCCCGAGGAGGGATGATGATGTCACATTCATGTCTGCATGTCTGATCGCTTTTTAATGTCTATGGTGACATTTATCCTTCTTTATCTCAGACTTAGACATGAGATGGCAGTCAGTATTCAGAATCCATTCTGACCACATACAGGCATTTCTCTTTATCAGATTAATATTCAGGACTACATATGTACTTGTAATTGTAGGGTGGTAAACATATTTTCATGTGCACACAAATTGAAATGAGGATCCATCTATGTAATTCTCCTATGTAATAATGTTTTTTGTCTTTCCAGCTCAGAACAAAATAGCTAAAGCTAAATATACATTGCTAAAAAAGTATATCTAACCTTAAATTATTATCCATAGGAGTCTATCTTCCTCATACTTACTCCAATCCCATCTCTGGCTTGCTATATATTCCTCATGGGAAGATTTGTACAAATACTGGTTACATCAATTCTGTATATTTACAGGCAAGTAGGGATAAAGGTAGGTATATATGAAATTTTTAAAAGAACCAAATGTAACTATATATGCTGTTATTTATGTCCACAATGCTTTGCCCAATCTGTAAGTAACACATCCTGGATGTGTAAGTGGCCATATTTGTTGTCATAGGAGGAAGAAGAGCCATTGTTGCCTGAACACCTAAAAAACTATGTGAGACAGCTCCTGAAACCAACACCGGAAAAGTGAGTCTGTTTTCCACCCAGTGCATTTTTCTGTCTAAGGCTCTCAGTTTATGCATTTGGAATGAAAAGCAATATACACTATATTACCAAAAGTATTGGGACACCCCTCCAAATCATTGGATTTAGGTGTTCCAACAACCTCCATGGCCACAGGTATATAAAATCAAGCACCTAGGCATGCAGACTGCTTCTACAAACATTTGTGAATAAATGGGTTGCTCTCAGGAGCTCAGTGAATTCAAGTGTAGTACTGTGATAGGTTGCCACCTGTGCAATAAGTCCATCTGTGAAATGTCCTTGCTACTAAATATTCCATGGTCAACTGTTAGTGGTATTTTAACAAAGTGGAAGCAACTTTGAACAACAGAAACTCAGCCACGAAGTGGTAAAATGACAGAGCGGGGTCAGCACATGCCAAAGTGCACAGTACGCAGAAGTCACCAACTGTCTGCAGAGTCAATAGCTAAAGACCTCCAAACAGTGTGGCCTTCAGATTAGCACAACAGTGCATAGAGAGCTTCATGGAATGGTTTTCCATGGCCAAGCAGCTGCATCCAAGCCTAACATCACCAAGTGCAATGCAAAGCGTCAGATGCAGTGGTGTAAAGCACACCACCACTGCACTCTAGAGCAGAGGAGACGTGTTCTCTGAGGTGATGAATCATGCTTCTCTGTCTGGCAATCCAATGGACGTGTCTGGGTTTGGCAGTTGCCAGAAGAACGGTACTTGCCTGACTGCATTGTGCCAAATGTAAAGTTTGGTGGAGGGGAGATTATGGTGTGGGGTTGTTTTTCAGGGGTTTGGATTGGCCCCTTAGTACCAGTGAAGGGAACTCTTAAGGTGTCAGCATACCAAGACATTTTGGACAATTTCATGCTCTCGAATTTGTGGGAACAGTTTGGAGATGGCCCCTTCCTGTTTCAACATGACTGAGCACTAGTGCACAAAGCAATGTCCATAAAGACATGGATGAGTGAGTTTGGGGTGGAGAAACTTTACTGGCCTGCACAAAGGTGTTCTATAGGGTTGAGTCCTGACTTCAACCCTATAGAACACCTTTGGGATAAATTAGAGCGGAGACTGTGAGCCAGGCCTTCTCGTCCGACATCAGTGCCTGACCTCCAAATGTGCTTCTGCAAGAATGGTCATACCTCCCTATAAACACACTCCTAAACCTTGTGGACAGTCTTCCCAGAGGAGTAGAAGCTGTTATAGCTGCAAAGGGTGGGCCAACTCAATATTGAACCCTACGGACTAAGACTGGGATGCCATTAAAGTCCATGTGCGTGTAAAGGCAGGAGTCCCAATATTTTTGGCAATATAGTGTTCATTTTTTCTATCATAGAGAAACATGCTTCATTTTTTAGCAGGGAAATTATAAATGCTTAAAGTGAAATGGTACTTTGCGAATTTAGAGATTCATCTGATAACCCACTCCTCTGTTGTTGGCACAAACCTTTTATTTTCTCCCCAGTTGCAATCATCCATAGTCGCTTTCATCAATAGTGCTATGGCCTCTGCTCTTATCATCATGTGACTGCCCTGGGGCCTGACAAATAGTTCCTCAGGCACTTAGTGATGCATTGTGGGAGTAGGGGGGAGGGTCACATGTTCCCCCATGTCTGGAAGTACCAAGGCAATCATATGGCTGCTTCAGGTGAACTATGCAGCAATACAATAATCATACATTAAGTATCAGCAGTGGGTATTGGGGGGGGGGGGGTGATATTAATTATTCTGTTACTTAGTCCCACACCAGCAAACCATAATTTCTGTTTGAAGATTAATTGCAATATGGATCGGTGACAAAAAGATTTCTGCAAATGACCATTTTGAATATACTGCTAAGTATTTACCTTATTTTCTTTATATAAGACATTCTAACTACAAAGAGCTTTAAAAAGAAAAGCAGTATTATATTGCAGACTGTCAAACAAAACTAACTTTCTACTCTTCTCTTACATATAGGGATGTGCAGACTCACTCAATCAAAGAGAAGATTTACAAATGGGACCATCATTTTAAATTTCCCACAAGGATGATTGTGACAGCAATACTCTGTTTCATCTGCCTGTACAATGTAAGACATTATTATTATTATTATTATTATTATTAATAATAATATACAGGATTTATATAGCGCCAACAGTTTGTGCAGCACTTTACAAAATGAAGGTAGACATTACAGTTACAATACAATTTGGTACAAGAGGAAACAGAGGGCCTTGCACGTTAGAGGTTACAATCTAGGAGACATAAAGGATAACTTCAAACAAAATACTATAGAATTATTACCATTTTACAGTTGACCATCTACAAGTGCAAGTAAAGCAGTTTTAGACTGTGGGGTTTATTTACTAAAGCTGGTTCACTCAGAATCTTGTGCACTTCTGCATAGAAACCAATCAGTTTCCAGGTTTTATTGCTAAAGTTTAATTAAACAAGCTAAGGTTAGAAGCTGATTGGCTACTGTATACAGGTGCATGAGACTCTGAGTTAACCAGCTTTAGTAAATAAACCCCTTAGTGTAGTAAAATCATCCCAATTTAGATAAACCTTTGCACAAATTGTCACCCCACTGGCAATGATGCAGTATACTGACAGGATATGTTGAAGGATGACTGCATCTGTCTTTGGGTGGACATCATAGAACCAGTGGGGAGGATTACCAAAATGGAGCACATGGAATCTGGTGTAGCTGTGCATGATAGCCAATCAGCGTCTAACTTCAGCTTGTTCAATTTGGCAGCTTTGGCTGTAAACCCTGGAAACTGATCCAGTTATTTGTTCTAGACCTTAGCTCTAACAGTTAGTTGTTCAGATGTTCTCATAAGCACTTGGACAGTCTAACCCAGCCTTTCTCAGTCAGAGTTTCATGGAACCCTAGGGTTCCTCCAGAGATTGCCAGGGGTTCCTTGAGCTGCGGGTGCAATATATACCATGACTCCCAATAATTCACAAAAAAATTAAATAGTGAGCATAAAAATATCTTCTAACTGATAAACAACCCTTGATAGGGTATCTCTTGTTCTAGTGAAAGGAATACAATCCAAAAATCATGAATTCAGAGCACAGCTAGAACCCAGAATACACGAGCCAAGTAGCACTTCTGCTGCCTGTCAGGAAACTAATAAAGCTAATGCTCATTCCTGTGAAGCTAATGCTCGTGCATATATACCAGCACACAGATGAGCTTGGGCTAGCATCCAGCGTGTACTGACACATAGGGACAAGCTGCGTGTTTATCCACTTGCCTACTGGGCACTTATACCCCCTTCCTGTCCAGGACAATTTTCAGCTTTCAGCACTGTCGCATTTTGAATAACAATTGCGTGGTCAAGCAACACTGTACTCATATGAAATTTTTATCATTTGTATCACACAAATAGAGCTTTCTTTTGGTGGTATTTATTTACCACTGGGTGTTTTATTTTTTGTGCTATAAACAAAAAAGAGCAAAAAATGTGAAAAAAAAAGTTTTTCTTTGTTTCTATTATAAAATTTAGCAAACAGGTAATTTTTCTCCTTCACTGATGTGCATTGATGAGGCTGCACTGATAGGCAGCACTGATGGGCACTGATAGGCAGCATTGATGGGCACTGATAGGTAGCAATGATGGGCACTGATAGGCGGCACTAATGAGCTGGCACTGATGAAGTGGCCTGATACGCAACAATGATGGGCACTAATAGGAGGCACTGATGGGCAGCACTGATGGGCACAGATGGGTGGCACTGACTGGTGGCACTGCTGGGCACTGATGGGTGGCACTGCTTTGCAGCACTGATGGGTGGCACAGGTGGGTGGCACTGCTGGGTATAGGTGCGTGGCACTACTAGACACTGATGGGCATAGGTGGTTGGCACTGTTGGGCACTTGTGGGTGGCACTGTTGTGCACAAGTGGGCAGCACTGGTGGGTGGCACTGCTGGGTACTGATCATCAGTGCCCTGATTATTGGGGCCGATCTGTCCTCTGACAATTTCTGGTTATCGACAACTGTGTGAGAAAAGTGCAGCCGATAACAGGCAACTGCATTTACCCGGTGATCTGCTGTGTCATTAGACACAGCTGATCATGTGGTAAAAAGCCGCTGTGCTTGGCCTTTTACCACATCACGTGATCAGCTGTGTCCGTAGGTGTGCTCCCCTGGGGGTGCGCAGGAGGGCGCGTTCTGGGAGGACGTCATATGACACCCTCCCAGAACTGGACAAATGTGCTGTAGCCGTCATTCGGTTGGCAAGAGGTTAACGGAGATTCTGCTGTGTGCTAATCGCTGGATGTTCTTCAGCTTCCCTGTGATCCATGTTCTTGTGTTCCTGCTTTTGCTGACTGATCTTCTTACTGATCTGGCTTGTTCCTGACCTTGCTCTGTGGACTCTGGATACTGACCACGGCTTGTCTCTGATTATTCTCTGCCTTCTTCCCTGGTGCTGACCTCGGCCTGCTTCTGGACCTTGCTCTGCCTACTTCCCTGATACTGACCTTAGCCTGCTTCCTGACTATGCTGCTGTCTCACCATGTATGGTTGCTGGCTCACCTTGACTATGTCCTTCACCATGGCAGTCACCTGCTACCAAGTAAGCGGCACCTGTGCTTTGAGCCTTATAACTCTGTCACCACATTCAGGGGTGCTCAGACCAAAGACGCACGAGAACCCCTCTCGTTTACTCGGCCTCCAACCAAGGTATGTGACAATGCCTCTGCTGCTGCTAAACTGAACAAAAAGTGCATGGCAGTAGGTAGATGTAAGAGACAGGAAGACTTTCAATATATTAAACTAATGACTGCTTTTCTTTTCAGTTTATCCTAGTGGACCTGTTGGTGTCACCCAAGGCTATAAATGGTCTGGATACAGTGATACTAAGAACAGTGAATCTTTCTTTTTCTGACCAGACAAAGTTGATCTTATATCTCCTGAAAGGTCAGGATGTTTAATTTGTAAGTGCTATGCCACTTGTTTGTTTGTGGAAATGGTGGTTGTTCCTATACATTTCTTTATGTATTTCTCCAGAGTGTTGGTTCTATGCTACCTTTCCGGCAGCTCTCACAAGTGTTATCTACATGCTTCATGTCCTTTCCTGCTATAGGTAAGACAAACCTTTTTTGTTTTAGATACAGTGGGGAAGAGTTAAAACTTCTGTTGGGTTTTTAGTAGATTGTCTTCCCACAGAGGAGACTGCCCCTTATGTTCTGTTCATCTGCAACCAAAACACATGTGGTATTAGAATCCTCACAGAGGTTCTGACTCTAAAAGTAATACAACTTTTTGTTCCTGTCACCTTGCCTTCAGTACAACAATGTGATATGCCAAATACACCACTGTTTGGAACATCATACTCCTACTTCTGTGCAGCTGTTTGACATTATGTTTCTTATTTTTACTAGAAAGGAAATGAAGAAACTTTATAGAGGGACATCAGAAGTTGATTGTACAGGAAGCCCACCTGTTATTCTGGTAAAATGTGTATGAATTTTGATACTTTTAAAGTACTATAAGGGATCTAAGTTGTACCCAGCATTCAATCAGTGACTGTGATCACACATAAATCACAGCACTCCCCCCACTATGCCTTCATCAGCTTTTGCTCTCATCAAGTGGACTGCACCATCTTTGTTCAGGCAAACAGAGATGATAGGTTAGAAATGAAACAGTTATATAAACCCTGCTGCCTGTGCAGGTCTTGGCTGTGTTCACAAATGTCTGTAGAAGGCAGCCATCCTGCAGTCCCATTCTGTAGTTTGATCATAGGGAAAAAGAGACTGAGGTAAAATGCATTAAAAATGCCCTAGAGTGCACCAAAAATGCACTGGAATGCACATGTCCTTATTTAAATTGAAGAAAAAGAGAGGGGAAAAAATGAACTGGAAAGCATAAAAAATGCACTGGAGCATATCTAAAATGCAATGGAGTGCGTCAAAAACGTGCATGTGCAAACTCATCCAGAACGCAACTGGACTGTGTTTCTATAGTGTGAATCTGCCCTAAGGGCTAGTTCACACTAGATGCAGTCCAGTGCTTTTATTTCTGCATCAAGAATGCATGCACAGTGTTTTCCATGTATTCCAATGGCCCTAGTTCACACCAGTGCAGTCAGTTCAGGTCCATTTCCTGTGCAGAAAAAAAAATGAGAACATGCTGCATTTTTTTCTGCACAGAACTGTACTGGAACATAGCAAACTGCATCAAAACTACATCTGAACTGCGTGCGATGTGAACTGTATGCAAAAACATATCCGGAATGCATTCGGAGTGCACTTTTGTAGTGTGAACTGGCAGTGTAGGAATACATACATTTTATGCATTAATTTTCTAGCAATGAGATTATAGAGACCTGAAGGTAGTTTTTTTCTATGAATAGTATAGTAATGTTGTCCCCTAAAAAGAGCATTATATAGGTTGTGATTGGATTCCCAAGCTTATAAAAAATTGCCTTGGGGATTTCAATATTTTGATCTCAAACTGTAAAACACAATAGCATCAAATGTCCACACACGCCCTTCATGGCACCAAAGATCTACTAAAGAAACAGCTACAGATTTATACTCCAGGTTTTAATTCTTGTGTACTCATAGCAATATTTAGTTTTTCCGATCTCATTGCAGTCAAACATGCCAAGACCTTCCTACACAGCTTGCAACAGCTTTTTCTTAGTTTACTTTCTTTAGAAACCCCCTCCCCAATCTGAAGATAATATACCATACTACAAAATAATATTTTACCCCCGTAAAATGGGCCAGCATGCATGCAGCTTCCCACCCATATGGAAGAAAAATATATTTGAAATATATTTTAAAAACATTCTTCCCAAATATATTGCCTTATATTTAAAATGCTACAATTTTGGCCATATTCAATATATTTAGAAAAATATTTCAATAAATAAATATATATATATATATATATATACTTATTATTATTATACAGTATTTATAAAGCGCCAATGGTTCGCTCAGCGCTGTACATTACAGAGGGGGACAGAACATGTGATAGAACAATACCAATACAATGCAAAACATGAGGGGATTGAGGGCCCTGCTCTTTCGAGCTTACAATCTAGGAGACACATATACACACACACTGCATGTTGATATGCATTTTATTACAAAATATACATTTCAAATATACTGTATGTCTTTAAAAATACAAATCTACATTTTTGGAATGCATTTACAAATATATGGAAAAATGTATGTTAAAATGACTTTTTTATATGTTAAAAAAATCTTAAGAATATATTTAAAAAAATATATTTTTAAAAAACGAGCGGGCCCAATTTTAAATTGGTTATATATTTTTTTTTCTTTTTAAATTCATTAAAGTGTATTGTGTTTGAAAAACTGCTGCGCAAATACTGTTCAACATACAAAATTACAACAGCTTCCAATTTATTTTCTAGGGCCTCTGCTAAAAATATATATCTATTGTTTGGGGGTTCCAAGTAGTTTTCTAGAAAAAAAATGCTGATTTTTAATTTTAACCAAAAGGTGTTAGAATAGTCCTAGTCCTTAAGTGAGTAATGAATTCAATGTTATCAACATCTGTTCTTTACACTTTGTCCCTCTGTTTCAGGCAGCCAGCATTAGATACACAGGAAATCAGATAGCTTACCTACTATGGGGTAAGTGAAAGATGACATACACATGCAGCTTTGGGAAGAATGGTAACATCCCTCCATCTCTTTAGTAGTGGACAAGCCCTTAGAAATCTTTGACCACATCCATCTACGGTTCTACGCAGTTGTCTTTGGTTGCAGACTCTTGTAAGATTTCCACCGCATGCACTTAAAGTGTATTTCTACTTTTGTGGCCAAATTGGGATAGTACCTACTGTATATTTGTTACATGTACCTATTAACATAGCATAACCTAAAAATAAAGATTCTGGTTACCTTTTTAACCACTTCCATACAGGGCACTTTTACCCCTTCCTGCCCAGGCAAATTTTCAGCTTTCAGAGCTCTCAAACTAAATGACAATTGCGCGGTCATGCAATGCTGCACCCAAATTACATTTTTATCATTTTGTTCACACAGCTAGAGCTTTCTTTTGGTGGTATTTAATCACGACTGGGTTTTTGTATTTTTTGATAAATTAAAGACAATAGACCAAAAATTAAAAAAAAACAAAAAACAAGTGTTTTTTCATTACTCTTACAACATTTTGCAAAAAAATAATTGTTCTTTGTAAATTTAGGACAAAATGTATTCTGCTACATTTCTTTGGTGAAAATAACCCTAATCATTATTTATTATTTAGTCTGTAGGAAAGTTATAGAGTCCACAAACTATGGGATATACTGTATCTGAAAGTCACTCCTGAAGTACTGACGGCCAATCTAGTTTCTTGAGGCCCAAAAATGTCAGAACAGTACAGATATCCCTCAAATGACCCCTTTTTGCAAAGTAGACAGTCCAAGGTATTTAGTAAGCATGGAAAGTTTTTGGAAGTTGTCATTTTTTGTCATTCTTTTTTAGAAAATGAAGAAATTAAATTTTTTTTTCACAAATGTTTTTTTTTTTTTTTACATACTGTCACCAGTGTAGTACAGCATCATCATATAACTGGTGTGGTGGTGATCAGGGACACTGACTGGTGACAGTACAAAAAAACCAAAAATTTTTAATTTATGTTTTCAATCTGTAGTAAAAAACCTGTCGGGTGAAATGGACGGAGGAAGTCCTAGATGGAGAAAACTGGGATGATGTGGACCTCTCCATTTTCTCTTCTGGTGTCCTCTCGGGACAGATTGGTTCATTTCAAATTTTTGCACGGGATATTCTATACCCCTGCCAAATTGGCTCAAATCTACCCACGGGTATCCGCGGAGTGCTGACATCGCTCACGCTCCCCAGCCACTTTTGAACGTTTTTTTGAATGGTCTGGTAGTTCACAATTTTTGGAATGAACTGTTGCATTGTATTACAAAAATCACATCTATACTGGCGTGGCAGTCTGTCTCCTTGGCCTGGTGGAGGGCCTAGCTCTCACTAGGGCCCAACGTACCCTGCTTAGCCTCCTGTTATGCCCATTAAGCTTTAATCTTATACTGGAAAAAACCTGAGGTTCCTACATTATCTTACTGGAAGGGGTTGGTTAACAAAATGATCCCGTTATATAAGGCTACCTACAGGAGCAAAGGGAGCCCAAAAAATGTTTACAAGGTCTGGCAAGTCTGGCTAGATAGTGCCTACACCTCTGTCTAACCACGTATATCTTAAGCTCCATATGTTTCTTACCCCGGTCCTGGAAGTTCCTCTCAGGCATCTTTTGCCCTAATGTATTCTGTATTTTTTTTCCCCGATTCAGAGAAGACACTACATATGAGCATCCTGTCTTTTGGGCCCCCTTTATACCTACTGTGTATGGAGAACATTGCTGCCATCTTTGTCCACTGTGGCCCATGGAGGCTCTGGTACAGTCTGTATATTGCCGGTTGGGGTAGCCTGGTTGGGCGGGGGGGAGGGGTAAATTAGTAAGGTCCATGTTAGAGTTATAATTTTGGTTTTGGACTTGTGAGGCCGCTGGTTATGTTTTTGTTTTGTTCTACTATAAACTTTGTTTTTGTTTACATTCGTAAAACTCAAGACAAATAATTTTTATTAAAAATAAATAAAAAATACCAGTGGTGATCAAATACCACCGAAAGAAAGCTCTATTTGTGTGAAACTAAATGATATCAATTTCATTTGGGTACAGCATTGCATGACCATGCAATTTCCAGTTAAAGCAGAGTAGTGCAGAATAGAAAAAAGTGGCCTGGTCATGAAGGGGGTAAAATCTTCAGGAGTTTAAGTTGGTAATCCTGCAATACACAAACTAGAAATACAAAATAAAATACACATATTAAAAACGTAAAGTCGGAACAATTACAGTTATACATAAATATACTGTGTTATCCAGTGTCCATAAATACATTATTTTACCTAATTAGTAATATTTCTTTTCTATGTATTCATAAAATTCTAAACTGCGGTTAGAAGACTAGAATCATTTGTCTGTGATTTGTAATGATTATTCTATATGTCTCTTCTATTTACTTCTAGGATATTTTCTATTGCATATCATGTGTTTCCTAATCAGCATGATTATAACCTTCTGGTTTGTCATTCCAATACAAGAGGGAAGAGGAATGGTCATACTGCAAGGGTTTGGCTACACAGTGTAAGAGCTCTGCTTAGTCTGTTCATCTGCCCTTTGTGTTCTTACTTTGAGTCATATTTTTCTGTCTGTGTATGTGAAAGATACAAATCAGGATAATGCAGTTCCTGCAGTGTTTATAACAGCTCTATCACCTGACTGCAAGCTGTTCCAGGATTACAGAGATGTGTACTAACAGAGTGTCCCTTCAGAATTAGGGTTACATAGTTACATAGTTAGTCTGGCTGAAAAAAGACAAAAAATGTCATCCAGTTCAACCATAGAAAAAAAAAAAGTTATAATCCTATACCCACAGTTGATCCAGAAGAAGGAAAAAAAAACCCCAGCAAAGCACGATCCAATTTGCTCTTGCTCGGGAAAAAAATTCCTTCCTGATCCCCCGAGAGGCAATCGGATATTCCCTGGATCAACTTTACCTATAAATGTTAGTATCCAGTTATATTCTGTGTATCTAAGAAACAATCCAGGCCTTTTTTAAAAGCAATCCACCAAGCTGGCCAGAACCAACTCTTGAGGGAGTCTATTCCACATTTTCACAGCTCTCACTGTGAAGAAACCTTTCCGTGTTTGGAGATTACATTTCTTTTCCTCCAGACATAAAGAGTGCCCCCTTGTCCTCTGTGATGACCTCAGGGTGAATAGCTCTACACCGAGTTCACTATATGAACCACTGATGTATTTATACATGTTGATCATATCCCCCCTTAATCTCCTCTTCTCAGGAGAGAATAAATTCAGTCCTCTAATCTTTCCTCATAGCTGAGCTCCTCCATGCCTGTTATCAGTTTGGTTGCCCTTCTCTGTACTTTCTCCAGTTCCCCAATGTTCTTTTTGTGAATCGGTGTCCAAAATGGAACTGCATATTCCAGATGAGGGAATACTAATGATTTGTACCGGGGTAATATGATATCTCTCTCTGGAGTCTATACCTCTTTTAATACAAGAGAGGATTTTGCTCGCTTTAGAAACCGCAGCTTGGCATTGCATGCCATTATTAAGCTTGTGATCTACCAGAAATCCCAGATCCTTCTCCACCATTGATGCTGCCTCATCCCTTTAAAACCGAAAACATATTAATTACACAGGTTCTGTGGTTGATTAAGGTGGTAATTAAACTCACATAGTGCCTTATCTGCATTAGATGAGCCTCAGAACCTGTGTAATCCATATGTGTTCGGTTTTAAAGGGATGAGGTGGCAACCCTATTCAGAATGGAGTTGGAGATAGATAGGAATTGGGGCATTAGGGTATCCTTAAAACTGAACTCCGGAAGAAGCAAATATTGACCAAATAAAAGGAGCATATGTATTCTTATTTGAATCTTGGTGATCTTTGTGGATTTTTTTTCTGAATCCATACAGTGATCCAGTGTAAAACCTTAGGATCGTGGATATGCCATGTCCCTGGAGGTATGATTTTATGAGCGTTTGTCTCAACATGGTCTCTTCCTGGGATTCACATAACTTTTAGGGGTAGTTCATATCACAGCGCAAGCATAAAAGCATCTGTACTGAGATATGTTAACCTGTAAGGCAGTGGTTTCCAAACTGAGGCCCAGGGGCCACTTGTGGCCCTTTGCTTGCTTTTATCTGGCCCTTAGGGAACTATTCCTCCCGCTGATATGAGACGCTGCTCTGCCAACTGACATCAACAATGGGACACCATTTCTCCCATTGATACCAACCAGGGGTGTATTCACCACAAGGCCAACAAGGCATTTGCCTAGGGTGGCATTTTTCAGGGGGGCAGCCCCACCCACCCGGAAGGGATGGAAGAAGGGACACACGCAGCATGGGGACCAGGTGTGATCTGAGAGAGGCTGCGAGCTGCTTGATGGTGTATGTAGAGCCCAACTCTTGTTCCCAGGGATGTCCAAAACTGAGAAGGTGAGTGTCTTCTCTCTCTCGGGGGGATGTGGTTGCCAGTGTATGGGGGAAGGTGGTAGTGGAAGGCTCTCTCGGGTGGGATATTCTTGGTTGATGTCAGGCTCTCTTCTTGGGGGAGGGGGGTATTGGTCAGTGTTAGGGTCTCTCCATAGGGGGGGAGCCAATTTTTGTATTGCCTAGGGCTGCACGAAACCTATATACACCACTGATACCAACAATGGGGCACTATTCCTCCCATTGATACTAACGATGGGACACTATTCTTCCCCCTAATATCAAACGTGGTGATGTTTACTCCCACTGATGCCAGGAAAATTTCCACTCCCTCTGGCCACAGTCCGGCCCCCCTAAAGTCTGAAAGACAATAAACTGGCCCTTTGTTTAGAAAGTTTGGATACCCCTGCTGCAATGACCTGATGCATGTTTCCAGTGCATTTTGAGTGCGTTCTGTTGCGCTCCTTTGAGCTGCATTATCTTGCGGTGTATTGTGTGCTCATATGGCTATAGCATCACCTCCTTTGTGGTTGCTAAGAGTGTAACGCAGAAAAACCTGTACTGTATTTTTGGTTTGTTGTGGCAATTTTTATTATTATTATTATTATTATACAGGATTTATATAGCACCAACAGTTTGCGCAGTGCTTTACAAAATGAAGGTAGACATTACAGTTACAATATAATTTGGTACAAGAGGAAATAGAGGGCCCTGCTCCTTAGAGCTTACAATCTAGGAGATTTTTATGAGCTTTTTTGGAATGGCAGACCTGAAGTTCAGAACTGTGGTGCTGAAAAGTGCCCTGAGGAGGAGAAGGCATCAGCAAGATGGTGGCAGGAAATGGAAACACTTTTCTTTTGTTAAACTTTATTTGTACTGTGCAGTCACATGTTGTGCTGAGGTTGGATGCGTTGTGCAAAATTGCTACAGAGATGCGTTGTGTAAAAATGATGCATAGTGCAAAGGAACGCAGCACATGGGTGTGAACAACAACAATTGCCGCCAATGTTATTTGCCATGATTGTGTTGTGGTTGCATTGGGCAATGCCGCCCAATGCACAATAACGGCTCTGGTGTGAACTGGCCCTTAGCCATAATTGTACATTGTCAGTAGCTGGTTCATTAGCTTTATTGTACCAGGTTCAGGCATGCATAAATAATAGAAATAAAATTTGTTGCCACCAGTATTTGTGTATGAAATCATTTAAATAAGGAAAATAAAACCAACCATCCTTTATCTTTGTTGTCTTCAAATGTTTGTTTACTGCCATCTAGTGTTAGAAAACCATATTGCCCACTGGGATTTAAATTTTTTTCGCTATATAAATGAAAAAGTCCAAAAATTTTGAAAAAAAGGATTTTTTAAATAAAATTTTGCAAATAAATAATATTTAATCATAAATCCAAAATTTATTCACTTATCTTTTTAGTATAAAAAAATTACCCAAATTAGTTTATAACCAAAAATTATAAATGTAAACATTTTTTTTGCTTTTTTATGTTTTTTTTTTACATACTGTCACCCTAGCAGTACAATGTCACCATAGTGACACTGTACTTCTTGTGGGGGGTGATGAAGATTTTTTTTTTTACACTGGTTGCTTTTACACCCATAAAGGCTGTAAACGCAATAATTTCTCCTCTCTTGCTGCATTCTTGCAGCCATTAAGAAATACTGTGTGAGCTGTGAGTGGTCACAACTTGTCACATGGTACAAGGCTGTTGTGAATAGCCTTCTACCATGTGTTCTCTGTGATCATTCACAGATTTCACACGTAGTAAGCAATGATGTCAGAAATGACATCTTGCTTACTACTCTGCATGTGATCACTGATTGGCCAATCAGTGATCACATGATTGGGACCCCCGCACTGCCACTTTCCGGCTGTTTATATACAACAGCCGGGCGGGAGGTGGTTAAAACTGAACTCCAGGCAAACAGCTTAATGCACAGATGCAAACTGTTTTACCAGCAAGAGTATTTGTATTTCTCCTCTCCCACTTGAGACTTGTGCAGCTCTACCACATCACACAGCTCTATCTAGCAGGGGGAGAGACCTGACATTTCTTTGCTGCAGCTTAGTAATACTAACAGTTCTTCCCCCTCCTCCCTGTGACTGGACAGTGAATAGAGAAGCAGCAGACTAATGAGCTCATCTCTCTGTCACTTTGATTTCCCCTTTATCCGCTTGCTGACCATGCACTGTAGCTGTACCGCTACAGTGCAGGCCAGCTGCATAGAATCACACACACATATATATATATATATATATATATATATATATATATATATATATATATATACACAGGTGAAACTCAAAAAATTAAAATATCATGCAAAAGTTCATTTATTTCAATAATGCCACTTAAAAGGTGCAACTAATATATGAGATAGACTCATTACATGCAAAGCAAGATAATTTGTCATAATTGTGATGATTATGGCTTACAGCTCATGAAAACACCAAATCCACAATCTCAGAAAATTAGAATATTGTAAAAAGGTGCTTGAGGTGATTGTAGCCGTATTAGTGCATTTGCGACAGAAACAATTGAGTACTGTCCGTGATACTTTTTTTATTTGCACTAACATACAATTTTGAGGACAGGCTTTCGGGGTATGTCCCCTTCTTCAAGGTCTAAGCAGTACTACTCACAAAGTTTTAGCAGAATGTTAGAAGAGATGTGAGGGATGGAAAAGAAAAGAGACTAGAGATAAGACACAGCAAAAGCAAAGACTGGGGGGGGGGGGGGGGGGACAACACTAACAGAGGGAGTCATGCTTGAGATGATAGTCATAAAACTGTTGGATAATGATGGAGGAATCCCATGTCCAAATTAAGGCCGTTATCTCTTGTGTCAAATAGAATTATCATTCTTAGTTCAAACATTTTTCTTTCCTGAATGGATTTGAAATTTCATTTAAGAACTAAAACATTGAGGTCTTCCATAATGTGGTCTGGGTGTGCAAAATGGTGTCCCACAGGTGTGCAAAGGTCATCTTCTTTATGTTCCTTGATGGTATGTCTGTGCAAATTCATCCTTGTTTGCAACTTCTGTCCTGTTTCGCCAACATAGGATCCTTTGCTACATTTTCTGCGCTGGATAAGGTACACAACATTACTGGAGGTGCAGCTGTATGATCCGGAGATATTAAAGATTCCTTTTGAGTGTCTGACACTTTTTGATGGATTGATTTGGTTGCACAGTTTGCAGCGTTTTTTTATTGCAAGGTGTGCTTCCATTATTTGTGACATCTTGATCAGAAGGAAGTTTCCTACTGATTAGTTTATTTCTGAGGTTGGGGGGTTGTCTGAAGGCCAGTATTGGTGGTTGCTGGAATATTTCTTTCAGAGTTCCATCCTCTGTTATGATGGGTTGTAAATCTTTGATTATTTTTCTTATTCCTTCTAGTGCTGGGTTATATGTGGTTACTAGAGGTACACGGTTGTTTGTTTTTTTCTCCTTGTACTGAAGTAGATTTTCCCTTCGGGTTCTCAAGGCTGTGTTTATGCCGGTGTTGATAGTTTTGTCCTTATAACCTTTCTTATGGAAGGAGTCTGCTTCTAGTGACTATGGATGTAGTATCCCTGTATAGTAATATCCCTCACAAGGATGGATTAGCTGCATGTCACAGATCCTTATCATCCTCACCAAACCACAAATACACTGCTGAGGATGTTACACAGCTCATTGAATTCATACTTACACACAACTATTTTACTTTCAATAAAGACATCTATCTTCAATGGATGGGTACTGCGATGGGAAGTAAAATGGCACCGCAATATGCCAATTTATTTATGGCTGACCTGGTGGAAACATTCCTGAACAGCATGGAACAAAAACCATACAGATACTATCGCTATATTGATGATATTTTCATCACATGGACAGGTGGTGAAGAATACCTAAAACAATTTTACTCATTGATCAACACTTTTCATCCATCAATCAAACTAAAAATGGAATACTCAAACACACACGTCAACTTCCTAGACACCACAGTATACATCAGGGATAATACGCTTCACACCTCAATATACAGGAAACCCACTGACAGATGCAACTACCTCCTCAGTTCTGGCTTCCACCCCCAACACACGAAACGTGCCATCATACACAGTCAGGCCATTAGATACCACCGAATATGTTCTGACCCAAGAGACAGAGATACACATCTCGGGACACTAGCAGACGCCTTCCATAAGAAAGGTTACAAGGACAAAACTATCAACACCAGCATAAACACAGCCTTGAGAACCCGAAGAGAAAATCTACTTCAGTACAAGGAGAAACAAACAGTGTACCTCTAGTAACCACATACAACCCAGCACTAGAAGGAATAAGAAAAATAATCCATGATTTACAACCCATCATAACAGAGGATGGAACTCTGAAAGAAATATTCCAGCAACCACCAATACTGGCCTTCAGACAACCCCCCAACCTCAGAAATAAACTAATCAGTAGGAAACTTCCTTCTGATTATGATGTCACAAATAATGGAAGCAAACCCTGCAATAAGAAACGCTGCAAACTGTGCAACCAAATCAATCCATCAAAAAGTGTCAAACACTCAAAAGGGATCTTCAATATCTCATACAGCTGCACCTCCAGTAATGTTGTGTACCTTATCCAGTGCAAAAAATGCAGCAAAGGATCTTATGTTGGTGAAACAGGACAGAAGTTACAAACAAGGATGAATTTGCACAGACATACCATCAAGGAACATAAATAAGATGACCTTTGCACACCTGTGGGACACCATTTCGCACAACCAGACCACATTATGGAAGACCTCAATGTTTTAGTTCTTAAAGGAAATTTCAAATTCATTCAGGAAAGAAAAACTTTTGAACTTCTATTTGACACAAGAGATAATGGCCTGAATTTGGACATGGGATTCCTCAATCATTATCCAACAGTTTTATGACTATCAGCTCAAGCATGACTGCCTCTGCTAGTGTTGTCTCCCCCCCCACCCAGACTTTGCTTTTGCTGTGTCTTATCTCTGTTTTTTTTTTTTCCATCCCCTACATCTCTTCCAACATTCTGCTAAATCTTTGTTTCAGTACTGCTTAGACCTGAAGAAGGGGACATTCCCCGAAAGCTTGTCCTCTAAATTGTATGTTAGTGCAAATAAAAAAAAGTATCACGGACAGTACTCAATTGTTCCTGGTGTTATTATCACAAATAGTAGATTGGATATATAATCCACGGGGGAAATGCTGGGTAAAAATGGAAAGTACATTTAGTAAGGCACAATTAGACAGGATTATCTGGTTGCCACATAAATTTCGTATCATGGATGAAAATACAAGCACTTTGACATGGAATGTATTAAGGGTTTGGGATGTAATGCACAAGCAAATGGGATGGAAGTACAATTCAATATTAATACCACTGGTGGAAACTGAGTTTTTCCCACCAGGGAAAGATAATATTTAGGGAAATGGATAAAAGATAGAAATGCACGCTTAAAGGATATAATAGATAAGGGGAAATTATGTTCTTTTCAAAATTTATAGAGTAAAAAAGATTTATTTTTCACATTAGATGAGTGGCGTTATTACCAACTAGGACATTTTGTTGTAGCTCTCCCGCAGCCACTAAGACCAGTTGGGGACATGTATCCATTCGAACGAATGTTGAGTTCAAATATAGTTCAAAAACATGTCACCTCTAGGATCTATAAGACCCTCATTGAATTAGCTGGATCTGATTCTCCATTGTACTTAAGAGAAGAGGGAAAAGGAACAAAACTGAATGAGCAACAAAAAAATAAAATATTTAAATTAACACATGGGGTGATGAACATGAACACGGTTGAAATTAATTATAAATGTTTAGTAAGATGGTATATTACACCTAGTGTAGCACATAAACACCGATCATAAGTTTCATCTTTATGTTGGAGGGGGTGTGGGACTAAGGGAACAATGGCACATATATGGTGGGAATGTCCTAAAATACAGAAATAATCCAATATATACAGGAGTTACTGGGGATCACCATACAGAAAGACCCCTGGGTTTGCGTATTCCATTAATCTGAGACTGCAATGAAACAATATAAGAATAGGGTATTATATAATTTAATTACGCTGCCAAAGCACTTATCCCCAAATTCGGGCAAGACCAAGAGCTCCCAAAATAAAGGACTGGATAAACAAAGTTGAGTATATATATAAGATGGAGGAGTTATATCACATTAGATGAAGATAAAATGTAAAAATTCAGAAAAGTATGGAGTAGAGAGTATGATTTTAAAACATCCAAAAGATACCTGAAAGTGGTTGGAGTATAAAGAGTAGGGAGAGTTTAATCGAAGGGTAGTAGAGTGTTATATGAGGGAAGAGAGAAATGAGGCATGAGAAGAGGGAGGTAAATATAGAGGGAAGAATATAGGAGGAACTAGTAGTAAAGAAAATGGAATATGGGCGGGGGAAATGTAAAAGGTGGGAGCAGAAAGATGGTGGGAGGGGAAGGGAATAGGTAAACTTATGTAAAAATTTGTATTTTTGAATTGTTTGATATAATGTTGATTTTTGTAGTAAAAAATTAATAAAAGATATATTTAAAAAAAAGGGAATGTATACCTTTCATATCTGCCTTTATATAGGATTTTTTTTATTTCTTGTTGCAGGTTAGGCATAGTCCTCATGATAGCTGTGATGCTAGCTCAAATCCTGGCAGCTCAGTTCGTATTTCTGCAAGACAAAATATTACCAACTGACAAGAGCAAACCATTGGCCATCAATAACAGGTACGTTTTTTTTATTGACAGCGCTACTATATTATTATGTACAGTATATATAGTTTATGTCCTGCTAGTGATCAAACCAACCAGAGTTCACTCAAAATGTAAAGCGGTATTAAACCCAAAACAAATATGTATTTTATTGGCTCTTATCAGTTTGTAGATGGGGTGACTGCATTTGTTTTCTTTGTTGTTTTTTTTTCGGCTTTTTTTCCTTTGTTTTTACCTGCTGATGTGCTGAGACAAACCATTTAACACTGACAGAGGTGCTTACAGAGGTCAACTGTTATTCATTTTTGTAAAATCTTTATCCCAATAGTAATAATAGAATAGTATAGAATAGTAATAAATAAATCTGTTGCTGCAACTGTTAAAAAAATGGCATTTGGAGATCAGCTTTCTTTGTTAGTCATGTCTATCTAAATCTGCTAGTACAACTAATACTACTCTCTCATCAGACTGGCAATGCTGCTTTCCAAAGGTGGAGTGGGGATACCCTAAACAGAAAGTGTGTTATTGGCCAGATCACCAGATAAAAACCCCCCAAAAAATAAAACAAATGCAGCTACCACATCCAGGGATTGTTAAGCTGCAACATAATTTTGTTTTTGGGTCTAATGCCGTTTTAGGGTCCAGTACATGGTAAGATTGACAATGAAGGCTTATTCACCCTAGTGATCTGTGGTATGTTTTTAAAACTAAACTGTTTGACAGTTAAAATTAGATGGTTTTCGGTGGAGCTCTTCTGTAGGTTCAAAGCTGGGGACATATCCATGCCATACAATTGCTTAAGGTTGAAATTTGGGGGGGGGGGGGTACAGCACCATTAATTGTGTAATGATGTGTATCTCTGTTGCTGTAACTGTTTATAAAGTATTAGCTGGAGTCAATTTGTTAGTGTGTCTAAATCTCTTAGTGCATCTAACACTCCCCTACCCCCAGACTGATGATGCTGCTGTCCAAAGGTGTCTCTGTTGCTCCTTCATGCAGACTGTAGGCACCCTAATACAGGAAATGTGTTACTGGTCAGATCTCCAGGTGAACACAGGGGAAAAGCCTAGAAAAATAAAACTAATGCATCCAAAAATTCTAAGGATTGGTAAGTTGCAATATCTTAAATTTTTTGTTTTGGGTTTAATACTGCTGTGAGCAATTGCTTTACATGGGTGTGTCCCAGAATGCGCATTTCCCTGAGTAAGATCATATTGTCATGTTTTTCATGATTTCACATCTAGCAAATTGTGATATTCTACCTTAGTTGTTCATTTTGTCTGTAGTAGCTAAAATCCTATTATACTTCCCTAGGAGAGGATTTCAGAATTTCAGCTACTTCTTCATGTTCTACTCAGCTATCCTTGGTCTGGGCTCATGTTTGCTCAGAGTCATATTTAATGTGTTCCTGGGGAGCTGGCTACTGGCTAGGATTGATCGTCCACTTTTCCCAAGAGGATTTGAAGGAGCTGATATGGGTGAATAGTACCTTCAGTTTTGCCTATGTGCAGTAATGTTTTGTGTATGATAGATATCTGAACCTTATTTTATCTGCATGCTGCTCAACTTTTGATCATATATGTATGAGGAACCTGAGCTCAAATTCTTGTTGTTTGCCATGAAGAGCACAGTTTGATTTACTAAATGCAAATAGACTGTTTGCTTTGCAAGAGAGTTTCCCTAGAGCATAGCAAATTTTAAGCAAGTTAAAGTTCTGCTGACTTTTATCATCCAATCTTGTGCAAGCAAAAAAAATAATTTTTTAAAACTTTTGCTGCATGTGATTGGGTATTCTTTGCAAAGTGAAATTTCTGGGGAAAAATTCCCTTGCAATATGCAACTTCCCTGCAAAGTAAACAGCCTATTTACCTTAGTAAATCAGCTCCAATAACTTTCACAGTTCAGCTACAATGCATATGCTCTTTTTGGCCATATTCACATCCATCACAATAATCAATTTCTTCATATACACTATATTGCCAAAAGTATTGGGACACCCCTCTAAATCATTGAATTCAGATGTATAAAATCAAGCAACTAGGCATGCAGACTGCTTCTACAAACATTTGTGAAGGAATGGGTCGCTCTCAGGAGCTCAGTGAATTCAAGTGTGGTACTGTGATAGGTTGCCACCTGTGCAATAAGTCCATCTGTGAAATTTCCTTGCTACTAAATATTCCATGGTTGCCAGGATAATGGTTCTTGCCTGACTGCATTGTGTCAAGTGTAAAGTTTGGTGGAGGGGAGATTATGGTTTGGGGTCGTCTTTCAGGGGTTGGTCTTGGCCCCTTAGTTCCAGTGAAGGGAACACTTAAGGCGTCAGCATACCAAGATATTTTGGACAATTTCATGATCCCAACTTTGTGGGAACAGTTTGGGGATGGCCCCTTCCTGTTCCAACATGACTGCGCACCAGTGTACAAAGCAAGGTCCATAAAGACATGGATGAGCGAGTTTGGGGTGGAGGAACTTGTATGGCCTGCACAGAGTCCTGAACTCAACCAACACCTTTGGGATGAATTAGAACGGAGACTGCAAGCCAGGCCTTCTCTTCCGACATCAGTGCCTGACCTCACAAATGTGCTTCTGGAAGAATGGTCAAACATTCCCATAGACACACTCCTAAACCTTGTGGACAGCCTTCCCAGAAGAGTTTAAGCTGTTATAGCTGCAAAGGGTGGGCCAACTCAATATTGAACCCTACAGACTAAGACTGGGATGCCATTAAAGTTCATGTGCGAGTAAAGGCAGGCCGACCAATACTTTTGGCAATATAGTGTATGTAAAAAAATCTTTCAAAAGAAAAAAACCATCTGTCAAACGACTAAACTACACAATAGAGAGTTTTACTAAATACACAAGAAAGTAATAAAATTCTATAAGTCTGCATCTCTTAAAAAGGATCTGACATTTTTAAATATATCTAATTCACCAATCAGTTATATGAAAAAAGTTCTAATATATACAGTATTTCCCCTTAAAAATCTATTTTCTGAGCTAAGTCTTTCTACAGAAATATTGAACCTGACTCTCACTTAAGAGACTGGTCTACCCTTTGCCCTTCTTGCAAAGTAACCTACAAACAATAAAGTACTACTGGAAAACTTCCTTCTCCACTCTTAAAGTATATGTAAACCCTTACCTTGTAAAACAACTAATTTAGTTTAACGCTTTGATGCCGACCGCACGCAAATTAGCAGCCCCACATAACTGGGCCTTTTTCCGTGGGGCTGCTAATTTGCGTACATGCTAAGTTCTAACGATCGGGAACTCCCAATTCTGGGTCACCTGATCACTGTGATAGCCTCTGATTGACTATCACAGTGATCAGTCACTGTGAAGCCCGCCCCCCTTGTTTTGTCTCTGAATGGAGGAGAGAGATACATTGTCCTTTTCAGAGAGAAAAAAAAAACAAGTGTGTGTAAAAAAATAAATAAAGAAATTAAAATAATTAAAAAACAAACAAAAATATCTAGATCAAGGTTTGGTCTAGGTCTGTGTCAGGGTTAGTGTTTTAGTCAAAGTCAAGGTCAAAGGTCAAGGTCAGGGTAATTTTTTTATTTTTTTGGTCAGGGTTTTTTTTTAATTTTTAAATAAGTATCTGTGTCAGTTAGTGGCAGAATAAAAAAAAAGCAAATTGTGCACTATATGGTTTCTGGGCTGTACTACAGGTACAAACAACAATTAACATACACACATGTGGTATCGTTGCGATTGCCAGGAGCAGGAGAAATTATTTTGTATTTCAATACTTTTTATTAGTTTTAAGCAGTATAAAACAGAGGCGACAAAACATGCCCCCACAGGGGCTATCAATTGCACCAATAAGATAAAAAACATAATAATAAAAGAAAAACAGTGCTCTAACTTCAACAAGGCAGAAGGTACGCCCACGCAGGGGCTATCAATGGCACATAGGTTACAATAACGGTAATGAAATTCTAACTGCAATTAAAGGCAGCTGTCAACTATCACCCAAAAAAACTAACAGAAATAGAGAGAAAGAAAGAGAAGAGAAATAAGAGGAGAGAAAAAAAAAAAAAGAGAAGAGGGGGCAGAGATCCAAGAGCGCCACCAGCAAACGCCAGTGCCTAACGCCAGTACATCCCCATACTAGCCAAAGGAAGCGTGGGAAAGGCATATTGCAACCATGGTTCCCATATTTTCGAGAATTTACATTGGGAGTCGTTGTATATGCTCGACATCTGCTCATTAAGCATCATATTGGTCATACGATCCCGCACCCCCTGAAAAGGGACAAACGGACTCTTCCAGGCCTGAGCAATTGTTCTGGTGGCCGACAAAAACAAATAGGACGCCAGCTTCTGCTGATGAGCAAAGAGACCCGGTATGGGGCAATGAAGCAAGGCATACCGAGCATCCCGGCGTATGGATAGATGGAACAACGTAAAAAGGAGGCCAAATACATGAGACCAAAAACGGACCAGTCTCGGGCATGACCACCAGATATGCAAGACATCTCCACGATGGCCACAACCCCGGAAACATCGATCACTACAAGCGCGATTAGCCTGGGCCAAACGAGCCGGAACCCAATACCAACAAAACAATACCTTATAGGCTGCCTCCAGCGTGGTGGTATTGAATGAGCATTTAGCTATGAGTGACCAGGCCCTATTCCAGTCCTCCGGATCCACATCCACTCCCAGGTCATGCTCCCACTGAACAACATATGAAAGAGAAGTATGCGACGGGCGTCTGTTCAAGGCTGCATAAAGAAGGGAGATAAGGCCCGGGGCGCCCGGGCGCTGCTGGCAAAGCTGTTCAAAGGCCGATTTCTGGTATGGAAAAGAAGAAGTGCCCCGCAGCGAGAGTAGCCAGTGCCGCAATTGAAGGTATCGAAAAAATTCCGCCGGGGGAACATCCCGGGACTCCCGAAGAAGATCCCAGGTAGGGAAGGACCGAGAAACCAAAAAGTGTCGTACCTGCGAAAACCCATGAGCCACCCACCAAGAGAACGCCCTTGGGTGATCTAAACCCGGTGGGAAAAGAGGGTTGTTAACAATTGGAAGCAAAGGCAGAAAGGGTGACATCAGGCCACTGGAATAACGTACCGAGTCCCAGACTCGTAAGCCATGGAGCAACATCGGGCTCAGCGATATAGGGCGCAGGGCGGGGGGAAGCCATAGAAGCGCCGACGGTTGTATAGGGGCACAGTTAGGGAGCTCCAGCAAGACCCAGAGAGGGACGTCAGAGGAAGCGTGCAACATAGACAGCGGGGCAATCTGGCTCGCCTGGTAATACTTAGTTACATTGGGCACCCCAAGGCCACCCTGGAGTCTATGAGCAAAGAGCGTATTTCTAGATACTCTGGGGTGCTTATTGGCCCAGATGAAATGCATAAGCTTCGCCTGAAGCAACCGAAGGAAATGAGGGGGAACCCGCACCGGGAGAGTATGAAAATAATATAACAATTTCGGCAGGACGATCATTTTCACCGAATGAACCCGCCCTATCCAAGACAGGTGCGGAAATTGCCAGGAATGCAGAAGAGAAGATAAAGAATTAAGCAATGGGTAATAATTCGCAGCAAAGAGGGAGTCATAGGTGGGGGTCAAGCGGATGCCCAAATATTCAAGAGAGGAGGAAGCCCATTTATAAGGGAAGTAGGATTGAAGGCGTGAAACCAAATCGGAATCCAAAGTAATATTAAGAGCGACAGTCTTATCCAAGTTAATACGGAGACCCGAAATCAAAGAGAGGAGAAATTATTTTGGGTTGTTCTTTAGTAGTGGGTTATGGTAGTAGCAAAAAATATACAGCTAAATTTTAAAAAAAGGGTTTTTTCTTACTATTTTGGGCCAGTTTTCCTTTGGTAATAACAAAAAAAATCAGATTACCATTTACCACCAAATGAAAGCCAAATTTTTTCCTGAAAAAACAAGGTATAATCCACCTGGATGTACTAAGTAGTTGTGATGATATGTACGGTTTTGCTAACACATGTCAAAGTTGCAAAATTGTGCTTAGTCGTTAAGATTTGTTTTACCCTTAGGCGTGAAGGGGTTAAAAAGAAATGGAAGGCAAAACATTTATGTATATATAAAAAAATTATAAATACTTTTTCTTTTCTTTTTTTAGAAGTGATCACATATCCTCTGCTTTTAGCTGCATGCAAAGCCAGAGGAGAAACAGCAGCACGCTGGTCTTCCCATTGAAAAAGGGTGTGTGTGTGTGTGTGGGGGGGGGGGGGATACTTTTTCATACAAGTACACGATACAGCAGTCACATATAAGGAATATGAAATGTTAGGTTTACATATTCTTTAAGCTAGGTTTCCTGCTGCCACCTGAACACCAGGTGCTGGGCGTAAACAGAGCTGTCTGCACTCCAGACACACTGAGAAAATACAGAAGCGACACAAACTGATGATGTCCCTATATACATGAGTTCATTTCACAAGGTGCAGTAGAGTAACTTTGTGATGGAGGTGTGGGTGGGACAGCACACACGTGGAGAGCAGTGGGCACACAAGGTTTTTATTGAGTGATTTGGGGCACTTGATCGGTATAGCAAGGGTTAAGTCCGGGAACACAGAAGGCGGCAGTTCAGGCAGGAAATGGGTAAGTCCAGACACCCAGCAGAGGGGCAGTTCAGGTGGGCAACGGGTAAGTCCAAGCACACAGCAGAGGGACAGTTCAGGCGGACAACGGGTAAGTCCAGGCACACATCAGAAGGACAGTTCAGGCGGGCAACGGGTAAGTCCAGGCACACAGCAGAGGGGCAGTTCAGGCGGGCACTCAGCAGAGGGGTACAGCAGAAGGCAGGAGGTCTGGGCACTCCGCAGAGGGGCACAGCAGAAAGCAGGAGGTCCGGGCACTCAGCAGAGGGGCACAGCAGAGGGCAGCTCTGGCAGGCAGGAGGTCCGGGCACTCAGCAGAAGGCAGCTCTGGCAGGCAGGGTAATCAGGGCACACAGCAGAAGGCAGCTCTGGCAGACAGAAGGTCCGGGCACACAGCAGAAGGCAGCTCTGGCAGGCAGGGTAATCAGGGCACACAGCAGAAGGCAGCTCTGGCAGGCAGGGTAATCAGGGCACACAGCAGAAGGCAGCTCTGGCATGCAGGAGGTCCGGGCACTCAGCAGAAGTCAGTTCACAGGATAGCAATCCAGGGACTCACCAGCCAGCAGTGGCCTCAGCAGAGGAAGTCCAGGCAGATAGGCACCAACTCCTCACGGGTCTTCAGAGGGCTGTGTGTCTTGGCCGCAGCTTCAAGACTACACAGGCAATATAGGACCACAAGTCCCAGCAGTGCACAAAGCAAAGCACAGTTCAATGCATCTCCAAGTTAAGTCTCAGCCATGAGCGGATCTGTCCATCCTGACTCAAGCTCTCTCATTCTAAGAGTCCTTGTCCCTAAAAGGTCCTTTGCATTTCCCCCAAGCCTTAAGCCCCCGATGCCAACACGTCTGGCTTTTCACAGCCACAGGAAACCATGCTATCTGCGCTCCCTGCTGGGACAACTCTCACCTCCCACCCCCTGCGGGGCACAGGAACTTCAAATTATAAACAAAGCAGACAAGCTAGCACAGGCCATAGATGTGTTTAAAATCTCCCGATTTTTCATCCTATAAACGAAATATCGGTTGGTCTGAAAGCAAACGTGAACACCAATTATTACAAAAAACTGTTGGCCACACGTGTTAACAAAACAAAAAAAAAATATTTCTGCTGTCACAAACTCTATCCATACCACCAAGCCCATCTGAGTTAAAAGTGTTTGACGAGGCAGTCTTTAGGCAGGGGCTGCTACTGTGGTTGCTTTGTGGAATAAACTTGTAAACAATAACATGCCATTTATGACAAATGTCCTAAAATTGGCACAGTATTCCAACACTCAACAAAACTCAAGTTAATTGTTTCTGTGGAATGAATTATGCCTAATAGGACATTTTTAGGTACAACCCCAAATCCAAAAAACTTGGGACACTGTAAAAATCTGCATAAAAACAGAATGGAATGATTTGCAAATTTCATAAACACATATTTTATTCACAGTAGAAAACAGAAAACATATCAAATGTTTAAATTAACAAAATGTACAATTTTAAGAAAAAAATAAGGTAATTTTGAAACTCATGGCAGCGACATGTCTCAAAAACATTGAGACAGGGCAACAAAAAGCTGGCAAAGTATGTGGTACTTGCAAGGAAAAACCTGAAGAACATTTTGCAGCTAATTAGGTTAATTGGCAACAGGTCAGTAACATGACCGGGTATAAATGAGCATCTTAGAGAGTCAGAGCATCAGATGGGCAGAGATTCACCAATCTGTAAAAAAGCTGTGTCTAAAAATTGTTGATTTGATACAGGAAATTCAATGGAAATAAGTGAATGTAATTTTTTCATTTGTACCAAATGGCTATGCTACATGGGAATATAAGGACTATTACTAGGTCAGCAATTTTTTAAAAAATGTTTGTGTAATGCATTTTGTAACAATTTGTGTGGCATATGTTTTTGGCACCTAAAAAGTCCCTCATCCAGTTAAAGGATGTTTATTTAGCATGTGTTTTTTATAAGGATGCGGTTCCCAAAGGCCACCACCTGCACCAACAAATTGTAACATACCTATACTTTACGTCCACCACTACTACGCCGTACTATTCTTTACGTCCACCACTTTTCATGAATAAACTCTTTTAATTCTTCTTATTTATTTTCTTTCCAGGGTATAATACATGGATAGGTATGCTCCAGGTGGATCTTTACCACACTCATCCTGTTACTCTGTCCTTTTGTCACCTTCTCACACAAGAAATAATGTCTAGAAGATCTCATGCAAGCCCAGGTATTAATTGAACTGTATGTTGTAATGTACAAACAGAATGATTCACATAGATCTTTTTCTTTGCTTTGGTCACTGTTCTCAACATATTACTTTGTACAAACATTTCCCTGCAGCAAACGACAATGTACCTCATGATGAGCAATTCTGAAGAGTGGCAAAGCTTTTAAAGATCTAATTCAGCATGTGGTAGTGTTTTGTAATAATGCTAATTAAAACAGCAATGACTGGAAACTGAAAGACAGGGGTAGTAATTGAAGGATAGTAGCATATGTAGTCCTAATCCAGCAACTTTATTGTGGCCCATATAAACATGAGACAAACATCCCTTTTAATTATGGCCAATGTTTGATTTCTACTGTCTTCTTCATGTCCATTTGTGTAGAAATAATAGTAGTATTGGTAAAGGTGCTAAGTTGTTTCTTTGCTATAGTGGAACCCTTGTCGTCATAACTATCAAGCTAAATTGTGGATATCATTTAAAGTAGGTGTCAGAATAATATATGTTGGACTTCGGTTGATCTTTCCCCCATACTTCACTGCAGCCATTTTTCTGGGGTGCTTTCAAGGTTTTTTCAGGGGTGCCTTAGTAGAATGCCTAATATTTGCCCCAAATATGTATACAAGCCAGCGGATGGACCAAGCCTGCCTGTTAGCTGTACAAAGTCACAGGTTTTCATTTTGCACCATTACGACCTTTCAACCGCTAATGTCCTAACGACCAACGATGTCCTTGTTTGATAAGGAGGATGTCAGGCACTGTACATCATTCTTGTTTGCCCCTCTCCATCAGCACTGGGATCACATTAGATGAGTGAAGGGGAAAAGCTGAGGGAGAAAAGAAACACTGGAGTACTAGTCAGTATCAGTGTGCAAAGGTGTGTTTGCATTGAAAAAATAAATCACCTCTAATGTTGGGTGTCCTACATGTGTGGATGATGCTGCGTTATGTAAAACTATTAGTTCAGTTTTTTTTACATTTTAGAATGGGGTGCCCTAAGATTGTGCAGAATTTTGAAGGGTGCCTTGCCCGAAAAACGTCAAGAAACACTGCCTCACTGTAACGTGCACCTTGAAAACATGGTTTACCTACTGTACTGAGATAAAATGTTATCAGTACCAATTCTAATTTCTTCTCTCTCTGTCTTCATTCTCTGAAGACAAGAGACACAACAAACAATGCCTGTGTTACCTTCGGTACCTATGAGCAATTGATGTGCAATTATGGATCATGAAGCTAAAGTAGACTGTTCTGAGTTAACAGGACATTTCACTCCAGCTAGTGGTAGTTATTCACATTCAATTAGGCTTGTCCTTTAAGTTTAAAATGTTTTACAGCTTATACTTCACAGACATGGCCTTTCACTTTAATTCTAGTGAGAGGGAAACATTTTTTTATTATTATTATTATTATTATTATTATTACTATAATACAGAATTTATATAGTGCCAACAGTTTACGCAACACTTTACATAAGGACAGACAAATTACCTGTATACCTCAATACCCAGAAGAGGATTTGTATATCTGCCCCCCCCCCAAGCACTATTAGCCAACTTTAAAATTTGGTGACGTAATATTGTCTAAAGCAGAACTGAACTGTATCTGAGCACCAGAGACTGAAAATACTATTTAGTTAATTTTTAATATTCAAAGCAAACGCATCCATCCATCCATGTTTCCATTGTTTTATTTTGTTGAGAACCCCCCCACCTCCTGCACCCCCATTATTTCTAGCCACAGCCATTTTGAGTAACGGCAGATGATTCCTGTAGCATTTACTTCCTGGAATCCATCTGCTCTTGGCTCAGGCATGCAGGCAGGAAGGTGAGTTTGGTTATGACTTGGGATGTATGACATAATTTTGGCCTAGGCCGGAAACCAAGAAACAATGCATGAAATATAAAAAATTTTTTAAAACAAGTAAATATAATATACCTTCCTATTTATCTATGTTGTTAAAATAGTTAATGTTGATTGGGAGAATGTATTTGCTCTTTAACAGAGAGAATGTGAATCCTTTGTGAAATAAAGTTTGCACAATGAATACTGACCATCCTCTACTTATCATTTTGTCCTGAAAATATTATTGCTATTACTCTAAAAGGGGTGTCAAACTGGCGGCCCTCCAGCTGTTGTGAAACTACAAGTCCCATCATGCCTCTGCCTTTGGGAGTCATGCTTGTAACTGTCAATCTTGCAATGCCTCATGGGACTTGTAGTTTGGCAACAGCTGGAGGGCCACCAATGTGACACCTGTGTATCAACACATTAATTCATCAACTGAAAAATAAGACTCATTATTAATTCTTTATTTCAGATGTGCTCCTGGACTGCAAAAAAAGACATATAAGGACCAAGTGGCAGTTAGCATACACTCTTATTAACAACCCTGCAGTAATACTAAACAGAAAGCGGAGCTGCCGCCATTCTATTACTGGTTCACAGAGTCCAGAGGTTTTACAGAGGTTACTGGTCTCTGCTTTACAGTGCACTGGCAGAAAATGGATGCTACCAGAAATAGACATGGAAAATTCAGCATCAACAGACCTTACAGCCCAGATGGAAATTGTTCCTGAATAGATGATGAACACAAACCGATTAAGGGATTATGTGAGATCGGTTGATGAAGGCATCGAACTTTAAAGGGGTGATCCAACTCAGAAAAAAACTAGCACCACTTAATGTTTCATTATTAAAAATAAATAAATTAGAACAACCAGAAGAGGCTGAAAAGGTTGTTTTACTTACTTTATTTTTGTAGAAAAAAATGTCTTTGGAATTTGGAAAGGTGCTCAGTGTAAAATGGATTCCCTTGCTTACATTGTAATAACCATGGTATCCATACAGCTGGTGCCTAAAAGTTTATGTACATTGGGATTTGCAGCTGAACTGCTTTCTTCCCTGCAGCTCAGAGCAACTCAGAAGATAATCACAAGAAACTCAGAAGATAATCACAAGAAACTCAGAAGATTATCACAAGAAACTCAAGATAATCACAAGCAACTCAGAAGAAACTCAATAGGAAGTTGCATACAATTATATTGCTTTTGGTTTGCTCCCAACCCCTGCAAACACCTGGACTGGAGACCACTGCAAACATCAGTTTTTTTCTGCATTGGTAACCATGAAATGGCCAGTCACGGAATTACAGGTTAATGACGAAGATGAAGAAAATAGCACTAGGATTGTCCAAGTATAATGCAAAATGATTCCAACATTTTCTTACAACTAGTTAAATAAAGAAAAAAACCCTCTTAAAGATACAGTATAACATGTTTCAAATGCAACACCATTTATGTGTATCTAATTACATTCATTTAATTAATGATAAATGACTGCAAACTAGCAAGAACTCTGTCATTGAAGTACAGGGGCTATAGGTTTCTTGATCAAAGTGTTTTTATTATTAAAGTTTATAGTACAAAATAAGAACACAAAACTAATTTGTATACATTGTAAGGTACAATCGAAATGGGAAGAAATTGTACACTAATATTATATGAGAGCCATAACAAATGATGGCCATTAAAGCCCATATCCAGGAAAAAAAAGCTTTCCCATGAAGTAGGGCTGTGCCTGGTCTATGGAACCTGCTTTGGGCTTGATGACATCAGGAACAGTCCACAACTCAAGACAGATGGAGCCAGGGCTGGTGCTAGACTATTTTGCACCCTTGACAAGACCAGCTACTTGCACCCCCCCCCCAAAAAAAAAAACTTTACTTGTAGTTCTACTTTACCCCTCCTAGCACATATCCTCTTTACCCTCAAATTTTCCACCCTAGCACAAATCCTCTCTCCCACATCCCGCTCCTAGCATAAATCACCCTAATCCTTCCTACTAGCATAACCCCCTCCAAATTACCCTTCCTAGCACAAATCCTTCCTCCCCACCTAAATCCCCCCTCATAGCACAAATCTCCCCTCCTAGCACAACCCCTCCAAATCCCCCTTCCTAGAAAAATGTCTCCCCTACCCCCAATCCCTCTTCCTAACAACCCCCCCTCCAATCCCCCTCTCCTAGCACAAATTCCCCTCATCTTCTCTTCTAGCACAAATTCCCCCAATCCCCTCTCTTAGCACAAATCCACCCCCCCCCCCCCCAATTCCCCCAGCTAGCACAAATTCCCCTTCCAATCAACTCTTTTAAAACAAATCCCCTCAATCCCCTTTCCTAACACAAATTACCCCCTAATCCCTTCTCCTACTGCAAATCCCCCCTCCCAGCACCAATGACCCCCCCCCCCCACCTAGGACAAATTCCCCAGATCCCTCCTCTAGCTAAACCCTCTCCAAATTATGATTCCCAGCATAAAATCCTCCCACCTTACCAAAATCGCCCCCTTAGCCCAAATCTCCCACCAAACCTCCCTCCTACTCCTACCACATATCCCCTCATTCCTTCTTCTAGCACAAATTCCCCCCCAATCAGCCCTCCTAGGAGAATTCCCCCCCAATCCCCTCTCCTAGTACAATTCCCCCCAATCCCCCCTCCTAGTACAATTCCCCCCCAATCCCCTCTCCTAATACAACCCCCCCAATCCCCTCTTAATACAAATCCCCCCAATCCCCTCTCCTAGCATAAATTACTCCCTAATCCATCCTCCTAGTGCGAATCCCCTTTCCCAGCACCAATGACCCCCCCCCACCTAGGACAAATTCCCCCAAATCCACCCTCCAGCTAAAACCCCTATAAATTATGATTCCCAGCATAAAATCCTCCCATTTTACCCAACCCCCCCCCAGCACAAATCTCCCCACAAACCTCCGTGCTACTACTAGCACATTCCCCCCATTGCTTTTCCTAGCACAAATCTTCTCCTCCATCATCCCCATTACCTTTCCCAGCAGAAGCCTCTCCTCTCAGCACAAATGATTCTTACACCCCCCCCCCCTTCAAAACTCAATTCAAACGTACAGGCGGGAAACAAGGTAGAGTTGCGGGTTGTGCTGTGCTCTCACTCCTGTCGGTGGAGCAATCCTCTATACAGCAGATGATACAGGATCGCTCTTGGATCGGGCTGCACAAATTTTTGATTACCCCACCCCCTATCTCCTCCTATGACCACTCATCTCTTGGCAGCAAGGAACCAGGGAATGAATCAAACACTGAACATGCTGATGTAAGAGTGATCCTGTGTCATCTGATTTATGGAGGTGACAGGAGAGGAGAGCACAGCCCGCACATCCCGGCTCATTCCTGTCATTTCTCCTTTGCAGGCTCCACTGCTCCAGGTTGCTCTCCCCTTGTCCCTGCTGGAGCCATGCTGGAGAGTAGGAAAACCAGCAGCCGTGGCTGCACCCTTGGCGGTAGTGTGCCCTAAGCGGCTGCCTAGTTTGCCTAGTGGTGGCACCGGCCCTGGCTAGAGCGTGGGGTGCTGGACCAGTCTTATGATGGGAGGATCGGAAAATTAGGTAAGTAAATCACCTTTCTCTCTCCTCTAGACAAAAATGAGCAGTTAACCCATGCATTGTGGGCAAAGCCCTATCGCATGGGAAAATGAATTTTCAAAGTATTCGTAGTGGCTCTGAAATTTCAGCTATTTTCTATAGAGAGTAGCTACAGAGCTTGGTTTAAAGATCTTTTACTGTTTGTTTAGAATAAGCAAATACTCAACTGTCGATAATGTGGACACAGTTGCACTTCAGTCAGAGACATGAACACAGAAGTGATGTGTGTTATGTCACTTCCGGTTTGGCTGTCACTAATAGAGCCCACGATCTGTGCTCCATTAGCTTCAGTAGGGGGCAGGGGTGACATCAGGGTTCTAATAGAACTTTATTAGAAAACCTGTCACTACTGCCCCCCAATGTGGTAGCAATGGAGTTAAACGTAAAAAAGTAACATATAATGAATTAAAAAACAAACTTTGTTTTAGCTTTCCCTGCCCCCACGCACTTGCGTACACACACATAAGAACATAAACTAATGTGGTGGGTACACCTACATATGAAAACAACAGTTGTGCTACACGTTACATATTGCTGCAAACGTCAAAGTGAGAGAAATCATTTTAGGTTCATCATCCACAGGGCTTTCTTTTTATCACGGAATAGGTGCAGGAACTCCCCCTTCTGAGTCACCTTTCTCCCTGCCCCCTACCCACCTCCGAACACTGTTTATGGTTCCACCTCCTGCCCAGCTAGCAGTAAGGCCCCTTTTAGATAATACAGAACCAAGTATCGTATTGTGGTGCTAAGGAATTTTGAATTTGGTAATAATAACAAGAAAAGCAGTAAAATAGATCACCTGCAGTCAGCAACAATAGATCTCCCCAGCATAAATAGACACCTGGCAGCAACAACAAATCTCTAAACCCTCCAGCAACCAGCAATAATAAACTACTCCCTCAACTGGGGCAGCACAGTGGCTAAATGGTTAGCACTTCCGCGTGGCAGTACTAGGGTCATTGGTTCAAATCCCAGCCACAGCATCCTCTGCCTGGGGTTTGTATGTTCTCCCTGTGCCTGTGTAGGGTTCCTCTAGGTACTCCAGTTTCCTCCCACACTCCAAAGACATGCTGGTAGGTGAACTGGCTCCTGTCTAAATTGTCCTAGTATGTGTATGAATGTAAGCTAGGGACCTTAGATTGTACACTCCTTAAGGGTTAGGGACTGATGTGAATGTATAATATATATGTAAAGTGCTGTGTAAATTGACAGAACTATATAAGTACCTGAAATAAATAAATAAATAAACAGTAGATCCCTTACAGCAACAAATGACCTCCCAGAAACACAAGACCCCCCACCAGCAACAATAGACCCCACTCAAAAATAAATCCCCTAGCAGCAAGCATCAATAGACCCCCCCAGCACCCCTTGCCATCACATACTGCAGAACTGCATTCCCCCACACTCCTGCTAAAAAAAAAAAGCCCTGATTGTTAATGGTTAAGTCTAAACTGAGAACCTCTAAGAGCTTTTAAAGTGTCACAGGGCAATTTTGAGTACCAAAGTTTGTTGGCATTTCACATAGGCTTGTAATGTTAAGGCTCAATATATTGGGTGTCTGTGTACTCACTGCAATCTCATCTTTTATGTTTTACAAAAAAAAAAAAAATTGGTAACATGTTGTGTTTGTCCTAAAATTAACTCTATAGTGTATTTAATACTGAAAATATGCGTTTGATAATGTGTTCTAAAAACGTGTGACATATAAAATTGCAACTACCACCATTTAATTGTCCAAGTTTTCTGCTTTCAGAAAATATATAATGTTTGAGGATCTTTAACTAATTTTAAGGCCTAAAATGTACATTTTAATGTGTGTGCAAAACCTGAAAAAATGGCTCTGACAGAAAAGTGGCTAATCTTCCTGCGTCACCAACTTTCAGGTCTCTAAGGCAGGTTTTCATACTGGGATTTTGTGACAGTAGGCTTTCTGTATGTGAAAGACAGCAAATAGTTTGCAGTGGGTTTGTTTGACAGCTTCTTTCCTGCATTATAAGCAAGGGCACCATCTAATAACCAATGCAGTGTGCAGGATCCAAGTCAAATCACACTGCAAAATGGTGCCGCTAAAGCTGCCTGCACAGCTATTCATGTTACCATGCAAGCGCAGACCGCTCAGGCTAGGATTGATGCGTGAGGGTAGTGTTGCTCAGTTGAAACCACAAACAAGAGATACCTGTGCTCAAATCCCAACAGCTAGTGCATGCATTTATCCATCAGGTGCTAAAGGGGTGTAACCACATATTAACACTAGAAATTCTGAGGACCCTCTGCACACTGCTATATACCCTTTCAAGCAGACTATGCAATAAATAGGGATATTTAGTTCACACATATTGCAATACATGCTTAGGCTGGCCAACTGCTTCAAAGTAATCCCTCTATGGCCAGTCCTACTCTGCTCTGCCTACGCAAATGCTACTGTGGACACAATGCTAGCATAGGGGAAAAGACACAATGGGGGAGTGCTACAAGGTTCACATGTATTGCAATATGTGTGAACTAAATATCCCTATTTATTGCATAGTCTGCTTGAAAGGGTATATACCAGTGTGCAGAGGGTCCTTCAGAATTTCTAGTGTTAATATGTGGTTGGGTCAGTAGCCAGACCTGAACCTTGTAGCTCTTAATCCTGACTCATAACTTCTGAACTCTGGGTGCAACTTAATCCTGTTTCTGGAACTCTGTGTTACTTAATCTTAACCCCTAAACTCTCTGTGTTACTAAATCCTTACCCCTAAACTTTCTGCTCTATGTATTCCTGACCCCTAACTTCCATGGTTTACTTAATCCTGACCTGTGAATTCTCTGTGTTACTCAATACTGACCCCTGTTATGTAATTCTGACCCCTGAACTCTCTGCAGTACTTAATCCTGACCTCTAAACTCTATGGGGGTTATATACTAAAGCTGGAGAGTGCAAAATCTGGTTCTGCGTAGAAACCAATCAGCTTCCAGGTTTTATTGCCAAAGCTTAATTCAACAAGCTGTGATTAGAAGATGATTGGCTACCATGCACGAGTTAACCAGCTTTAATAAATCTCCCCCTATGTGCTACATAATCCTTTTTACGTAATCCTGTTCCTTGACCTCCTAAAACCCTCCTTGACCTCCTTCGGTGTTACTTAATCTTGACCCCTATGCTCTCTGTGCTACATAATCCTGACCCCTAAACTCTCTGCCCTACTTATTTCTGACCCCGGAACTTTGCGTTACTTAATCCTGAGCCATGAATTCTCTGTGTTAATCAATTCTTTCCCCTGTACAAATCATTAGTAAAACCTCATCTGGAATATGCAGTTCAGTTTTGGGCACCAATTCACAAAAAGAACATTGGGGAACTGGAGAAACTACAGAGAAGGGCAACCAAACTGATAAGAGGCATGGAGGAGCTCAGCTATGAGGAAAGATTAGAGGAACTGAATTTATTCTCTCTTGAGAAGAGGAGATTAAGGGGGATATGATCAACATGTATAAATACATCAGTGGTTCATATAGTGAACTCAGTGTAGAGTTATTCACCCTGAGGTCATCACAGAGGACAAGGGGGCATTCTTTATGTCTGGAGGAAAAGAGATTTAATCTCCAAATACGGAAAGGTTTCTTCACAGTGAGAGCTGTGAAAATGTGAAATAGACTCCCTCAAGAGTTGGTTCTGGCCAGCTCAGTGGATTGTTTTAAAAAAAGGCCTGGATTCTTTCCTAGATACACATAATATAACTGGTTACTAACATTCATAGGTAAATGTGATCCAGTTAATATCCGATTGCCTCTCTGGAGATCAGGAAGGACATTTTTTCCCTTCAGGAGCAAATTGGACCATGCTTTGCTGGGTTTTTTTTTGCCTTCCTCTGGATCAACTGTAGGTATAGGATTATAAATTGCTTTTTTTTGTTTTAATGGTTGAACTGGATAGACTTTTGTCTTTTTTCAGCCAGCCTAACTATGTAACTATGTAATTGATCCTGACCCCTGAACTCTCTGTGATACTTATTCCTGACCCCCTGAACTCTGTGTAACTTAATCCTGACCCCACAATTATGTGTGCTACTTAATCATGATTTCTGAACTCTGTGCATTACTTAATTCTGACCCCTGAACTTTTAGTGTTATTTAATATCTGACCCCTGAACTTTTTGTGTTATTCAATTCTGACCCCTGAACTCTCTGCATTACTTAATCCTGACCCCTGAACTCTATGTGTTACTTAATCCTGACCCCTGAACTCTGTGTGTTACTTAATCCTGACCCCTGAACTCTGTGTGTTACTTAATCTTGACCCCTGAACTCTCTGTGTTACTTAATCCTGACCTCTTAATTATTTGTGTTACTTAATCCTGACCCCTGAACTCTCTGCATTACTTAATCCTGACCCCTGAACTCTCTGTGTTATTTAATCCTGACCCCTGAACACTGTGTGTTACTTAATCCTAACCCCTGAACTCTCTGCGTTACTTATTCCTGCCCACTTAATTCCTTGTGTTACTTAATCCTAACCCCTGAGCTTTTTGTGCTGTTTAATCCGGACCCCTGAAACCTGTGCATTACTTAAATCTAACCTTGACTTTGTGCGTTACTTTATCATGACCCCTGAACTCTTTGTGTTACTTTACCCCACCCCTGACCTTTATGTGTTATTTAATGCTGACCCCCAAACTCTGTGTGCTATGTAATCCTGGTCCCTGAACTCTTTGTCTTACTTTATCCTGACCCCTGAACTCTGTGCGTTCCTCATTTCTGACCCCTAAGCTCTGTACATTACTTACTCCTGATGAGGCCGTTCTGTGACATAAAATAGGTATATTAGACTGAGCAGTATTGAGCCCAGGGCCTTTCCCTTGGAGCCCAGTGGTGAAATGCCAGGGCATGATCACAAGTGCGTCCTTTGTGACCCTGGTAGTTCTGCCACTGGTGTCACTAGTTTTTTTATTTTATTTTTTTATTATTTTTCACCATTTTATTTACATTTTTTATATTATTTTATTTCTTATTTTATTTTATTACTTCTTCAAGGAAGCCTACCCCACCTCCACCTAAGAACTGTACTTGAATCACCTCCGCCAGATCATCCCCCGCAGCTATCACCTTTTGTATCACCTCCCCCTTCCTTTAGATCAGTGGTTCTTAACCTTGTTGGAGGTACTGAACCCCACCAGTTTCATATGCGCATTCACCGAACCCTTCTTAATTGGAAAAATAAAATATGATTTTTAAAATTCAAAACATAGGTATATATTTATACATAGGTGCACAAAATGAACAAAACCGTTAAGAACAAAGAACAAAACCATTAAAACATGATTTTCACACAAAAACATAATAATGAATATTTACTGCACGAATCATATGAGTCGGGTGTGGGTCTTCACCTCTGCCGAACCCGCGAGACAGACTCACTGAACCCCTGGGGTTCGATCGAACCCAGGTTAAGAACCACTGTTTTATAGTAATTCATCCCCCATAGTAATTCATCCCCCCTATAGTAATTCATCCCCCATATAGTAATTCATCCCCCATAGTAATTCATCCCCCATATAGTAATTCATCCCCCATATAGTAATTCATCCCCCCTATAGTAATTCATCCCCCATATAGTAATTCATCCCCCATAGTAATTCATCCCCCATAGTAATTCATCCCCCATAGTAATTCATCCCCCATATAGTAATTCATCCCCCATAGTAATTCATCCCCCATATAGTAATTCATCCCCCATAGTAATTCATCCCCCATATAGTAATTCATCCCCCATAGTAATTCATCCCTCATAGTAATTCATCCCCCATAGTAATTCATCCCCCATAGTAATTCATCCCCCATAGTAATTCATCCCCCATATAGTAATTCATCCCCCATAGTAATACATCCCCCATATAGTAATTCATCCCCCATATAGTAATTCATCCCCCATATAGTAATTCATCCCCTATAGTAATTCTTCCCCCTTATAGTAATTCATCCCCCATAGTAATACATCCCCCATATAGTAATTCATCCCCCATAGTAATTCATCCCCCATATAGTAATTCATCCCCCATATAGTAATTCATCCCCCATAGTAATTCATTCCCCATATAGTAATTCATCCCCCATATAGTAATTCATCCCCCATAGTAATTCATCCCCCATATAGTAATTCATCCCCCATATAGTAATTCATCCCCCCTATAGTAATTCATCCCCCATAGTAATTCATCCCCCATATAGTAATTCATCCCCCCTATAGTAATTCATCCCCCATATTAATTCATCCCTTATATAGTAGTAGTAAGTAAGTAGCAAGTAGTAAGCCAAGTCCCCCCTGTGTCAATTCACTTACCTTTGCTCTCACCGTATTCCCGCGCCGTTCCGGTCTTCAGGGCGGACTGTGAGAGGAGCCTAGCTCCTCTCACGTTCGTCACGCTGCCCCGCCTACACACATCCTGACAGCCAATCACTGGCTATCAGGATGGGAGTGGCAGCGAGACTGGCCAATCATTGCATTTGAGCGCGCTGCCCTGGCTGTTTTTTTTTTTGGATCACGCTGCAGAGTCCCTGCCGCCCGAGAGGAGGGAGGGGAGCGGGCGCCCGGCACACAAGAGCCGCATTAAAGCGTGTAAAGAGCCGCATGTGGCTCGCGAGCCGCGGCTTGCCGACCACTGGGCTAAGCGATGTTGCGTGACCACCTGCAGCCAATGATGGACAAGCGGGGCATGTCATCACGAATCATATGAGTCGGGTGTGGGTCTTCACCTCCGCCGAACCCGCGAGACTGACTCACCGAACCCCTGGGATTCGATCGAACCCAGGTTAAGAACCACTGCTTTAGATTGTAAGCTCCACGAGCAGGGTCCTCCTATTCCTTCCATACTGAAATGTATTGTAATTGCACTGTCTCCCTAATATTGTAAAGCACTGCGCAAACTGTTGGCGCTATATAAATCCTATATAATAATAATATTATTTTATTTATTTCATTTTTACAATTTCATTTTTTATTATTTTTTCTAGGAACCCCATTGGGATGCTTTGGTGAGGCATCAGGGGTCTAAATAGACCCCTGTCATCTCACCTTTTAGACAGAGAAAGAAGATTGAGGACATAGCCCTCAATATCCATCTCTGCAGCCTCAACAACACTGAATGAATGGACAGGGATAGCTCTGCAAATAAATTCTTTGCTATAAGCATGCAATTAACTAAATCGATTCATTCAGGGTTTTTTTTGTTGTGATTAGCTGTGATTGGCCAAGGCTAGTCACATGACAAAGATAGGCTGTGATTAGCCCAGTTTGTACATGTGATCACTAGTGACACAATTGTATACAATGGATAGCAAAAAAGGAAGCCATTCATTGTTTACAATTGTCATATGACCTGCTGTGACAGTACACAGATCTGTCATCGGCTGTGTCCAAGGTACACCCAGGGGTGTATTTACCACAGGGCAAACCAGGCATTTGCCTAGGGCGGCATTTTTCAGGGGGGGCAGCAGAAATTTTCAGGGGGGCAATGCTGTCACCTGAAAGAAGAAATGGAAGAAGGGACACATGCAGCACAGGGACCAGGTGGGATCTGAGAGAGGTTGCAGGCTGCTTGATGGTGTATGCAGAGCCTGACTCTTGTTCTTGGAGATGTCCAGAGCTATGAAGGTGAGTGTCTTATCTCTTGCTGGGGTGGGAGGTTGCCCAGTGGTAGTGGAAGGCGCTTTCGGATGGGGGGGAGCTGGGGTGTTGTTGGTCAATGTCCGTGGGGGGGGAGCCAATTTTTGTGTTGCCTAGGGCAGCACAAAATCTAAATACACCACTGGGTACACAGCAGGTGACAGATCTTGCCACAGCACTGCCCTGCGGGGACGCGTGAGGTACGATCCTGGAAGGACGTCATATAACGCCCACACGGATTGACAAGAGTCCAGCTTGGCCGTCATCCTGATATTGGCCGGGCGGGAACAGGTTAAGGTAAAAACCTTATTGATGCAGCTCCCCCCTCAGCCCCCCTATACTTACCTAAGTCCCTTCTCAATCCAGCGATGTGCATGAAGGCCTCGACTCTCACAGGTCTCTCTTTCCTCATTGGCTCACACAGCAGCAGGAGCCATTGGCTCCTGCTGCTGTCAACCACAGCCAGTGAGCCAATGAGGAGAGTGGGGGGTGGGGCCGAGCTACACTTTGTGTGTGAAAAGACATTGTTGACTTGCTATGGACAATGTTGACTTGCTATTAAGGGCACTCAGCTGGGGTGGGGAGCCAGGACCGCTGGCGGAAGACCCAACAAGAAGTGTATCAGGGCTGTTTTGTGCAAAACCATTCCACAGAGCAGGTAAGTATAACATGTTTGTTAATTTTTTTTTATTTTTATTACAACCTTCAGAATCACTTTAGGCCCCCCCCCCCCCCCCACCATTGTGGACAAAGATTGTACCCACAGTTTGGCCACATCTGAAATTTGTCATCCATGGGCACAATATTAATATTAACCACTTAATGGCAGGCAATGTACAAAGTCACCCAATTTTGAGTAGGTATACCAGAATGATGCCCATCCCTGTATCTTTTTTTAAAACCAGCGGAACCCTTTTTTATAAAGCAATCCTAGCAGCTAAATATCACCTTCCACCTGCCACCTTCCTGGGCTCTTCCGTCTCACCAGGGAACCTGGAAGTGCAGCCAATGGTTTTGCCAGCTGACCATAGAGCTGATCTGGGATGATGGCATTGATCATCTCTTTGGCCTAAGACAGTGTTTCTCAACATTTTTTCAGTCAAGGCCCCCTCTAAAATGATGGACAGATCCCAAGGCACCCTTTAAAATTATGGACAGTTTCGAGGCACCTCATTCTAAAATGTAAAGAACTATTCTAATAGTTTTATATAACACATCAGCACCCACACATGTAGGACACCCAAAGCTAGAGGTGATTTATTCTTCCAAATCAAATATACTTTTGCACACATGAACTGACTAATATGACAGTGTTTCTCTCAGTTTTTCTCCATCACTGAGCTAATGTGATCCCAGCACTGACGGAGAGGAGCAGGGGAGGGTCAAACAGGGATGCTGTGCAGGCAACTGACATTCTCCTTATCAACTGATGATGTCATTGGTTGTCAGGACGCAGATGGCTAGAAGGTTGTAATGGCGCACAGTGAAGACCTGTGGCATTGTGTAACTATAAGGCAGGCTTGTTCCACCTGCTGGCTTGTATACAAGTTTTGGGCAACTTTTAGATATTTTCCAAGGCACCCCTGAAGAATCTTCAAGGCACCCCAGGGTGCCTGGGCATCCTGGTTGAGAAAGGCTGGTTTAAGAAACCAGAAGTGAAGTGTATTTCCTCATTTCCGGTTTCGGTGGTTGTAAACAAACCATTAGTGGTTTGTAAAAAGCATCTGATTATACTGATCTTGGTATGGTCTGAGGTTTTTAAGGACACAGGAAACATCTGGGGTCTAATAAACCCCAGATGTCTCAGTAATGAGGACCTGTCACTGCTTATTGCTATCAAAAGGGATGATTATATTTCTTGTGATAACAGTAAAAGTGATTTAAAAAAATTAAAGGTACAGCGTAAAAAAAAAAAAAAAAATAGAAAAAACATTTTAAGCACCCCTATCCCCCTATGCTCATTTGCAAAGGCAAAAGCACGCATCATGGCTGCATTGGTAGGTAAATAGCAACCGCTCCCACATGTGAACTATCACGGCGAATGTCAAATTGAGAGCAATAATTCTAGCAAAAGACATCCTCTGTAAGTCTAAAGTGGTAACCTATAAAATCTTTTAAGGTGTCGCCTATGGATAATATAATTTACTTCGTTTGTTGCCGTTCCACAGGTGTGTGCAATTTAAAAGCATGACATGCTTTGTATCTATATCCTCAGTGTAACATCAGTTTTATATTTTTCAAAACAATTGGGTATTATATTGCGTATTTGTGCATTAAAATTCATTAAAGCGTATTTTTTCCCCAAACAAATGCGTTTGAAAAACCGCTGTGCAAAGACTGTGACATAACAAATTGCAAGGGAGGATGTCACCAGCATACCGATGAAGGGGTCCTGCGAGACTCTGAAACGTTGCCTTGCTGTGACTATCATTCATTAACCACCTCCCTTCCGGCCATTGTATATAAACGGATGGATGGTGGCAGTGCAGGGGTGGGTGACCGTTTATAAACGGCCTCCCCGCCTCCTGCTTGTGCGCGCTCCCTGGGAGCGTGCAGCACCGCGATCCGGTGCTCGCTGTGTCCTTGAACACCGATCGTCGTAAGCGACCTCTGTGTGAGGTCCCGATCATGTGATCACTGATTGGCCAATCAGTGATCACATGCAGAGTAGTAAGCAAGACATCACTTCTGACATCATTGCTTACAAAGTGTGAAATCTGTGAATGATCACAGAGGTCACATGGTACAAGGCTATTCACAACAGCCTTGTACCATGTGACAAGCTGTGACCAATCACAGCTCACACAGTATTTCAATGGCTGCAAGAATGCAGACAGAGAGAAGGAGAAATGATTGATTTTACAGTCTTTATGGGTGTAAAAGCAATCAGTGCAAAAAAAAAAAAAGAAATCTTCATCACCCCCCTCAAGTAGTACAGTGTCACTATGGTGACACTGTACTGCTAGGGGGACAGTATGTAAAAAACAAAACGCCAAAAAAACTAATAATATAAAAAAAAAAGAAAATGTAAAAATAAATTTAAAAAATGATAATTTTTGGTTATTAACTAATTTGGGTTATTTATTTTTACTAAAAAGATAACTGAATACATTTTGGCCAAGATTTATTCTGAAATATTATTTATTTGCAAAATTTTATAAGAAAAATACTTTTTTCAAAATTTTTGGACTTTTTCATTTACACAGCAAAAAAAAGTAAAATTCCCAGTGGTGAATAAATACCACCAAAATAAAGCTTTATCTGTCTCAAAAAAATGCTAAAAAATTCATATGGGTACAGTGTTACATGACCGCGCAATTGTCATTCAAAGTGTGATATCACTGAAAGCTGAAAATTGTCCTGGACAGGAAGGGGGTAAAAGTGTCCTGACTTGAAGTGGTTAAAGCTTTTGGACCCATATTGGTGATCCTCGGTGTGCTGGTGACGTTTTCCCTTGCTGATTCTGTTCGGTTCCAGCTGACGGTCGCTGCAGCACCCACTTATACACACAGCTATTGGAACGTGTGCATTGGGATTGTACACTTACATAAAAAATTGCAACACCCTCCATTTTATTCTCTAGGGCCTCTGCTTTAAAAAAAAATGTATAATATATGGGGGTTCTAAGTCATTTCTAGCAAAAAAACCTGATTTTTACATGTAAACAAAGTGTCAGAAAGAAGGGAATGTCTTTAAATGGTAAAAAATAGGTTTTAAAACTATAAGATAATTTTACATTGCATCCCGATTAATATTGTCTACATAGAAAATGAGTAAAAGAAGCCCACCTGCCGTGTCATTGTTTTCACACAATGCCGTGACTCGGATTCGAACCGAGGTTGCTGCGGCCACAACGCAGAGTACTAACCACTATACGATCACGGCGAGCTACTCGGGCTTGTAGGAGCTCAGCTGACAGAAGTCATTTTTACTATATTACTGTGTGATGTCACCTATGTCACTCAAAGTCATTTCATTATTATGTCCATCTTCATTCTGCCTTTCACTCCTCATCATCACTTCATATACTCCTCATCATCACTTCATATACTCCTCATCATCACTTCATATACTCCTCATCATCACTTCATATACTCCACATCATCACTTCATATACTCCTCATCATCACTTCATATACTCCTCATCATCACTTCATATACTCCACATCATCACTTCATATACTCCTCATCATCACTTCATATACTCCACATCATCACTTCATATACTCCACATCATCACTTCATATACTCCTCATCATCACTTCATATACTCCTCATCATCACTTCATATACTCCTCATCATCACTTCATATACTCCACATCATCACTTCATATACTCCACATCATCACTTCATATACTCCTCATCATCACTTCATATACTCCACATCATACTTCATATACTCCTCATCATCACTTCATATACTCCACATCATACTTCATATACTCCTCATCATCACTTCATATACTCCACATCATACTTCATATACTCCACATCATCACTTCATATACTCCACATCATACTTCATATACTCCACATCATCACTTCATATACTCCACATCATCACTTCATATACTCCTCATCATCACTTCATATACTCCTCATCATCACTTCATATACTCCTCATCATCACTTCATATACTCCACATCATCACTTCATATACTCCACATCATACTTCATATACTCCTCATCATCACTTCATATACTCCACATCATACTTCATATACTCCTCATCATCACTTCATGTACTCCTCATCATCACTTCATATACTCCACATCATACTTCATATACTCCTCATCATCACTTCATATACTCCACATCATCACTTCATATACTCCTCATCATCACTTCATATACTCCACATCATACTTCATATACTCCACATCATACTTCATATACTCCTCATCATCACTTCATATACTCCACATCATACTTCATATACTCCACATCATACTTCATATACTCCTCATCATCACTTCATATACTCCACATTATACTTCATATACTCCACATCATACTTCATATACTCCACATCATACTTCATATACTCCTCATCATCACTTCATATACTCCACATCATACTTCATATACTCCACATCATACTTCATATACTCCTCATCATCACTTCATATACTCCACATCATACTTCATATAGCGCTTGCTCCTGCCAAGACTAAGAACTGCCCTGCCCACACTGCAATGTGTCACAATAATACCCGTGTCCTCAAAACGACAAGAATACAATAAATATAAAACATTAGACACATACAAACTCACAGAGGTTATTAAAATGAGCTACAATCGGCATAACCACATGTGAACCAATTTAGAAGAAAAAAAATTTCAGCCCACATGCCGTGTCATTGCTTTTTCCGCAATGCCGTGACTCGGATTCGAACCGAGGTTGCTGCGGCCACAACGCAGAGTACTAACCACTATACGATCACGGCGAGCTACTTGGGCTGCTGACAGCAATGCTGAATTTTACAGCTCTTCCTTATGACGGCGGTGTCGTCACTTTTAACCATACTGCGCATGTGCAGATTCCTCTTTCAACTCTTGCCATAGCTTGGTGTTTCTACTTAGCCTCGGTATGCTGCTGACTGTCTGTGCAGAGGGACTGTCACGTGACCTAGCCCATTCTCCCCAGCTGGGTGCACGCTCTCGTCGCTGAACACTCCCCTCTGGCTGCAGCAATTAACCCTTCCAATTCCGTGTGGCTGAGGCTTGTAACACCTCCTTGCTTGCAAACATAATTAACCCTTTCAGCTCAACATGCTCTTTTTGAGTGAAAAAAAAATACAATGTTTGTATGGGTACAGTGTTGCATGATCGCACAATTGTCATTCAAAGTGCGACAGCTTGGCCTGGGCAGGAAGGGGGTATAAGTGCCCGGTATTGACGTGGTTCATTCAATTTTTCCCTACTGTGTGCACTAATTAACCCTTTAGGTGATCCTTCTCCCCAGCTGTATGCACTATTTCCACTTACAGTATGTGTGCGCTCATCCCTGGTACTGGACGCAATTATTGACCCTTTAGGTGATCCTTCTCCCCAGCTGTATGCCCTATTTCCACTTACAGTATGTGTGCGCTCATCCCTGGTACTGGACGCAATTATTGACCCTTTAGGTGATCCTTCTCCCCAGCTGTATGCCCTATTTCCACTTACAGTATGTGTGCGCTCAACCCTGGTACTGGACGCAATTATTGACCCTTTAGGTGATCCTTCTCCCCAGCTGTATGCCCTATTTCCACTTACAGTATGTGTGCGCTCATCCCTGGTATTGGACGCAATTATTGACCCTTTAGGTGATCCTTCTCCCCAGCTGTATGCCCTATTTCCACCTACAGTATGTGTGCGCTCATCCCTGGTATTGGACGCAATTATTGACCCTTTAGGTGATCCTTCTCCCCAGCTGTATGCCCTATTTCCACCTACAGTATGTGTGCGCTCATCCCTACTCACTACTGGATGCAGTTATTAACCCTTTCTTCTAGCTCTTCCATCTTCCTGTAACCCTTTCACCACTAGTAACATCCCCTGTGTTAGCACTGACTAATCCATGCTCCTAGGCATCACATAATAGTGCAGAATAGTGTCTGCAAACCCTCCAGTAGGTATCTGTCTCATCCACCCACCGCTCAGTGTAGCCATTTGCTATACAAGGTTCCAAATCTCAGAGCCAGGTGTAAAGTTAGTCTCCACGTTAGTAATGCAGGCCATAGATGGGGAGAAAACCAGACGTTTTTTTTAAAAAAAATGAAATATCGGTCATTCAATCAGCCGACATTACCACTATTGGTAAAAAAAGGTCGGCTGATTTTCGTCCCGTCTACGACCAATTATATAGAACATATGCAGAAGAAGAAATAGAATATGCAGAAGAAGAAATAGAATATGAAGAAGAAGAAGAAATAGAATACGAATAAAAAGAAGAAATAGAATATGCAGGAGAAGAGGAATAGAATATGAAGAAGAAATAGAACATGAAGAAGAAGAGGAATAGAATACAAATAAAAAGAAGAAATAAAATATGCAGGAGAAGAAGAAACAGAATATGAAGAAGAAGAAATAGAATATGAAGAAGAGGAAGAAATAGAATACGAATAAAAAGAAGAAATAGAATATGCAGAAGAAATAGAATATGAAGAAGAAGAAATAGAATACGAATAAAAAGAAGAAATAGAATATGAAGCAGAAGAAGAAATAGAATATGAAGAAGAAGAAGAAATAGAATACAAATAAAAAGATGAAATAGAATATGCAGAAGAAGATAAAGTTGCAACATTGTATCTATTTGAATCCATTTCGGATACAGATGTTTCTATTCGGATATAAATAGATACAATGTTGCTATACTTTTAAATGTCAAATATAATATCGGACTGAAATTTTTTTTTTCTTCTTCATATTCTATTTCTTCTTTTCTTCTTCTCCTTCTTCATATTCTATTTCTTCTTTTCAATCATATTCTATTTTTTTCCTTTTCTTCTTTTCCTTCTTCTTTCATATCACTACTCATGCGCATTTTTAAATATCGGAAAAAGATCAGCAAATTTGTCCATCATTGCCGTGAAAATCATCAGAACGACAAATTTGGCTGATTATTTTCCAGCAGGACCGATAATCTAAAAGGTCAAAAATCCCGAAAAACGATCGACCCATTACCGCACTAACGATCGAAAAATCGGCCGATTTTTTTTTCGGCTGATTTTCGGTAGTTTTTCATCTCATCTATGGCCCGCATTAGTCTCCATTCTGTTCACATCAAGCCCAACTTTGAAATTGTGCGACTTACAGTGAAGTCGCACAATTTCAAAGTCGGGAGACCCGCCAATTTCAGGTGCGATTTGCAAGACATCTGATACAGATGTCTATGCAAATCACACCAAAAGTAGTGCATGTACTACATTAGAAATCGGTGCGGCTCTGACCAAGTCGGAACCGCACCCATTTGACCGCTCCAATTGCGGACAATAGGGTGCGATTTGCAAGTCGCAGGGCAAGCAAATTGCATGCCAAGTCGCATCCAGTGTGAACCAGGGCTTACGCTCAGTTCACACTTGTACACAGACTCTAGCGCGCACATGTCACGGGTACAGCAGCCCATTCATTTGAATGAGTTGCTGTACCCATGAGAAATGCAGTGAAAGAAGTCCCCTAACCGTTTTTAAAAAACTCACCGCATGGAACCACTTGGTGCACCCCCACACATCAGCGAAATTCCTTCGTCTTTAAATGTGTGAAATCACATAATACTACAGCACCATGCAGTGAGCTTTTGAAAAAGGTTAAGGGACTTCTTTCCCCACGTTTGGTAAAGAGCATCGTGTTTTGCCTGTGCATGCTATACATAGACTTACGGCCAGGTCGCGCTAGAATGCGTGTGTACTTGTGCATTCCGGTTTTGATAACCCATTGATTCCAATGGACTGCCAAACGCACAGGAAAGAGTAAAAAGTAAGGCATGAGTTATTTTTTTTTTTAATTTCAATAATTTTATTAACATTTTCAACAAAAAAAAAGAACAAATACAGAAAAACAGTAAAGGGTGAAGACTGAGATGACAATATAGGAATTTGCATTACCTGGGCCACATACAGTATGTCCTACATATAACAAAAGTGATCTAGAATATGTGGCTTGCATTCGGGCATTGCTCCATGTAATCCATGGTTTTCACGTACAATCAAATTTGGTGTGTGAATCAGACCTTAAAAGAGAAGTATGGACTTTTTTATTTCCCTCTAGTTATACTTACCTAGGTGGATGCAGCATCAGTCCGATGCTGTATCTGTCCCGTCGGCTCTAATGCCCCGTACACACGATAAGAAAATTGTATGAAAAATTTAGCGAAACCACTGATCGAATGATTTTCTCTTCATTGATGAGCAGGATGTTTTAACCGATAACGATATTGTGAACAAAAAAATCCGGTTGAACAACAGTGAAAAATGTTGTCGTTTTGCATACGAACGACCGATTTTCTATGCGTTGGTATGTACAAAAAAAATCTATCAAGCACTATCACGCATGAGCGGAAACAGAAGATGACTCGGATGTTTATGTCCAAGGAATCTTTGTAAACACGAGCGAAAAATCCAGATGTTAAAAGTAGATTGGCCTAATGAGGTAATGAAACCAGAATTCTGCAGATTATCTTTTATGTATCACTATTTATGTCTATAGGTAACGTAATAAACTATATTATACTCATTGCTGTTAATTGTTGTGTATATCGCTCGTTCTGGCCGGAACGGCATGGCTACAAGGTCACACACACTGCATCACTTCCACTTGTATGGAAGACGTCAATGCTACGTATTGCGCGACAAACGATTTTTTTAGATTGGTTAATGTGGGCCACGATTTCAAACAACGAACGGACGCCTCTCGATCATCGGGTGACCGATCAGTCAATTTTCTAACTGTGTATTCCCACCTTAAGGGTGAGAACTTACCGATCACATGACTGCTGACCACTGAGTTCTCACAGGTGCTGTGATCAGAGAGTGGTAACTGTCAGTCACCGCTCTCTGCTCTGCCCCCCCAGCTCTCACTGGAGCACTGGGCTGTGGAAGAGGAGAAGCGGCTGGTGCAGGCTCTCAGCAGATCGCTAGGAAGCTGAGCCAGGTACCGCTCCAGACTCTGGGATGGATCCAGACATTAAAGTCGGGATTTTTCCCCAGCCTGGACTGGCTGAGTGATGTCAGTCAACAGCAGGCTTCAGCCTGCTGTCAGCTAAAAATGGGTCACAGGAGCTCAGAAAGAACTGCACTCCTGTGATCCACAGACGTGCAGCCAAAAGAGCTTTGATAATAACAAAGCTCTTTCATATTCATAGGTAAGCTTAATCGAAGTTACAACTTCAGAAATGTTTGGGGCTAAGTCTTTCCTCCATTGTTTAGTTATAACTGACTTGGCTGCTAAGAGTATGTGTGCTACTTAGAGATGAGCGAATCGAAGTAGGCGAAGTGGAATTCGTTTCGAATATTAGGAAAATTTCGATTCCGAAAATAAGCAGACTTCGGATGCGCGAATCAAAATTTTTCCTAAAATGGCGGCGACATGTGCGGCGACGGAGCGGGGATGTCTGGGAAGGCGCGCAGACAAGGCGCGCTGACCCATAATGCATTCATTCATGACATGTGATCGCATTAACCAATCAGCAGCCAGCCAGCCAGCACAGTGTAATGGTCGAGCTATAAATGGCGGCCATTTTAGAATTCTCCATTTGCCTCCAGTCATTCAACAGAGGCAGACCTGGCTGTATTCAGAGAGAGAGTTAGGGACAGAGAAACGTTACTTAGGGACACAGAAACGTTAGTTAGGGCCACAGAAACGTTACTTAGGGCCACAGAATCGTTAGTTAGGGCCACAGAAACGTTACTTAGGGACACAGAATTGTTACTCAGGGACAGACAGAATTGTTACTGAGGGATACAGAATTGTTACTGAGGGCCACAGAATCGTTTCTTAGGGCCACAGAAACGTTACTTAGGGCCACAGAATCGTTACTTAGGGCCACAGAATTGTTACTTAGGGCCACAGAAACGTTACTTAGGGCCACAGAATTGTTACTTAGGGACAGACACAGAATTGTTACTGAGGGACACAGATTTGTTACTGAGGGCCACAGAATCGTTACGTAGGGCCACAAAATTGTTACTTAGGGACAGACACAGAATTGTTACTGAGGGACACAGATTTGTTACTGAGGGCCACAGAATCGTTACTTAGGGCCACAGAAACGTTACTTAGGGCCACAGAAACGTTACTTAGGGCCACAGAATTGTTACTTAGGGACAGACACAGAATTGTTATTGAGGGACACAGAATTGTTGGTGAGGGCCACAGAACCGTTACTTAGGGCCACAGAAACGTTACTTAGGGCCACAGAATTGTTACTTAGGGACAGACACAGAATTGTTACTGAGGGACACAGATTTGTTACTGAGGGCCACAGAAACGTTACTTAGGGTCACAGAAACGTTACTTAGGGCCACAGAATTGTTACTTAGGGACAGACACAGAATTGTTATTGAGGGACACAGAATTGTTACTGAGGGCCACAGAACCGTTACTTAGGGACACAGAAACGTTACTTAGGGCCACAGAATTGTTACTTAGGGACAGACACAGAATTGTTACTGAGGGACACAGATTTGTTACTGAGGGCCACAGAAATGTTACTTAGGGCCACAGAAACATTACTTAGGGCCACAGAATCCTTACTTAGGGCCACAGAAACGTTACTTAGGGCCACAGAAACGTTACTTAGGGCCACAGAATCGTTACTTAGGGCCACAGAAACGTTACTTAGGGCCACAGAATTGTTACTTAGGGACAGACACAGAATTGTTATTGAGGGACACAGAATTGTTACTGAGGGCCACAGAACCGTTACTTAGGGCCACAGAAACGTTACTTAGGGCCACAGAATTGTTACTTAGGGACAGACACAGAATTGTTACTGAGGGACACAGATTTGTTACTGAGGGCCACAGAAACATTACTTAGGGCCACAGAAACGTTACTTAGGGCCACAGAATCGTTACTTAGGGCCACAGAAACGTTACTTAGGGCCACAGAAACGTTACTTAGGGCCACAGAATTGTTACTTAGGGACAGACACAGAATTGTTACTGAGGGCCACAGAATTGTTACTGAGGGCCATAGAACCGTTACTTAGGGCCACAGAAACGTTACTTAGGGCCACAGAAACGTTACTTAGGGCCACAGAATCGTTACTTAGGGCCACAGAAACGTTACTTAGGGCCACAGAAACGTTACTTAGGGCCACAGAATCGTTACTTAGGGCCACAGAATTGTTACTTAGAACCACAGAATTGTTACTTAGGGACAGACACAGAATTGTTATTGAGGGACACAGAATTGTTACTGAGGGCCACAGAACCGTTACTTAGGGCCACAGAAACGTTACTTAGGGCCACAGAATTGTTACTTAGGGACAGACACAGAATTGTTACTGAGGGACACAGAATTGTTACTGAGGGCCACAGAAACGTTACTTAGGGCCACAGAAACGTTACTTAGGGCCACAGAATCGTTACTTAGGGCCACAGAAACGTTACTTAGGGCCACAGAAACGTTACTTAGGGCCACAGAATTGTTACTTAGGGACAGACACAGAATTGTTACTGAGGGCCACAGAATTGTTACTGAGGGCCACAGAACCGTTACTTAGGGCCACAGAAACGTTACTTAGGGCCACAGAAACGTTACTTAGGGCCACAGAAACGTTACTTAGGGCTACAGAAACATTACTTAGGGCTACAGAAACGTTACTTAGGGCCACAGAATCGTTACTTAGGGCCACAGAATCGTTACTTAGGGACACAGAAACGTTACTTAGGGCCACAGAAACTTTACTTAGGGCCACAGAATTGTTACTTAGGGACAGACACAGAATTGTTACTGAGGGACACAGAATTGTTACTGAGGGCCACAGAACCGTTATTTAGGGCCACAGAAACGTTACTTAGGGCCACAGAATTGTTACTCAGGGACAGACACAGAATTGTTACTGAGGGATACAGAATTGTTACTGAGGGACACAGAACCGTTACTTAGGGCCACAGAAACATTACTTAGGGCCACAGAAACGTTACTTAGGGCCACAGAATCGTTACTTAGGGCCACAGAAACGTTACTTAGGGCCACAGAAACGTTACTTAGGGACACAGAATTGTTACTCAGGGACAGACACAGAATTCTTACTCAGGGACAGACACAGAATTGTTACTGAGGGACACATAATTGTTACTGAGGGACACAGAATTGTTACTCAGGGACACAGAATTGTTACTGAGGGACACAGAATTGTTACTGAGGGACACAGAATTGTTACTCAGGGACAGACACAGAATTGTTACTCAGGGACAGACACAGAATTGTTACTGAGGGACACAGAATTGTTACTGAGGGCCACAGAACTGTTACTTAGGGCCACAGAAACGTTACTCAGGAACACAGAATTGTTACTCAGGGACAGACACAGAATTGTTACTCAGGGACAGACACAGAATTGTTACTGAGGGACACAGAATTGTTACTGAGGGACACAGAATTGTTACTGAGGGCCACAGAACTGTTACTTAGGGCCACAGAAACGTTACTCAGGGACACAGAATTGTTAATCAGGGACAGACACAGAATTCTTACTCAGGGACAGACACAGAATTGTTACTCAGGGACACAGAATTGTTACTGAGGGACACAGAATTGTTACTGAGGGACACAGAATTGTTACTCAGGGACACAGAATTGTTACTCAGGGACAGACACAGAATTGTTACTGAGGGACACAGAATTGTTACTGAGGGACACAGAATTGTTACTGAGGGCCACAGAACTGTTACTTAGGGCCACAGAAACGTTACTCAGGGACACAGAATTGTTACTCAGGGACAGACACAGAATTGTTACTCAGGGACACAGAATCGTTGAATTAAAGAGTATGTCAGACAACATGCAGAGGAGTGGCAGAGGAGGCAATGTTTTAGGAGCGAGCAGACGTGGCAGCAGAGGAAGGGGTCGAGGCAGCACTATTCGCAGCCAGAGGCCAGTGCTCCCGGTGTCATCCAGTACAGTGAGGAAGAGCTAACAGAGGGCGGTCAGGAACGTGGGGAGACATCCGCCTCTTCAGCAGCCAGGCGAAGAAGTAGTGGCGAGGAGAGTGGCTCGGTAGCCGGTCTAGAGACAGGTCTGTCTCCTGACCCACACGCAGCCGAGGGGGCTAGTAGTGAGGCGGAGACCCTAATTGATGATGATGAGGCTGATCGCACTTGGCAGCCTCGTCGTCATCAGGCTATTGCTTCCGCATCATCAGGAGAAGAGGGTGGCAGCTTGGCAGCGAGCAAAACAGTCGGTGGGTTGTCTCCATCGCCACACTCTGCCATGTGCCACTTTCAGGTCTCCTCACACACTGCTGGTGTGTTCCATTTTTTGTCATAGGGTGCTGGCAGATTACGGGCCTCCCATAGCTGCTGCCAGGCCCCTAATCTGCCATGGGCCCCTATAGCGCCTCCTCATGCTGCTGCCAGGTCCAGAGTGTCTCATGGGTCCCTGTACGGCCTCCCATTGCTGCTGTCTCCATCACCACACTCTGCCATGTGCCACTTTCAGGTCTCCTCACACACTGCTGGTGTGTTCAATTTTTTGACATAGGGTGCTGGCAGATTACGGGCCTCCCATAGCTGCTGCCAGGCCCCTAATCTGCCATGGGCCCCTGTACCGCCTCCTCATGCTGCTGCCAGGTCCAGGCGAACGTAGTCACACAGGGGAGGAACTTCTCAGTGTAATGAACAGAGAAATCGACAGATGGCTGTCTCCGCGCAAACTGAAAATCGGAACCATGTTGACCGACAACGGAAAGAACATGGTGTCTGCTCTGCGTCAAGGAAGGTTGTGCCATGCGCCATGCATGGCTCACGTGTTCAATCTGGTTGTCAAGCGGTTCCTAAAATCCACCATCCCACTGCAAGACATCCTTAAAATGTCACGTAAACCTTGCATGCATTTCAGCCATTCCTACACCGCAAAGCACACCCTCCTTGAGCTGCAGCGGCAGAACGGAATTCCACAGCATCGCCTGATCTGCGACGTTGCAACAAGGTGGAATTCAACCCTACACATGGTAGACCGCCTTTACGAACAGCGAAAGGCCATCACCGATTTCATGATGTTACAAGCGGATAAAGGTACTCAGCCGTGTAACTTCGATGTCAGCCATTGGCAGCTCATGCGTGACACCTGCCGCTTGCTCAGGCCCTTTGAGGAGGCCACGCTATTCATGAGTCGGCAGGACTATGGGATGAACGACGTCATTCCTCTGTTGCACGTCCTGGAACAAATGCTGTTAACAATGGCTGGTCAGGGTGCGGTAGACGTGGCGCACAGATCTCAACGCCACATGACCCCTGTGGGGGCAGGACAGGAAGAAGAGGTAGAGGAGGACATTTGTGCTCAGGAATTATTGAGTGAAATGGGTGGTTTTTCCACTCAGCGGACAGGAGTGGAGGAGCAGGAGCATCTGGTAGAGGAGGAGGAGGAGGAGACAGAGGACCCAGATGCACCGTGGCAGTATGCTGTGGAGATGGAGGCAGGGAGTCCCTCGCATTCCTTGGCACAAATGGCCCATAGCATGCTCGCTTGCTTGCGTAGCAACAGCCGAATAATAACCATCAGACAGAGGGATGACTTTTGACTGTCCACCTTGTTGGACCCTCGCTACCGTTCAAAAATGGTGGCCTTTTTCACACCTGCTGAGAGGGAGGCCAAAATAACGTACTATAAAAACCACCTATGTAGTCAGTTGGTCTCTGCCTTTGTGCGCCAACGTCCATCCTCAGACACTGTGGGCCCTGTGCGCTCGCGTTCCGCTGCAATGGCAGCAAAGGAGGGGTGGGGTGGTAGGAGCAGTGGCAGCTCCACCAGCAGCGGCTGCCTCAGTCTGCAGTCGATGATGAGTAGCTTTCTTCACCAGCGCAGTGAGGAAACTACTAACCAGCCGCAGCAGCAGCAGCAGCATCAGGTGGACCTGGAGCAGGACCTCAAACAACAGGCTTGGGCCTACTTGGACAGCACCCTGCCAACCGAGGTAGACAATCCCCTTGACTACTGGGCAACGAAACTTGACCTTTGGCCCCAACTAGCTGAATTTGCCCTTGAAAGGCTGTCATGCCCGGCAAGTAGCGTGGCATCGGAGCACGTGTTTAGTGCGGCAGGAGGTATTGTAACTCCGCGGAGGACACGATTGTCCACCCAAAGTGTGGAGAGACTCACGTTTGTGAAAATGAATCAGGCGTGGATTAGTCTGGATTTCAAACCACCAGTTCCTGACACAACTGACTAAATCCGCCATGAATCATGCCCCAAACATGTGCCACTTTCAGGTCTCCTCACACTGCTGGTGTGTTCCATTTTTTGTCATAGGGTGCTGGCAGATTACGGGCCTCCCATAGCTGCTGCCAGGCCCCTAATCTGCCATGGGCCCCTGTACCGCCTTCTTATGCTGCTGCCAGGTCCAGAGTCTCTCATGGGTCCCTGTACGGCCTCCCATTGCTGCTGTCTCCATCGCCACACTCTGCCACGTGCCACTTTCAGGTCTCCTCACACTGTTGGTGTGTTCCATTTTTTGTCATAGGGTGCTGGCAGATTACGGGCCTCCCATAGCTGCTGCCAGGCCCCTAATCTGCCATGGGCCCCTGTACCGCCTCCTCATGCTGCTGCCAGGTCCACAGTGTCTCATGCCATGTGCCACTTTCAGGTCTCCTCACACTGCTGGTGTGTTCCATTTTTTGTCATAGGGTGCTGGCAGATTACGGGCCTCCTATAGCTGCTGCCAGGCCCCTAATCTGCCATGGGCCCCTATAGCGCCTCCTCATGCTGCTGCCAGGTCCAGAGTGTCTCATGGGTCCCTGTATGGCCTCCCATTGCTGCTGTCTCCATCGCCACACTCTGCCATGTGCCACTTTCAGGTCTCCTCACACTGCTGGTGTGTTCCATTTTTTGTCATAGGGTGCTGGCAGATTACGGGCCTCCTATAGCTGCTGCCAGGCCCCTAATCTGCCATGGGCCCCTATACCGCCTCCTCATGCTGCTGCCAGGTCCAGAGTCTCTCATGGGTCCCTGTACGGCCTCCCATTGTTGCTGTCTCCATCGCCACACTCTGCCATGTGCCACTTTCAGGTCTCCTCACACTGCTGGTGTGTTCCATTTTTTGTCATAGGGTGCTGGCAGATTATGGGCCTCCTATAGCTGCTGCCAGGCCCCTAATCTGCCATGGGCCCCTATACCGCCTCCTCATGCTGCTGCCAGGTCCAGAGTGTCTCATGGGTCCCTGTACGGCCTCCCATTGCTGCTGTCTCCATCGCCACACTCTGCCATGTGCCACTTTCAGGTCTCCTCACACTGCTGGTGTGTTCCATTTTTTGTCATAGGGTGCTGGCAGATTACGGGCCTCCTATAGCTGCTGCCAGGCCCCTAATCTGCCATGGGCCCCTATACCGCCTCCTCATGCTGCTGCCAGGTCCAGAGTCTCTCATGGGTCCCTGTACGGCCTCCCATTGTTGCTGTCTCCATCACCACACTCTGCCATGTGCCACTTTCAGGTCTCCTCACACTGCTGGTGTGTTCCATTTTTTGTCATAGGGTGCTGGCAGATTACGGGCCTCCCATAGCTGCTGCCAGGCCCCTAATCTGCCATGGGCCCCTGTACCGCCTCCTCATGCTGCTGCCAGGTCCACAGTGTCTCATGCCATGTGCCACTTTCAGGTCTCCTCACACTGCTGGTGTGTTCCATTTTTTGTCATAGGGTGCTGGCAGATTACGGGCCTCCCATAGCTGCTGCCAGGCCCCTAATCTGCCATGGGCCCCTGTACCGCCTCCTCATGCTGCTGCCAGGTCCAGAGTCTCTCATGGGTCCCTGTACGGCCTCCCATTGCTGCTGTCTCCATCGCCACACTCTGCCATGTGCCACTTTCAGGTCTCCTCACACTGCTGGTGTGTTCCATTTTTTGTCATAGGGTGCTGGCAGATTACGGGCCTCCCATAGCTTCTGCCAGGCCCCTAATCTGCCATGGGCCCCTGTACCGCCTCCTCATGCTGCTGCCAGGTCCACAGTGTCTCATGCCATGTGCCACTTTCAGGTCTCCTCACACTGCTGGTGTGTTCCATTTTTTGTCATAGGGTGCTGGCAGATTACGGGCCTCCTATAGCTGCTGCCAGGCCCCTAATCTGCCATGGGCCCCTCTACCGCCTCCTCATGCTGCTGCCAGGTCCAGAGTCTCTCATGGGTCCCTGTACGGCCTCCCATTGTTGCTGTCTCCATCACCACACTCTGCCATGTGCCACTTTCAGGTCTCCTCACACTGCTGGTGTGTTCCATTTTTTGTCATAGGGTGCTGGCAGATTACGGGCCTCCCATAGCTGCTGCCAGGCCCCTAATCTGCCATGGGCCCCTGTACCGCCTCCTCATGCTGCTGCCAGGTCCACAGTGTCTCATGCCATGTGCCACTTTCAGGTCTCCTCACACTGCTGGTGTGTTCCATTTTTTGTCATAGGGTGCTGGCAGATTACGGGCCTCCCATAGCTGCTGCCAGGCCCCTAATCTGCCATGGGCCCCTGTACCGCCTCCTCATGCTGCTGCCAGGTCCAGAGTCTCTCATGGGTCCCTGTACGGCCTCCCATTGCTGCTGTCTCCATCGCCACACTCTGCCATGTGCCACTTTCAGGTCTCCTCACACTGCTGGTGTGTTCCATTTTTTGTCATAGGGTGCTGGCAGATTACGGGCCTCCCATAGCTGCTGCCAGGCCCCTAATCTGCCATGGGCCCCTGTACCGCCTCCTCATGCTGCTGCCAGGTCCAGAGTCTCTCATGGGTCCCTGTACGGCCTCCCATTGCTGCTGTCTCCATCGCCACACTCTGCCATGTGCCACTTTCAGGTCTCCTCACACTGCTGGTGTGTTCCATTTTTTGACATAGGGTGCTGGCAGATTACGGGCCTCCCATAGCTGCTGCCAGGCCCCTAATCTGCCATGGGCCCCTGTACCGCCTCCTCATGCTGCTGCCAGGTCCAGAGTCTCTCATGGGTCCCTGTACGGCCTCCCATTGCTGCTGTCTCCATCGCCACACTCTGCCATGTGCCACTTTCAGGTCTCCTCACACTGCTGGTGGTTTCCATTTTTGTCATAGGGTGCTGTATGGCCTCCCATTGCTGCTGCCTCCACCGCCACACTGTGGCTCCACACTCTGGTTTTGGCCCCGTGACTGCCCAAATGAGTGAAGTGTGTGGTGATTCTAAGATCGACGGCACTCATCTGCATGTCATACTGACTGTCAGTATTATTTCTCTTCCCCAGCAGACTCCAAGGGCATTTAAATTAAAGGTACAGTGTTCTGCACTAATATAAAGGCTCTCTGAAGCCTAGAAACACCCTTTTATAAGTTAAATTCGCAGCGAATATATTCGACTCTAAATTTTTCCACGAATTCGCCGAATCAGTCGAATCGAATTTTTGAATACTTCGCTCATCTCTAGTGCTACTACTGAGCGGCAGTTGAGGTCACTATCCCTAAGTTTAGAATGGCTGCTGCAGGTGAGGGTGTAGTCAAGATGCCAATGACAGAGGATATGAGTTGGAAAACCTGTTTCCAAAAACTAGTAAGGTTTTTGCATGACCAGAGGATATACTATATATATTGCCAAAAGTATTGAGACGCCTGCCTTTACACGCACATGAACTTTAATGGCATCCCAGTCTTAGCCCGTAGGGTCCAATATTGAGTTGGCCCACCCTCTGCAGCTATATAAGCTTCAACTCATCTGAGGAGGCTGTCCACAACGTTTAGGAGTGTCTATGGTAATGTTTGACCATTCTACCAGGAGCGCATTTGTGAGGTCTAGCACTGATAAAGGTATGGCTTGCAGTCTCCACTCTAATTCATCCCAAAGGTGTTCTGTTGGGTTGAGGTCAGGACTCTGTGCAGGCCAGTCACGTTCCTCCACCCCAAACTCGCTCATCCATGTCTTTATGGACCTTGCTTTGTGCACTGGTGTGCAGTCATGTTGGAACAGGAAGAGGCCATCCCCAAACTGTTCCCACAAAGTTGGGAGCATGAAATTGGCCAAAATGTCTTGGTATGCTGACACCTTAAGAGTTCCCTTCACTGGTTCTAAGGGGCCAAGCCCAACCCCTGAAAAACAGCCCAACCCCATAATCCACCCTTTGGCAAACTTTACACTTGGCACAATGCAGTCAGGCAAGTACTGTTTTCTTGGCAACTACCAAACCCAGACACGTCCTCCAGATTGCCAGACAAAGAAGCGTGATTTGTCATTCCAGAGAACACATCTCCACTGCTCTAGAGTCCCATGGGGACATGCTTTACACCACTGCATCTGATGGTTTGCATTGCACTTGGTGATGTAAGGCTTGGATGCAGAAGCTCGGCCATGGTAACACATTCCAGTAAGCTCTCTATACACTGTTGTGTTAATCTGAAGGTCACATGAAGTTTGGAGGTCTTTAGCTATTGACTCTGCAGACAGTTGGATATTTCTGCGCACTGTGTGCTTCAGTATGCGCTGACCCCGCTCTGTCATTTCACGAGGCCTACCACTTTGCGGCTAAGTTTCTGTTGTTCCCAGTTGCTTCCACCTATAATTATAATACCAGCAGGGACGGATTGACAACTCATGGGGCCCCCGGGCAATAGGGGATCATGGGGCCCCTGTGTCCTCACCCACACTCAAACCACACCCAAAAATGCCTATGAAAGGTACTAGGGGCATCTCTTGGCGTCCCCCACTGAACTTTGGCTCTCGGGCAGTGCCCAAGTGCACAAATGGTCAGTCCGCCCCTGAATACCAGTAACAGTTGACCGTGGAATATTTAGTAGCAAGGAAATTTCACGGATGGACTAATTGCACAGGTGACAAACTATCACGGTACCACGCTTGAATTCACTGAGCTCCTGAGATCGACCCATTCTTTCACAAATGTTTGTAAAAGCAGTCTGCATGTCTAGGTGCTTGATTTTATACACCTGTGGCCATAGAGGTGATTGGAACACCTGAATCCAATGATTTGAATGGTTTTCCCAATACTTTTGGAAATATAGTGTACCTCTGAGCTCATCCTTACATTTCAGTAAAGCACCCATACATGTTAGTGTATGAACAAATAGGTTCAGATGAACTGGGAGTACTGCCATGCATGCTCTGGCTACCCATAGGTGGCATGGAGGGTGCACTACACATATGTGTCCATTTGTTTGTTTTCTATCAGCTGGAGATGGGTGGGCGCATGTGTGGTGTATTATTTGTATTGGTTGTTGGACAGTGATGTGACAGCAGTAGCAGACAGAAAGCCGCAGCCACATAGAGGAGAGGCTAAAGTTTGCTAGTTGCCCATCACCAATCTGGAGCAACCCCCACCACAGCATGAAGGTGATATGTGCCTGAGGTGGCTGCACCTCCTGCCCCAGCCCTGTGTATTGCAGCACACCATATCTCACAGTAACTTCACATCAAAGTTTAGCATAGGGAAAGTGTTATCTTAATATTTTCATTCTGACAATCTGCAAACAATCTTTATTGCCTGGATTGTTTTATTGCCATGTTGCCGCACATTAGCGCAATGCCAGATAAAGTGTGTTACATGCATTTCGGTTCCCTTAATTTTGAATAGCACCCCAACAAAATAAGCAATGCAGCTTCAATAATGTGCCACAACACATATTAACAAACTGCTGTGTGCTGTAGTATGCAGTGTTGGAAAAATGCTACATCCCTTTATTTTGACACAAAAAATGGTAACCGCCCCAACCTGTAACCAGCCATTTAGTCAGGGTCAAATTGGTTGTTTTGCAGGCTGGCTGGTAAGTGTTGCTGGAAAATCCATTGTTTGTTTGCGATGTGCATTGCCCTTCCATATGCACCTTACTGCTAAGGCTGGTTATAGGTTGGGACAGTTGTAAACTTTTGTGTAGTTGGCTAATTTGGATGCAGGGACGTGCTGGATGCCTTTGCTGTCATTTTGTTATAGCTGGGCATCACGTGCGTCCCTGTACCTTTAAGGAGGGATGGGCTCCTCCAGACACACCTGTCCTTAACCTATCCATTGATACATGTGCTCCTTCTATGGAGGCTTTGGAAATTTTAAAGTTAGTTCCACAGTATACAGAGGACCCTTGATGCGGAACTGTGGCTTATGCATGTATTTCCAAATGTGTGCAAATAAAACCCTTTGTTTGTAACACAAAACTATTAGATAGGGTCAAATTGGTTGTTTTGCAGGCTGACTGGTAAGTGTTGCTGGGAAATCCTTTGTTTGTTTGAAATCCCTTTATTTTTTTTCCCCCTTTTTTATGAGTCAAATGTTGCAGCGAGACAAAGTATTCACATGGATGGCCAGAGAGCTGTAAAAACAGACAGTTGAGCTGGGTTTTTACCCCAACCGCCCAGCTAAATTCTACAACTGCAGCTGGACGGGGCTGTACACATGCCAATGCATTGCGACCACAGCAATTTTAACTCCACATGCAGAGTTTGACAGATGAGACTGCCTGTCAAATGTGCCCATTAAGATTAATAGGACCATGCCACAACACTTATTTTGTGGTTGTTGCAGTGCAGTGTTTCAATACAAAACCCCCCTTGGGATTTGAAAAAAATTTTTTTTAGGCAGGATCACCTCCTGAACACCTTTCAGGTTCTGCTCTACTGCCCTATAATGCCCGTGTGCCTAATAGGTGAACAAAGGGCTGCATGCAGCCCACATGCCCTCTCTGTTTGGCCCGCTAGCTGTTGGGCACCACGTACATAGCAGAATGGCAGTGGGGGTGCCGATGTTGGAGATTATTAATATGTCCACTGACACTGAAGCTTGGGGTTATTATTGTGTCGACTGACACCTATGTTGGGGAATAATATTACATCCGCTGACACTAAAGATGGGGGTTGTTATTGTGTCTTCTGACACCAATGTTGGGGAGTTATTATTTTGTCTACTGACACCAATGATGGGGGTTATTATTGCATCCACTGACACTAATACTCGGGGTTATCATATCTATTGACACCAGTGCTTGGGATTATTATTGTTTCCACTGACACTAATGTTGGGAGTTGTTATTACATCCACTGACACTGATGCTGGAGGTTATTATTATTTCCACTGACACCACTGCTGGGGGTTATTATTGAAGTCACTGGCACCAATGATGAGGGTTATTATTGCACCCCCTGATGCAAGTGCTGGGGGTTATTGTACTCCAACCTCTTCAGTGTGCATTGTGATATGCTGCAAAAATGCAGTGTTGAGGAGTGAAAATTTGCTGAAATTATGCGTACCTTCTGAGGTGTTGAGGGCTGCACTTGAGACCATCTATAGTATTCAAGTTGACCACCACTGCTCTAAGGTTTTGTTTACACAAGTGTATTTAAGCATGCACCCATGTGAGGGCCATGTTTGCCCACATTGGATTGCACAGGTGCTCCGTGCACATCCGTGCAACCAGTCCCTTTCATGGCATTTGGATTGGAGTGCTGCAAACAATTTGGTCCCCAAACATATACTCTCTGTGTTCAAGGACTGGCATCTACACATATGTCAAGTTTGAAGCAGATGTCCGTGCAGCTGCTGTGTGTCAATTGACATGAATGAGACTACCTGCATGAAACACCGAAGCATCCTCATGTCAGTAAACATAGTCCTCGCACAGGCATAGGCTTAAGTACACCCACGTGAAAGAGGCCTAAAAAGTGATCCATTGCAGATCTCTTTTGAGAGGGTGATAGATACTGCTGGCCATGGAAAAGCACCCTTCTGGAAATGCAAATTTTCATTTACGCTCATCCCTACTGCCTAATAGAATAATTGGCACAGCATGTTTCTCTTTGCTGAGAATTAAAGGTTTTCTTTATCACTAGTCCTGCAAGTATTGCAGCAGGGAGGGACAAAGGGGAATTTGACCTGTTGATAGCATTTTCAGGTTAATAAGAAGCAAAATAAGATTATAGTTATGCTGACTTCATATAGCCTTGGAATGATAACTAGTTATGCTACATTTAAAGTTTATGTTCCATTACCAGAATGCAAATACTATATTACAGAGGGCCTACATATCACCATGGCAGATACCATCTTTCACTTGACAATAAAATGTTATTCTGCTTAAATTGTGTCTGTTCTTCACACAGCACATATAATACAGTGCTGTGAAAACATATTTGCCCCCTTCCTGATTTTGTATTTTTATGCTTATTTGTCACACTTAAATGATTCAGATCATCAAGCAAAATGTAATATTACGATAACCCAGTTAAATAACAAAATGCAGTTTTTAAATCATGACGTCATTTATTAATGGCCCTATGTGAAAAAGTAATTGCCCCCCCCCTTCCTTGCTAAATCACAAATTAACTGTGATTAACCACATTTTTTTGGAAACCTGAGTTAAATTGTATTTGCCACACCCAGGCTTAATTACTGAGAGACCTGTTGAATCAAGAAATCACGTACATAGAAGCTGACAAAGTGAAGAACACTAAAAGATTTCTAAAGAAATTAAAGAACAAATGAGCAAGAAAGTAATTGACATTTATCAGTCTGGAAAGGGTTACAAAGCCATTTCTAAGGCTTTGGGACTCCTGAGAACCACAGAGAGCCATTATCCACAAATGGAGAAAACTTGGAACAGTGGTAAACCTTCCAAGGAGGGGTCAGCCTACTAGGAAGCTGTACCCTATAATGGGACAAGCATTTGAAGCCAAGGCATTCAACGAGTATAAATGCCCTTTGTAAATGGGCGGCCAAGGGGCAGGTAGTGCCTTGGTCACAAATGACTGGCCCATTACAGATGACAGCTTCCTTGCGGGCTCAGCCACATGGGTCTGGAACATGCCTGAGCTCATCAATACTGACAAGCACTGACACCAATGTAGCTAGACTTAATCTCATTTTGAAAATAGCGATAAGTGAAAGCATATTTGGTCCTAGATACATTTAAAAACCACCAAGATTTACCTGCAACAGCATGGCCAACTGAAACACTGCAGTCCTTTTCCTTTAGCAGGGCACAGCTTATAGGCAAGTGCCTAGGAGAATGTTTGGGAAATTCAGCAAAGACTGAACAGATGAACAGTGGCTGTAATTTTGCTGCTGTACTTATTGCCCTGCAGTTACCATTATCATTCTGGTTAAGGTCCTAGTTGGTCTTCTAGATTCTGTTTATATAGTTCAGTCATGGTCACCTTGAAAATGATAGAAGGTCTCAGCTGCAAACCCTAACACTTCCAGAGGGCCACATAATAGCAGCGCTTTTTCATGAAGTGCTTTGCATCAAGTTATGCAGTCCATAGGCTGTAAAGCACCACAACACCTGAAAATGCTGGTTAAGAAGAGAAGTTGGCGTCAGTGACGGCAATAATAATCCACAGCAATGGTGACCACACTACTGAGTAGAGATGAGCTTGAGCTTTCTTCACACTCATGTCTATCTGAACTTCCACTTCACTCTATTTTCTAGTCCAATCAGCTGTGGGCTGAGCCCTGTGGGCTGTCACAATACCTGAACAGTAGCTCCATCTGATTGGATCCATATGCTTTTTTTTCAACAATTTCCCCCCCGACTTCTTAGAATTTTTATTTTACATAGTTACATAGTTAGTCAGGTTAAAAAAAGATACTTGTCCATATAGTTCAACCCGGAAAAAAAAACACACAAATGGAAAACCTCCATATTCACTATCCTATACCCATAATTGATCCAGAAAAAAAGGCAAAAAAACCCCAGTAAAGCATGATCCACTTTGCTCCAGTGGGGGAAAAAAATTCCTTCCTGATCCCCTAGCAGGCAATTGAATATCTGCTGGAACATCTACCCCTGGCTTTTTTACCTATAAAAATGTTAGGGACATCTGGCAGGAGTCGGACAACTGGGCCACCCATTGAGCAAATTCAGACAGTGTATGATGAGCATTACCTCCTTCATCCTCCTGCTTCTCCTTATTTCTAAGGATATCTCACACAATGCTGGACCTCTGCTGTAACGGAACCGACCCAGACTGTGCTTGAGTAGTACCATTAGAAAACTGCTTCCCCGTCTGAACACCGACAACAGACATCACAGCCGACCATACAAGACTAGATGACACCAGTCTGTCTGAACATGGAACTCTTTATTTGAACACAGATACAAGATATATTCACTCAGGGGACAATCCCCCCTCCCTGCATAATGACACAGGGCTGGGCAATCTACATTTAGTAACAAGAGACACACAGGTATTCAAACTTCACACCAGCAGACAGTCCCATCTGAGGGAGGGCTGCTGGAGACCCCTTCCCCACTAAGCTAATACACATAAATCCCATAATAATTTGCTCCCAAGCCAGACAAACAATAGAACAATGGGATGCAGCCACATAACATTAAACAATCATCAACCGACACTCCACCTACCTCCTAAACATGTCTACACAGTCTGAGACAAAGCCCACACAATATTAGGACAGATCACCCTGTACCCCTAACAGGCACAGGGTGAGTTACACATAAGAAGGATATGGGGAGCTGAGACGGGTGTCAGGGATCCCGGGTCCTCGGCGGTGCGCGCATGCGCAGACGGCCGATCCGTCCCGGCCGGCGATCGCGGCGGCGGCCGCGCATGCGCAGTAGCGATCGCGGCCGCACCAATGGGAGAACAGGGCGCTCTATTTAAAGCTGCCCTGTGCATCTCCAGGTTGCCGCAAGGTCTTGTTCCTGTCCTGTAAGTACGCTTCCTAGTTGCCAAACTCTGCCTGTTCTGACTTATGCTGACCCTCTCCTGCTCTGACCCCGGCTCGTCCCTGACCATCCTCCTGCCTGACCCTCTGTACCGCGCTGCCCGCTACCTGCTGATCCTGGCTTGTGACCCCGACCATTCTCCGCTTACTCCCCCTGTACCACGCTGCCCGCACGATACCGACCCGGCTAGTCTGACCTCGCTCACTCCTAGCTGTCACTCATCCATCCCGCTCGGATCGGGATCTGTCATCCGTCCATCCCGCTCGGATCGGAATCTGCCATCCCATCCATCCGCTCGGATCGGACCTGTCGTCCCCTTCGCAGCAGGCTCATCCCGGGCACATACCCTCAGCGGGACCCCTCTACCACCGCCGGGGGTGCCCAGGGGCGCGACCTGGTTCCAGTCTTGCACCAAGTCCATCCCCACCATCAGGGGCCCTGGTGAAAAGGCAGACTGGGACTTAGACTCCGCGTCCTGGGAAACCCCGTGCTGTGGACCACTAGAGATCCCGTTGGGCGGAGCCTGACAACGGGTCTCCTCACCTCTCCAAAGTGAGCTGGGTTCCATGGGCCCCCCACCCAAAGTGACTCCCATCACATCTGCAATCTAACTTTCACCCCCACAACAGGAACCCTTCTTCCTCTGGCAGCAGCTACAATAAACTTCTATAATTTCAATTTCCTTGATTCAAGGACCAGGCCGCCTTCTAATGTGCCCTTTGGAATGCCCACTCTGTCTTTATCAAGTTCACATCACCATGATCTTTTTATCTTCAACTCTTTTAAAGGGTTATTAAACCCAAAATAAAAAATGTAATATATTGCAGCTTACCAATTATTAGATGTGGTGTCTGCATTAGTTTTCTTTTTTTAGGCTTTTTTTCCCCTCTATTCTTACCTGGTGATCAAGCTACTAATACTCCTATAGTAGAGTGCCCCCACTCTGGATGAAGGAGCACAGGGGGCACCTTTGGATAGCAGCATTGTCAGTCTAGGGGAAGGGAGTGTTAGATGTACTAGCAAATTTAAGTACACCAACAAATGTAAGCCAAACTCCAGCTAACACTTTATAAGCAGTTACAGCAACTGTTGGTTTTCCTTTTGGGATAAAGGTTTTACATAAACAAATAAAATTGATCATTGTATGCATCCCTGACAGTGTTGAATGGTTTGTCTCATCCTTGTAACTGTCCTTTTGAAAAACAACAATTGTATTGGTCAGATCACCAGATGAAAATAAAAGGAAGAAAGCCTAAAAAAGAAAATTAATAGAGCTATCACATCTAAGAATCTGTAAGCTGCAATATGATAAATATTTGCTTTTGGGTTTAATACTGCTTTAAACCACTTTCTGTTACTGAAACCTAGCTTCAGGAATCTGACTCTACCTCTCCATCTTCCCTCTCCAATGGTGATCTCTACTGGACTCAGTTACCCAGACCCAGTGCACAAAAGGCGGTGGCTTTGAAATCCTTCTATATCTGCAGTGCAACCTTCCATTTCCTCCTATTTGTCTTTTTTCTTCAGTTTCTCTTAGGGTTGCTGTGATTTTCAGCCTCTTGAACCAGTATCATGCTTCCGTGATGACGTTCTCTGCGTGGCTACCATACTTTCTCCCCTCTGCTTCCCTGCTTTCTCCCTTTTAGTGCTTACACCCAGGCTACCTCCCAACTTCTCACTCTGATCTCAATCTGATCTAACACAATGGACACACACTCCTACTCACTCTGACAGCAACACTCTTGACTTTGTATCCTACCATCTTTGAGTTTAACAGTTTATAGAGACTTTTTGGGTGCCACCTTCAACTAGCAAAAGTACACACCCATTTTATAATAAAGATCACGTTTTATTTAGTAATATCAATTAAAAGAATTAATTAAAAAATATGTTACACATTGTAGTGTTTCTAGACCCATACTACAGGATAGCACATACAGAAACCTATTATTACTAGCACATGGTGCTGATCTTTCTTGACCCGATCAGTTTGACTTGTATACACATATATACATTTGCCATCATCTATATAGAAAAATGCAACAGTTCTATGTGTAGCAGAATAAAGTCTGAGTCATTTCTCAATATGTTTCACAGAACAACTAAAAGCTCCCCTCAGCGTGGGGCACAGGAAGGAAGGGGCACAAAACTGAGAAGGCAGTGATCTGCAATCAAACTTTTAAACACTGTGGGGGTGACAAAAGGGGTTTCTCTGGTCAGGGATAAAGAATCTTAATAAGTGTAAAAGTAGAAGGAAGCTCTTCCAAATTAATTTAGCCCCCAGAGGTAGTCATTTTTTGTGTACAGGTGCTTGTTAGGAACATTTACCCAAGTTAGCACCCTCTGCAAACCAAAATAATCATAGCTCCCAACCATCCCTGATTTCAAGGGACTGTCCCTCACTTGGAACAAAGTCCTTCTGTCCCTCTTTCCTCCTCATTTGTTCCTCACTTTGGTCTGATCTATATAGTTGTATATAAAATGCACTACTTATATATCATAAAAGTGTTTTAAAGTACAAATAATTTCATCCAAATTCTAAATTGCTGCTTTTGGAAATTTCAAAAGCCAATATAAAGGAATAATAATGTTAAAAAGCACTTGTGGGTTTAACCAATCTTTTATTTTTATTCTCCTTTAAGTGGACGTGGCAGGGGCTGTGTCCTATGCCTACATACTTTTGTTTATAGGTGTCCCATCATTCCCATATCAATAAGTTGGGGGGTATCTAATATCCCAAGATAGTTATGAGATGAACCTGCTGTTACTCCTGTATATCACCTGTCACCCTCCTCACCACATCAGTTCAGCCATTGATATATTCTCCCATTTCTGCACTCCCTGGAACATCTTCAACACCCTTCGTTCTTATGCACACTGCTACTCCTAAACATGAGTTTTTGGCATTTTATTGCTAAAGACCATGAACTCAGCTGTGTCAATGTACAAATAGGCTTTTATCAGAGTTTAGCAGCAGCAGAATTCAGGGGCAGTTAAACGTCCCTCTCTTGAACACAGAAGAATCGCATTCAGGAGAGAAACGTTTTGGCCAAGAATACACTAAACACGGCAAAAATGTGTGTACATGCACCTAAGCGCTAATCATGTTTAGCGCTTGGGCATTTATTCATTTGACTGGCAAGTACTTTGGCCAATAAATGAACAAACATCCAAGCGCTAAACGCGGTACCACATTTCCATGCGTTTCTGCTGCCAGTAGAATAAACGCTCAAGTGTGCATAGAGCCTTCTTCTTTTGCCTAATCACAACCTTATCAGTTTCCATCTCACCCTACCTTCAAACAACAAAAAGTTGCCCATAAGAACTTTCACCAATTCAACCCTTCTCTTCTGTATTTTGCTATATTTCCTGTCATGACCTGGCGACTTCAGTCTACAACTGCTCACTTTCTTTCTCTCTGGACACACTTGCTCCTCTAATTATGCTCAGAATTATGCCCCCGAATTCTACAACCCAGCAAACAGATAACACCCAAAATTGCAAAAAACATAACTGGGCTCTCTGAGGTGTAAAAATAGGTCAACTGTTTTCTACCTTTAACTCTCTATTTCATCCCCCACTGTTACAGCCCACTAGCTCATTCACTGCCAAGAACATTACCAGCCATTTTAACATCAAGATATATGACATTTTTGGCAAGATCACCACTGTTCATTTATCTCCATCATTTAAAATACTATCTCTGGAACAGTCCCTCTATCCAGAAGGAGGGCACAAGCAACAGTCACTCTCCCAGGATTCTCTGTGGCCTACTCACTGTGATCCGCGTTACAAGGTATACCAGAAAGATCCTCTTGGGATGTTGCTGTGATGTTCTTGCAACTTCAAAAGATGACTCTTCTGCTCCTTGGCGAACTATAGACATCTGGGGTTTCTTTAGGCCTCTCCTAAGCCTAGGAATGTTTGACAGCATTTCCAGGCTGCGTCAGTCTCCTGCTGGTGAAGGACCCTGTTTCTCTCTGCTCTCACCCTTATATATACCTCTCAGCTCTCTAGTGGCCACTTTTCTCGAACAGGGATTGGCTGAGTCTGTATACAGAGACAACTCAGACTCTTCTCTCTCCTACTCACTATGTTTCTAGAAGATTCTGGGAAGACGGGGAGACTGGCCAGCCTGCAACTGCAGAACTCAGAGTAGGCAAAACACAATTATGTCTCTACTTCTAACAGCAGAGCCAAAAAACTACATTTGCCTCATTTCTAGCACCTAAACTAGTAGGGCACCACAAACAATTTATCCCCCTACAGTTAGTATCTCTTATATCACTTCCCCTTCCCTTTACATTGCAAGCTCTCACAAGCAAGGTCAATATAACTCTCTTGTCTTGAATTGTATTGTAACTGTACTGTTTCTCCTTTTTGATGGATAAACTATTGTTACTACAATAAATCTTGTATTATAATAGTGCCCATTTTAGTGCCGGGTACTGAAACAGAGAAAGTTTTAGCACCTGACACCCTGCTGCTGCTCTGCAAAACAACAGGTGGCAGCCCAGCCAAGGGTGTTGGACACCACTGATCTAATTGCAGTCTTGATGATTGCCATTTACTTGTTGCTAATTGTTTATTACCAACACCTCTGCTGCTATAACTCTGCTTGAATGCTGTCTACTCTCAATACTGCTTGTTCTGTAGACTTTGCTTCTGCTTGTTGAATTTTGTTAATCAGTCTCCTGTGTGCATGTCAACTATCTTTTTTAGGGTAAACCTAAGATGTGTGACTAGGGAAACTCAAGCAGAAAAAAAACTTACCTCCTAGAGGAGGTCCTGGTAAAAAAAAAAAAAAAAATTAACCCCAGGGCAGCCTGTACCTACGACTGGTGACATAGACAACAATCATGCAATAGGCAAAATCCACAAAGCTCCAACGCGAGGATTAGGATCATTATTTTCAGACAAGTAAGGGCCAGTGTCAACAGATTATGAACTTGTGTTGTTTGCATCAGTATGTCATCAGTTTGAAACTCTTCTGAGATCATTTAAAATTCATTGCAGATGCATTTGACCTATAGTGGCTCTCCTTCTGACCTGTCTATTGCCTGGTTTAGGCAGATTTTGCATTCACACAAATGAACCCACTAGAAGTAAACAAAGCCCACTGACAAATGACCTATTTGTAATTTTAGAATATCATTGGATCTCAGATGAAACTAACCGCTATTATTTTGAAAACATAAATCCTTATCCTAATGCATTAGCTTTGTGAATTGAGCCTAATGTCTTAGGTTTTTAATTCTTTTTGGAGTGCTTTTAACAGTTCTAAAGTGTACTCATATATGTTTATCAGCATGTTAAAGCATATTTAAACCCAATCACAAAATGTAATATATTGTAGATTACCAGTATACAGATGTGGAATCAGCATTAGTCTTAACCTAATAACATCGTGAAAAGGTACAGAAAATACCTAATGATCATTCCAGAATTCAGGGTCCTTGTCACTTGCTGTGAGCTTAAGAGAATGCACAATAATCCTAGCTTTATTGTTTGAACTGCTAGTTCCATATAACCACCATTTAATGGAGATGAACAAAGGCAGACATGTTTGATGTCCAGTCTATGTGACCGTGGCTGCCTCCATAGATACAGTGGGGGGAAAAGAATAGGCATGAAGGGACGAGAAGTGTGTTAGTCACAAGATCATCATGTGAAAATACAGGACAAAAACTTCAATAAGAAAATAAATGCAGCTACTACATCTAAGGACTTATAAGCTAAAATATATTCCATTTTTTTGGGGAGTTTTGGGTAAGAGACAATGGAAGAGTTCTAGACAAGGTAAGTTCCTAAATTCAGGCTATTTGAAAGGTATAATGTAATGAATTCCAACCTTCTAGAATGACAGAATAGACACATCTGATTCTCCCTGCTACCATCAAACTACTCCTTATGATTTGACCAACAAATCTGAAAACTCCTGTGAAAACTGGGAATGATATAAAGCCTGAAATTTCACTGGTAATCCATATCTGTTGTCCCCTTTTGAGTTCATCAAACAATTAATCCTCTCAACGCCTTCTGTTTATGTCATCCTGAAGAGAACATTAGACAGCATTCTAGACTGATATAAAATAACAGTGTGGCATTTTACGATGTAAAGTAGAATTCCAGTCTCTAACTAACTAAGCCTAAAACTGCTCCCACCCCCTTCTAACTGCTATACTAACTACACTGTTGAAAGAAGGTGCTTATATTTACCTATTCTCAGGGCATTTCAGTCTGGTCATGTGATCTCCCCAGCAGCAGGCTTTAGGGAAGATTAGAAAATACTGACAACGGATAGAAGTGGAGGCCTCACCCAGAGGCTTACTATGGGGCATCTGCTGGCTGTTCCTCCTGTCCGCTGAAGCCAACACTAGGAGCCGTTCATGTGACCAAACTGAAGTGGCCTGAGAATAGGTAAGCATACACATCTTCCTTCTACAGGGTATCTGGTATAGGAGTTGGGGGGGAGGCATTTTAAGCTTAGCTAGTTAGAATGCCACTTTGAGGTCCACTTTAACATAAAAAAAATTGTAAGACTAGTATGCATGTGACATTTGCCCCTTCTGAGGCAACTAAACTTTTTCATTATTGGTAGTTACAGTTATGAAATATTATGAAACTCAGTTTTTCAGTTTACAGACAGTGGGGTATTTATTAAAACTGGTGCACACTCAGAATCTTGTGTAGCTGTGCATAGTAGCTAACCATCTTCTAATTTCAGCTTGCTCAATTAGGCTTTGACAATTAAACCTAGAAGCTGATTGGTTTCTGTCACCAGATTTTGCACTCTCTAGTTTTAGTAAATAACCTCTAGTACACTCTAATTTTTATTGCAAGATAAAACCAGCCTCTTCTCTCCCTCTTATATTGCAGCCTTATCAAGTTGCTTACATACTGTTCAGCCACTGAACAATATCTGTAGCTATTGCGTCTTAAATAATATACTCTAGTGTATTTTTCAAGATAAAACCTGTCTAATTTTTGTTTATATATTGTAATCTTAGCAAGCTGCTTACATGTTGTCTAGCCACTGAACAATCTTTTTGGCTATTGTCTCCCAGATCATAATTTTTATTGCAACATAACACCTGCCTTGTCTCTTTCTATTTGCTGACTATTCATGTGCTGATGCTAGATAATTTATACAAACAACAAACCTGAAGTCTATAATTTGAATATTTCTGGAATCCATGGATGGAAGAGAGTTCAGGGAATGTGGAGTTGTGGTTTTCAAGTGTTTTTGTGCACTTTGTTTTTCATTTTATTCCACTGTAAAAGAATGCAGTGTGGTACTGTGAAAACGAAGTTCATAAACTATATTATTACATTGTTTTGCTACTAGCCAATTTGTATGACATTGAGGGTTTTTGTTTTATTTTCTCTCTCTTTACTCCTCTTTTAGCCTTTAAAATAAAAAGAGAGGAGCGTCTTTCAGAGTAGCTGTTAAAATAAATGAAATGAGGACAGAGAGAAATCTTTTCACCTATCTGCATGGCTGTTGCAACACAATCTGTGGAAAAGCATTTAGGGCAAGAACAGTGTAAGCATCAGTGTCCGGGTGGGTTGTGAACCCAGATATCCAGTGTGGCTCTCCTCAGTGCACAGCATTCAAAGCAAAGGCAGTGTAAGCATTAGTGTCAGCACAGGGTTGTGAATCAAAACATCCAGTGCAGCTCTCCTCAATGTATAGCCCACCAGAGGAGTTGTGTCTGTGACTGCTGCCAAGCTCAAAATGGCTAATTGCTGGTTCAAAATTCTCTTGGATGTACATGCTAGTTCCAGATAAAAAGGACACTCTGAGGTCAAATAGAAAAGTCCTAAAGGGCTGGTAATATACTTTATTTCAATGCGTTTCTGAGCAGTAACTTCTCATCAGGAATAAAAGAAAACTCAAAAGCAACACCAACTATTATATACAATGACAACATAAATTTATTTCCACCAGAAATAGTTTGCAGTAGACCATCAACTCAGTTTGCTGGAAATAAAAACTAAATCAATCATAAATAATTCTTAAGTAATATCTCTCTCTCTTTATATTAATATATATATATATATATATATCTCAATATAAATAACAGAGGACTATGATAGGTTTCGATGGATTCGATGAACCTCATTAATCTAACTCAGCCTATCCCTAAGCATCACAGCTTCCTAGGTCAGTGTACCGCTCAATGGACAAAGGTTGTGATGATTATTCATTGAACAATGAGGAAACTGAAGGTTGAGAGAAGTGAATTACTTTGAAACTACGTGTGTCATTCATTGGCTATGAAATTTGGAAAATGCGTGTAAGCTATAAGACAAGTAAAACAGTACACATGAATATATTTTAACTGTGCATTGAAATGTTTGTTGGGTAATTTACTTTAAGTGGTTAGGCATTTATTTTTTATATAATAACTCTATGATTTTTTTATGGACATCAACCTAAGCCACCTATACATATCATACTTGCTTACTCCCTCAGTTTTAGGCAGAATATTGTACATACACACATAGTACCTGGTAATATAGGGTACAAGTGTTGTCTAATTGTATATAACAGTGGATTATATTCCCCACTTTTTCTTTTCAGCTACTCCCAGTGATGGTGTCTTCTGATATTGAGCAAAGACTTTGCCAAAATTTTGTCCGCTGAGAGTCTTGGATATCCACTTGCCCTCCGGAAGATTTACCCCCCTTCCTGACCAGGCCATTTTTTGATATTCAACGCTTTGCTATTTTTAACTGAGAATTGCGCAGTCATGCAGTCATGTTTTTCACACAAAAAGAGCTTTCTTTTGGTGGTATTTGATCATCACTGGGTTTTTTACATTAAAAGAAAGCAAACAAAAAAGACCCCAATATTTTTTACTTTTTGCTATAAAACATATCCAATAAAAAAAATTTTAAAAATACAATTTCTTCATAAATTTAGGCCAGAAAGTATTCTTCTACATGTCTTTAGTAAAAAAAAATCCCAATAAGTGTATATTCTTTGGGTTGTGTGAAAGTTATAGCACCTACAAATGGCGGTATATATACTGGAATTTGTATTTATTTTTTAAACCTAGTAATGTCAACAATCTGCGACTTATAGCAGGACTGCGATAGTACGGTGGGCATTCTGACATTGGATGGGAAATGACTAACTGCCTCTGACATCTCCAGTGACACTAATAAATACAGTACTCAATGCCAATAAAAAGCACTGACACTGTACTAATGACACTGGGCAGAAAGGGGTTAATATCTGGGGCAATAAAAGGGTTAACTGTGTGTTAGGGGGTGATTAAACTGTGTACTGTGTAGTGTTTTACTAGGGGACTTGACAGTTTTTATCTCCTTGCTTTGCAGAGAGAGAAAAAACAGCATGTCCCCGCTGACACTCCCAGATCTTGACTTTGCACAGAGCGGCCGCCCCGTAGCAGTAAAACTGGCGGACAGAAAGTGGCTATAACATTATTTAGAACTATGTGACCCCTTGCTTTCCATCATTGCAGGACCAATACATCGATTCAGAATTTTTTTGTAGGCAGCCACTGATCTGTGTTTAGCCCAATCTATAATACTTTATATTATATTATATTTTATATTCCCCCAGCTGCTCTTAATAATGTGTCCCAGTCAAGCACTCTGTCTCATGCCAACCACACAAACTCTTCCAGACCACATCCCCTTTACACCACAAGCCAGCCCTCTTCTCATATCAATCTGCCAACAGTGGCAGTCCTGACAGCCACAGCAGCCTACAAAACCACAGATAGGTCCCTGACACCCCTCGGTCGTTGCTTATTTGCTAAGAAAAGTTGAATACAGACTCTCACTATGGTGCAAAGGTATTGCTAGGATTGTGAAAGATCGTGGGCAATCAATAGCACACACAAAGAGAAAAACTGCTTAGCATGCCATGGCAAGCAATGGGCAAGTAGACATAGCGCCAGACCCGAATAAGGACTAAAAATAGGCCAGGGCATTTTGGACTGAGCAGCCCCAAGCCCAGTGACCCTTTCCTCTGAGCCTGGTGGCATAACGCCAGGGCCCTATTGCAAGAACGACCTTTGCTACCCTGGTAGTTCCACCACTAGTGTCTGTGGGTTATTATTTTTACTTAATTTTTTACAATTTTATATAAGAAAGAAAGGAAGGAAGCAAGGAAGGAAGGGAGGAAAAGAAGGAAGGAAGGAGGGAAAGAAGGAAGGAAGGAAGGAAGGAAGGAAGGAAGGAAGGAAGGAAGGAAGGAAGGAAGGAGGGAAAGGAGGGAAAGAAGGAAGGAGGGAAATAAGGAAGGAGGGAAAGAAAAAACGGAAAGAAAGAAGGAGGGAAAGTCAGACGGAGGCAAAGAAGGAAGCAGGGAACAAAGGAAGGAGGGAAGAAGGAAGGAGGGAAAGAAGGAGGAAAACAAGGAAGGAGGGAAAGAAGAAAGGAGGGAAAGAAGGAGGGAAAAAAAGAGGGAAGGAAAGAAAGAAGGGGAGAAAGAAGGAAGGAGGGAAAGAGGGAGGGAAAGAAAGAAAGAGGGAAAGGTGGAAGGAGGGAAAAGAGGAAGGAGGAAAAGAAGGAAAAAAGGAAGGAGGGAAAGAAGCAAGGAAAGAGGGAAAGAGGAGACAGAAAGAGAGAAAGGAAGGAAAGAAGGAAAGAAGAAAGGAAGGAAAGAAGGAAAGAAGAAAGGATAGAAGGAAAGAAGAAAGGAAAGAAGGAAAAAAGGAAGGAAAGAAAGAAAGAAAGAAAGAAAGAAAGAAAGAAGGAAAGGGAAAGGAAAGGAAAGGAAAGAAAGAAAGAAAGAAAGAAAGAAAGAAAGAAAGAAAGAAAGAAAGAAGGAGAGAGAGAAAGACCCTCAACCTTGTATTCTCCCACCTATGCACTCTCCTTGTAACCTCTCTAACACCCATTTTCCTCTCTCTGATCACAACTTTATCAGCTTCACACTCTCCATGTCTCCTGCCTCCCATGCCTCCAACCAGCAAACAGTTACCTGTAGAAACCTCCACCACCTCATCCCTTCCCTACTTCACTCCGCTACTAAGTGCCTTTATGATAAAATTGTGCCCCAGTTCTGCCCAGACCTGGCCACATCTGCCTACAACAACTTACTATCACCCACCCTGGATGCTTTTGCTCCCCTCTCTGCACACAGAACCAGGGTTCGCTTGTCACAACCCTGGCAAACAGATGGCACCAGAAGTCTCAAGAGACGCAGCCATGCTCTTGAGTGAGCATAACGTAAAACTAAATCCCTGAAAGACTTTACCCTCCACAAATTCGCCCTTCTCAAATACAACTCTGGCCTCCATGCTGCTAAACAAACCTACTTCAACACTCTTATCAAAACCCTCTCAGCCATTCCTCATCAACTCTTTTCTACCCTTAATTCTTTACTCCACCCCCCACTGCCTCTACCCACCAACTTACTGCACAGGAGATTGCCAGTCATTTCAAGAACAAGATCGACACAATACATGATAAGATCTCCAGTGTCAAGCTTCCTCCTCCAACCCACATTCAAGGCTCAACACCACACTCAATATTCTCATCCTTCAACCCTGTTACCACCGAGGAAGTTACCGAACTCCTTTCCAAGGCTCACTTCACTACCTGTCCCCTCACGATTATTGCAGCCTCCTTCCTTCTCTATCCTAAACTCTCTAACCCACATCTTCAACCTCTCACTCTCCATGGGCACCTTTCCCTCCACGCTCAAACATGCACTGGTTACCCCCATACTTAAAAACCCTTGCTAGACCTCATCTGTTTTAATAACCTAAGACCAATCTCCCTTCTCTCGTTTGCCTCCAAGCTTCTCGAGCAACTTGTTCAGAACCGTATGAATTGCTACCTCACCAACAACAACAATCTTCTTGATCCCCTACAGTCTGGCTTCCGCCCACAACATTCCACTGAAACTGCCCTACTAAAACTCACTAATGACCTACTAACTGCTAAAACCAATGGCCACTACTCCATACTCATACTCCTAGACCTTTCCGCTGCCTTTGACACAGTCGACCACCTGCTCCTCCTCAGTAAACTCCACTCCATTGGCCTCCGTGACTCTGTTCTCTCCTGGTTCTCCTCTTACCTTTCTCAGTGCACTTTCAGCATCACATACAACAACAACTCCTCCACTCCCTCTTTCAGTTGGGGTACCTCAAGGCTCCGTCCCTGGGCCCCTCCTGTTCTCTCTCTACACCTCTCCCTGGCCCAATTGAAATCCTCCCATGGCTTCCAATACCACCTCCATGCTGACAACGCCCAGATCTATCTCTCCACTCCCAGCTCAAACCCTCAATCTCCTCACATATCACAAATCTACTAAGCGGCATATCAGTATGAATGTCACACCACTCCCTTAAACTCAATCTTTCCAAAACTGAGCTTGTAATATTTCCTCCTCCACAATCCCCCCACTCATGATTTTACCATTCGGATCAACAGCGCAACTATTGGTCCTTCCCCTCATGCCAGGGTGCTAGGTATAATCCTAGACATTGACCTCTCCTTTGGGCCCCACATCCAATCACTGGCTAAATCCTGTTGCCTCAACCTCCACAACATTTTCAAAATCCATCTCTTTCCATCTCTTTCAGTTGGCTGGACTTTAAGGGTTTGGGTTGGTGGCACTGACGTATTCTACACTATGAATGGGAAAAGTTAAGTAGCTGTTTGTGACAAGTTCTTGACCATGTCGTTATTCAGTATACCTTTGAAAAGCATCTTGTGTGGACTTTCTTTATTCACGAAGGTGGGCATCAGGTCAGGACAATGTGAATACTGTGTGAGAGGTGAGCCTCAGACCTGGAATAAATGGAACACAATATGACATAGTTTCTTCTAAAGACAGGTATGTGCGTACCCTATATATGAAAATGTGGGGACAGGGTCCCTGGCCATCTTGACGAGATTTGGCAGCAAACACAGGCTGCTTACAAACAAGCAAATCCAAGCAATGGAAACAGTATACTGTAAGCTTGCTTTAGTTTTATGCCACAACTACTGTTGTTTGTAGCACTAATTGGAAATCAGTAGATACACCAGATCTTAAGAAAATGATGACAATACCTAGCAGCAGAAAGTAACTACACAGTTATGATTTGCATATGTTATTAAACATGACTTTATCTTTAATTTTATTGGTAGCAATTACTTTGACTAAAAAATAAGTTCAATGTTCAAAAGGGGTGTGCATTTTTACAATACCAAGGAATGGATAGATTAAGATAGTCAAGAAAGTTTTATCATAAATAGTACCAATGTAATAATGTCCAATGTATGTATTATGTGTTAAACTCCAATGGAATCATTGATAAACCATTGTAGTCAACAATTTATAGACATTTAAAAGATTGAAAGCTTCTCGAGATATAATAAATTTCATCAGCAGGTAACAGCACAAGTGTGGGTGTGCTCATCACTTACTTAAGAATGAGTTATGCTACTTTTAAGCAGTAAACCATTACATGGTAGTGGGAATCACTAATCAGCTGACGTAGCTTTGGACTTTGCTGTTGTATGATCATTCTATACGGCTGATATAATTCTCCAAGAATAAGTCTATGAGCAACTGAAAACTCTTCATATCTTCTCAAAACTTGGAGAACTAACAGAGGAACAAACAGCAATACAAGTAAGGTCCTTATTTTAACATGAGTAGATTACATACTAGTGTACTCTCTAGTGACACTGTGCTCTTATGCTTTGTAGGAATTTTAGGAAGGGGAGGCTGCCATTGTTCACTTCTTTCTGCAAATGATAATTGACTGGCTGTTATCCTAACCCACTAGCTTTTACAGTTTATATGTCACTCACATGAGACAAGTATGCAGATCAGGAAAGTTAGATATACTATAACTATTTTGTTTGCGTGTTTTTTCTAGGTCAGTAATTTAAAATATTGAAGCAAATGGGTC